>NW_027532599.1:2112825-2131510 GCF_008692635.1 Crocuta crocuta
TTTTTTTTTTTTTGTTGTTTTGTTTTGTTTTGCTTTTAAGAATGTGAACGCCTCTTCTTTTTCTTGTCTGATTGCTATGGCTAGGATTTCTAGTACTATGTCAAATAACACTGAAGTAAGTGGATATCCTTTTCCTTGTTCTTGGCCTTAGAGGAAAAACTGTCAGTTCTCTACCAGTGAGTGTGATGTCAGCTATGGGTTTTAATATGTGGCCTTTATTATGCTGCAGTATGTTTCCTCTAATCCCATTTTGTTGAGAGTTTTTATTGTGAATGGATGTTGAATCTTGTCATTTCTTTATTTTTTTTATTTTTTTTTTTTTAAATGTTTTATTTATTTCTAGGAGAGAGAGACAGCGTGAGCAGGGGAGGGTCAGAGAGAGAGGGAGTCACAGACTGAAACAGGCTCCAGGCTCCGAGCTGGCAGTCAGCACAGAGCCCGACGCGGGGCTCGAACCCACGAACCGCGAGATCATGACCTAAGCGAAAGTCGGAAAGTCGGACGCTTAACCGACTAAGCCACCCAGGCGCCCCATCTTGTCATTTCTTTAAATGTTACTGTGATATATCAAGGTTTGGATTTATTTTTAGTTGAGACTTAGAAATTTGAAGATTTACATTGTTTCATTAACTACAGAGAATTTTTATCTTCCGTCCTGTCTCTCAGTTGGGAATTCTTATTGAATTGTTTCACTCTATCTGCTATGCCTGCAAATCTCTTTTACATACTCCATTTCTTTATCCTGCTGTGTTGACTTTTAAGAAATATTTTTAGGTTTATCTTTTAGTTTATTTACTTTTTAATTTTGTCCGATTGAAACTATCTCATTATTTGAGATTTTATTTTTCATGACTGTTCTTTTTACTTTTGAAGTTTTAGAGTTTTTCAAATAGTTGTCTTTAATGTCTCTTTTATTTCTTATGATTTTGAATTTTTCTTTTTAAACATTTTAAAGATTCTTATGTTCTCTATTAAATTGTTCTATTAACTGAAGTTCCTTTTTGCCTGCTTATGATAAGTTATTATCCTGTGTATTTTGTATTTTCACATTTGTGCCCATATTTCTTGGGACTTGAATCTGAGTAATTCTATGACATTTAATTGATGGTGTGGTTTTCTGAAATTACTTTATATTTGCTTATTTTAGAATCACACCGACATCATCTTGGAGGTTCCTTTGGCATACTAATAATGCAAAATTGAAATGTTAAGTCAAATTTAATTCAGGCAGATGATTATTTATTTTTATTTTCTCCTACATTTTATACCTAAATCACAAAGAATGGCTTCCTTGTTACTTCCTTGTGATAGTTGATTTTTTTTTTTTTTTTTTTAGTTCTGTCTTTAATGGTGTACATGCCACAGGTCAGAAGGCTTAGGTTTTATTTCTGGCTTTGCTATTTGCTGTGTGACCCTAATTCACATGGACTCAATATCTTCAGTGGAAAAATAAGAAAACAGTCTAGTGTATCTATTGTTGAGAGATAACATTCCTTCCTGGGCCTACAGCAATTTTACTTACCTTTCTAGGTGTGCCTGTAAGGTTCTGACCACTCTTCCATGGGACATTTTTAAGGTTGTTTATGTACCTGGTAAACTTGAGAAGTGAGAGAATTTTTCCTCTACTGGACAAAGAGCATGATAGCTTACTGCTTGCTATAAATTTAGTGGATCCTCCAAGCTAAGTGTTACTCAGCTATGACCCACTGTATGTGTGCAATCCATTTGGGCCATTTAATGCTACTCACACGGAACTTAGAAGAAAAAGAAAGCAACAGAAATATGCTGATGTTCATGCTGACTCCTGTGCCATTAGTTATGCATTACTTATTCTCTGACCTACAAGTCTGTGATTTTCTGCCAACATTCATGAATAATAACAGGTCAATTTATTGGTTTGTGATTGGGTAAAATCAAATCCTGGACCTAACACCTACTTCACAGGGATATAGGAAAAATGAGTGTATTTGTGTATGTAAAAATAATCTCAAAGTTATAAAGTGCTATGTGATGATAAAGGATTATTTGTTCTAAATATTAATACCTAAAGCAGAGTAAACTACTTCTGAGAGAAAACTCAGACAAAATTCCTTTGAATGGAAGTATCCAAGACCACTTGTGAAGTATTTTTGACAAAAACGAAACAAAAGACACCTGAAATTTTATCTGATAAGATATCTAGATCTTGCTTACCATGTAAAACAAATATAGGGAGAAGGAACATGGTATCCCACTGGGATACATTCAGTAAAATCTGTACTATGGGTGTACTATGGAAAACTCCTCTGGAACAACTGACTCAAAATTTTTAAATAAATAAATTGCAAAGAAAAGTAGAGAGAGGAGGACGTTATAGATCACATAATTTTGAAGAGATATAGTAACTAATTGCAATACAGACTTTATTTTTATTTGGACAACCAACCTAAAAAATTGAGATTATTTAAAGAATTGAGCACACAGTCAATATTTGATAGTATTTTTAAAAAGTGCCTAATAATTTAGTATAATTGTGGTAGTTAATTTTCTCTTATACATGTATTTTGAAATATCTGTGGATAAAATGATATTTTTATCAAATCAAATCAAATCATTTATCAAAACAAAATGGAATTGGAGAGAAATGGATGGAATATAAATGAAATAAGATTGGCCAGAATTATTGGAGTTGGTGATGAATACAAGGAGGTTCAGTAGACTATTCACCACTCTTTTCCATCTGTAAAATATTTTCACAATAAAACTTAAGAATTTTGTTGCTTCATGGAAAAATATTCTCTTCACATATTAAATCATTAAATTGCTGATTTCAAAACCAGATATATTGCCAGAAATAGTCCTTACTAATATGACAACTTATTTAATAGTAGTGATCATTAGTATTACTAACACACAATGGTGATTTTAAAAGCCAAAAATTTAAAAAATCAGAAGGGGCACCTGGGGGGCTCACTCAGATAGCATCTGACTCGATTTTGGCCCAAGTTATGATCTCTCATTGTTCATGGGATTGAGTCCTGGATTGAGCTGTGCCCTGACAGTGTGGAGCTTGCTTGGAATTCTCTCTCTCTGCCCTCCTCTCACTCATGTGCTCTCTCTCTCTCAAAATAAGTAAATAAATAAATGAAAAATTTTAATGTTTATTTATGTTTGAAAGAGAAATACAGAGCTTGAACTCACTAGCCATGAGATCACGACCTGAGCCAAAGTCAGAAACTTAATCGACTAAGTGGCATCCCAAACAAATACTTTTATTTTACACTTTTAAAAATTTAACTTTTAAAAATTTTCAATTTTATTTTATTATTTTTTTAAAAATATAATTTATTGTCAAGTTAACTAGCATACAGAGTATAGTGTGCTTTGGCTTTGGGAGTAGATTCCCATGATTCATAACTTACATTTAATACCCAGTGCTCATCCCAACAGGTGCCCTCCTCACTGCCCATAACCCATTCCCCCCCCCCCAACTTTCCACATCAACCCTCAGTTTGTTCTCTGTATTTAAGAGTCTCTTATGGGTTGATTCCCTCTCAGTTTGTAACTATTTTTCTTCCCTTTCTCCAGTGTCTTCTGTTCAGTTTCTCAAATTCCACATGTAAGTGAGGACATACGATATTTGTCTTTCTCTGACTGTCTTATTCACAACAACGTGGATAAATAACTATATTTTTAAAAATTAACAAATTGGGGTGCCTTGGTGGTTCAGTTGGTTAAGCATCCAACTTTGGCTAAAGTCATGATCACACAGTTCATGAGTTCAAGCCCCACATTGGGCTCTGTGCTGACAGGTCAGAGCCTGGAACCTTCTTTGGATTCTGTGTGTCTCTCTCTCTCTTTCTGCCCCTTCCCCGCTCATGCGCGTGCTCGCTCGCGCTCTCTCTCTCTCTCTCTCTCAAAAATAAACACTTAAAACATTAACAAATCACAAAAGTCAAGCCAACCAACCAACCAAAGCACCTGGACAGCAGAACAAACTTTAAGGATGTGGAGCATTTAGTCAAGGAAAAAAGAAAAAAGTAAAAGTCATACAAATTGGAAAGAAAGAAGTAAAATTGTATCGTTCATAGATATAGACCTGGAAACACTAAATATTCAACAAAAAATAAACTGTTAAAACTAATAAAATTCAGGATACAAAATCAGACAAAAATGAATCGTGTTTTTATATTCCAAGAATAATCCAAAGAGGAGGTTAAGAAAAGAATTTCATTTACAACAGCCTCAACAAGAATAAAATACTTAGAAATAAATTTAAACAAGTTAGTGAATGACTTGTATACTGAAAACTACAAATGACTGCTGAAAAAAAGAAGACACAAAACAAATGTAAAGACATTCCATACTCAAGAAATGGAAGACTTAATACAGTTAAAATGTCCATATCCCCCAAAGCAATCTAGATTCAATGCAATAATACTTTAATGATAATTCTTACAGAAATAGAAAAATGCATCTTAAGATTGATACAGAATCTCAAGGGACCATGCAAAGTCAAAAAAATTTTGAAAAAGAACAAAATTGGAAGACTCACAATTCCTGATTTCAGAACATAGTAAAAGTTATGGTAATTAAAATAGTGTAGTACTGACGTTAAGTTAAATACTTAGACCAATGGAATACAATAGAGAGCAACAGAGAAATCTGTCCTTGGGTATATGGTCAAATGATCTTTAGTAAGGGTGACAAGATTATTCTATGAGGAAAAGAATACCTCTTCAACAAATCGTACTGGGAAAACTGAACATCTACATACAAAAGAATAAAGTTGGACCCTTACCTGATAAAGAAAAAAATTAACTCAAAATGGATTAAAGACCTAAACATAAGACCTAAAACCAGAAAAAAAAAACCCATAGACGAATAGCTTCATGACATTGAATATGGCAACAAATTCCTGATATGACAGTAAAAGCAAAAGCAACAAAAGCAAAGTAGACTAATGGGACTACATCAAATTTAAAAGTCTTTTTGCACCAAAAGACATGATCAACAAATGAAAAGGTAACCTGTGGGGTGGCATAAAATTGGCAAATCCTACCTATGATAAGGGGTTAATACCCAAAGTATATATATTCTACAGCTCAATGACAATGAGAACAAAAAATCAAATAACCCAATTAAAAAATTGAGAAATAGCTTGAATAACATTCTTCAAAGATGATATACAACTGGCCAATAAGCATATGGAAAAATGCTCAGCATCACAAATCACCAGAGAGATGCCAGTCAAAGCCACATGGAATATCATCTCAGCCCCATTAGGATGGCTACTATCAAAATAACAGAAAACAAATGTTGAGAACAAGGTCTTGAAAACATATTTGCATACCCATGTTGTAGCAGCACTACTCATAATAGCCAGGGATGGTAGCAACCCAAATGTCCATTAACTGATGAATAGAGAAAAATGAGTATGTATATGTAATGGAATATTATTCAGCCTTTAAAAGGAAGGAAGCATTTGGGTCCCTGGATGGCTGTTACTTAAACATTCCATTCTTGATTTTGGCTCAGGTCATGATCTCACAGTTCATGAATTCGAGCCCCACATAGACATCTGTGATGACAGTGTGGAGTCTGATTGGGAATCTCTCTCTCTCCTTCCCTCTCTTTTCCCCTACCACTTGTGCTTTCTCTCCCTAAATAAACAAACTTAAAAAAAAATAAAAGGAAGGAAGCACTGTCATATGCTCTAACATGAATGAACCTTGAGGACATTATGCTAAGTGAATTAAGATAGTCAAAAACAAATACTGTATGATTCTACTTATATGAAGTATCTAAAATCAAACTCATGGATACAGAAAGTTAGAATGATGGTTGCCTGGGGCTGGAGAGATGGGGGAAAAGGAGACCTTTACTAGATAGAGAGTTTCAGATCTGCAAGTTAAAAAGTTCATAGATCTCTTTTACAACAATCTGATATACCTAATACCACTAAACTGTACACTTAAAAATGGTTAAGGTGCTACATATTTAACTAAATTTTTTATTGAGGCCACTTATTATCTTATCATTTGTAAATATTTCTGATATGAGCTGATCAAGATGAAAATGTAGTCTATTAAAATAGAAAAAAATTAACATGCAGGACATTCTTACCTTGGCACAATTTCTGTTCGTAAAATGTAAATATTTTGATATCCTATTGTATTCATTAGATTTTGAAAATGTGAAGTCAGTAGAATTAGGTGTGTATAATTTGGCAGAGAGAAACTTTCTGGGTCAACATTAAATTTAGAAATTCCAACATATTAAGGAGAAAAAGGTGATGTAATTATGGCATTCTGATGATTACAAGGAGGTGATGAGCCAAGAATATAGCCAAAGTCTATAAAAAAGAGCCAATATTTAGATTGTGAATTATATATACAAGCTCCATTCTTGATTATTTTGGTTAAGAAGCCTTATCTTTATGCCAATAATATCACGATAAGCCAATTTTCATGCAATGAAGAAAATAGGTTTTTAAGTGACATGTGGTGTAGATATTCCTATTCAATGAGATTTTAAGTAGAGTTTCGAAGTTTATAGAGAGGAAAATGGGAAGTGATGTAGGAGAGTTTGCGTTGTGGATAAAAGTAACATAATCAAACACTGATTAGCTTAACAATGCTTGTACTTCATTAAGGGGATTTATAGCTCAAGAATGTATTTAAACATAACAAGCACATCAATATGTATATAAATGCTTTATAGTATTAAACACTGCAATTAATAGAATTTTTCTTATGACTAGTCAGTTATCACCATAGTGTACACATTGGATACTTATGATCTATTCTTTTAGATTTTAATTATATGTTCCCATCTTTTCATGTACCTACTAAAGTTTGCTTGAATTGGGTATAAAAATTATAGATGCCCCAGACTATATTATTTTCTTATAGAGTAGGTTTACCATCAGTATTCTAGAGAAAGAGCTGTGGCTGATCTCTTTAAGCCCAATCAAGACCGAGATTGAGTAGAACCTGGATTATGATATACATGAGTCACACTTACTTCTGGTTTACCCTGGCCATCTGGAGGTTCAGTTAAGAATTTAGTATATTTACTCTGGTACCTTCTTTTGACAGGTATTAAACTCTGATGTTTATCTCTTGAGATAATTGACTGTGATGTTAATTGATTTTCAGAAGTTTCCTTCTTATATTTTAAGCCCTTTCTCTACCATGTACAGACCCAGGATTCAGCAAACATCTTGAGAGAAAATTAGGACATTTGGTTTGCTGTCCCCATAGCAGCATACCTCTGTGGGTGCACAGCTGGGATCTCCATCTACTGTTTGGCTCTTGTTAGCAAATACTCCTTCTCTGCAACTAATAGTTGCTGCATGAATCAGCTCATTTTTTAAAAGGTTCTCCCCTTTCTGTGATCTTAGTCTCTCTAGTTATCATTGTTTTAGCAGCTTTCTGCTGTCTTCTGAAAGATGTTTTATCTTTGTTAATCTAATTTTTTTTCTTCCCCAGTGGGAGTGTGATCTGTTGTTTTCTCCTCAGTCTTACAGTGAAGTGGAAGGCCTTGTTCTCTGAATTCATATATATATTAGTTTTGGTTGGGTATATCTTGCAGTGTATATCCTTCCTCTCAGGAATCTATAGATGCTATTCCAGTATCTCCTAATTTCTAGTAAAATTAATATGAGGTTGATACCGGCTTAATTATTTATCCATTGTAAGAAATTTTATCTTTCCCCAGTCTGGAAGCTTGTAAGATTTTCTTTATATCTTAGTTATTAGGAGCTTTCTCTGGATGTGCCTAAATATAAAAATACTTTTCCCATTCTTAGAAACTGATAAGCCATTTTAATAATCAGAGATTTTTTTCCTATAACATTATTATTGCTCTTCTCTCTCTCTGTCTCTCTCTCTCTTTTTCCTTCTTTTTGTTTTTTTCATTTTAAGTCTATTTCTTAGTGGATATATCTTCTAAATCCTAATTGTGATTTCCATCTATTTATATTGATTTTGAGATATTTCTTCCATTAGAGCATCCAAGTCACTTATGTGGCTCTTCACAGTGATCACCAACAATATAAATTATATCTAAGTATATTAAGTTGGGATATATATCATATTAAAGTAATAGATATTTTGTATAAAGTGGAGAAATAGCACATGGAGGAAAAAGTGTGGGAGTATAATTGAGACAACATACAAAACTTCCAAACAAGGGTGGAGATTTGCCTTTTTCGGGCATCTGAGCATACTGTAAAACTAACGCGTCCAAATATATTTGGAAATGTTCTAAAAAATAGCAAAGTGATACAAAATAGTACTAGAAACAAATACTCACATTTTTGACCACTTAATAATTTAAAAAAACTAAGGCAGTGAGAATAAAACCCATCTAAAATGAATGGTTCTGGAACAACCAGCTATCCATCTGGAAGAATATAAAATTGGATCCTAATCTTGCAAAATATTTAAAAACAAATTAAAAATGGAATACAAATTTAAATGAAAAACTACAAATAATAAAAATCATGCAAGAAAATCTTGGAGGACATAGAATCTGGTGATAAGAGAAATATTGAATGAAACTAGAAATTGGTGAAGTACAGATTGAATCCACAATGAAATAGCATGTTATCCCAGTTGGACTGGGAAACACACACAAAAAAACCCTCACAAGATACACATTTTACTGTTGGGGATATAGGAAGAGACATGTCAAATTTTATTTCTGGTGAAGATGTCCATTGTTAGAGATTTTGTTGAAAAGAATTCTTGCAATGTTAAAGACACATATATGTATATTAACAATACCCCTAAATTTAATAGTCCTTTTCCTAGAAAACTAGTTCATAGAAATAGAAATACCACTAAGTTAAGATATATACCCAAAGATGTTTGTTGCAAAATTTTATGTAATCATTCCCACACAAAGACAATACAAAGTAAATATCAATTAGTAGGAAACTACTTAAAGAAATTTATGATATAGTACTAGTATCAAATATTATACAACCACTAAAAATAATGGACAGGACCCAGCCAGATTGACTTACAGGAATTTCTTAAGGTGTCATTGAAAAAATTAAGATTCAGAAAAATTAGTCTATGTATCTACTTTTATAAAAGAAAAACATGATCCCTGTTGATATTTGTATATTATTATTTGAGTATCAAGTAAATATGAAGTTGATGTGAGTTTTAGAAGGGAACATAGCAAGAAGGCGAATGAATTATTCAACATACATCCACAAATACCCATATTAGAATACAGTAAAAATTGTGTATTGTATGATCCCATTTATGGATTTATATAAAGTGCTTACACAAACTTTATACGTTTATAAAACTTGATAAAAGTTTATTAAGACAATGTTAAAATAATAGGAACCCAGGTTATGAATAGCTATTCATGTCATAGGATCTAAACTTGGTATTTTGGGACACCAGGCTGGCTCAGCAGTACATGGGACTCTTAATCTCATGAGTGTAAGTTTGAGCCCCATGTTGGGTGCAGAGATTACTTAAAATATAAAAGCTTTAAAAAATAAGTGTTTAAAAATAAACAAACTTGGTTTTTAATCTAATAATAAGGACAGATTCTGTATCATTGATTTTTTTTTGGTATTGATATGTTGAATAAAAATTTAGAATCTTAACTCTGAGTTGATTTTAAAATGCTATTCTCAGCTTTACAAACCAAGCTCAACACAGATTGATTCAAGACTTTTTCTTATTCTCTCTTCTTAGTCGGGACTAATAAATACAGTTGATTTAAAAATCTAACACTAATGGATGTGCCCCAGAATAATTCCTTGTCTTTGTTTGGAATGATAGGTTTCATTCTTGCCAACATTGGCACCTTAACAATCTTTACACTATAGGCACATGTGGTAGGATATACAGTGTAGTTTATTTCAGTTTCCAAAATGATAGCCTCAAATTAGAGGCTTGTTACATTTCTTCTAAAATATATGCCAGGTTTTTAAAAATACGTATGTGTAATTTTCAGTTTGGGGTCTTCCAGGCCAATATTGAATGTGGAAGAATGGATACAAGGTTCTAGGAGTAGCCATGTTACTATTGATTCTGCTATTTTTTTGTCACAATGTGAAGGAATCTATTAGAAATGGCATTGATTTTTTTTAAAGCTTTCACTGCACTTTTCTTGGTCTGTTAACTCTGTGGGACAGCAGCTGATTATGGACTAACTTCACTATTTCTACACAGATACTATGTCACTGGTGCTTGTGGACAACTTTCGCCTTAATATAACTTTGGAAATCAGGGTCAATAGGAATGGTCTTTGGGTAAATCACATAACAATACCCATCAGGATAAAATAGTGGTACACTTCAGTTCCCCTTTTTAAATCTTGTAAATTATAATTTGATAACATGTGTGGGTAAAATGTGTGTATTTTCCTCCTACCACTGAAATAGAAAATGAAATATACTCTTGCATCATGCTTGCATGGCTTTTATGAATTGGTAGGCAATAAAAATAATATATCACATCTTAATAGGCAATTTGCTTTTGAATCTATTACATTCCAGGAAATGAAATAATCTTTCTCCTCTCCAACAAATTCCTGTGTCTTGGCAATTTTACCTTCTGACTCTTGAAACCATTCACACTTGTCCAAGTTTACTATCACTACCCTAATCCAGACCATCACTAATACTTTACTGACTTAATAAGCTAGGGCTTCACAAATTCAAGTCAGATTAAATTGTCCTTTTACTTACTATCAGTCAGTGACTTCTATTTGTCTTTGGATGAAACTTCTCAGCCTTATAAGGCTCCATATGAACTGCTTCCTGTCTCTCCAATTTCACCTCTTCATCTGACTCTTATTTACTTTTTGGTTCCATACTCAGATAACTTCTCTCATGAAGCTGTCTCTGACCACCTTAACTAATTGGCATTTTCTGCAATAATATCCTATAATACTGAATATTTCAACTACCACAATTAAATACTAATCACATTGTATTATAAAAACTTGTTTCATATTTGTATCAATTCTAAGACTATGAGTTCATGATAGAGCAGGGCCTTTTTTCTATTTTATACCCTCTATCCGGTAGTATGAAGAATAAGGAAGAACATAATTTTTTTCATGAAATGAATTAACTAATGAACAACTGAAGGAAGAATATCTATATCACCTATTCATCAATGTTTTTTAAAATCTGTTCTGAGGTTACCTAGATAGAGGATCAGTATTTAGACCACAACTTTTTGAGTCTACATCAATTACTTTTTCTGAAATAAGCTTTGGTGTCATGCTATCACCTTGCATGTCTTTCTGTTACCTGGGAGAATTGTGTTCACTACTCAGTAGTCATGAGATGTTCTGTAGCATTTCTGCTACATTAGTCATGAGGTGTTCTGTAGGAATTCTTTTTGGCTTAGGGAAGAGTCAAAGATATTCCTAAGCAACTGGTTTTCTTTTGCTTGCACAGATATTGTGAATCATATCTAGTTTTCCTCTTTCTATTGGCTTCTGGAAAGCTCAAATTCAAATATCTAGCTCATCTTCCTCAAAGATTATAGGTTTTAGAGGAATGCATTTTTATAGTAACTCAAATCTAGGTTTCATTTAAATTTCCAAACTTCCTCTTCCTCATTGTTAAATGTGTTTCATGTGCTATAATGTAGGTATTTTGAGAAGCCACCTTGAATCCCTTACGTCCTGGGAAGTTTGGATTGGGATGGATGAGGAGGTGAGAGAGTGAGGGCAGGGCCAAAAGAGATATATAGGCACCGAAATGTGTAGAACCTCTAAACTCTTGTAAGAACTATGGATTTTAGGTAAGGTGAAATAAATAAATTAAAATACTAAGTAGTCCTTTATTCACACATGTGCGATACCAATAGACTGTTATGAACATTAGTATTTAAGTATTAAAAAAGATTAGAAATACAAGTAAAAATATTTTTATTTTAACCATCCTCAGGAAATCCATTATACTAGCTGGAAACTTAATCCATTGACGTGGTAATTTGCTTTATAGATTTTAGTTCTAACATCTTTATTTATGCTCAGATAAGTGCCAGATAGAAACATTTGCTTAAGAAATACATTCAGACAAATGCCAAGTTGAACTTTGACAACTCACAGTAAAATTGAACTCTGTTTTCAACTATTTTAATATTTTGAACATGTGTACAATGTTATCTCTTTCCATGTCTTTTAATTTACTATGCAACCTAGCTCATTGTTGAAATTATTTTAGCTCTAACTATGCTAGTAACTTGCTGTATAACATTGGTTGAGTAACTAATTTCCTGGCTTCAGTTTCCTTATTTTTAAAAAAGGGAGAAAGTGGATGATTTATAAGAGAAGAACAAATATTGTTGGTCAGCACATCTACCTGGTCAGTGATTGATTTAGGGTTGGGCACATGTTTCAAGCAATGCCAAACTGAGTACTCAGCAGGATTTTTCTGCTTCTGGTCTCAAAAGACAGTCAGTCACAATAAGTTTTGCATATGGACTATGAGGGTAATTAATTGAAGGCTACTTTTTTTTTTTTCCACCTTACCAGTGGGAGAGAGATAAATAGGTAGAGAATCATATCTGAAAATATGGAGAGTGTTCAGGTGACATGATTGGAACTCCTGGATCTAGACATGCCTAAAATCAGACATCCTCATGGGCTTTTCAATTACATGAAATCAGTAAGTTCCTTATTTGTTTAAGGTATTCTTTCGGTGCTTGTGACTCCTAGAGTCTAGGTTATTATAAACTTCATCTCTATGATTCTATGACTTCTTGACATAAAGGCTACTAAAGTCATTTAATAATTTAACAAGCTTAATCTAAATGAACAGTTGCCTGATTCATTTCTTTGAATACAGACAAATAAAAGGAGGTAAGGAGGTTTCTAAGCTCATTGAGCTCATAGAGCTCACAGACTGGAAATGGGAGTAATCTTGTAATGAAATATTATGACTGCAAAAGGCCTATTTGAATTAGATATTTTGGAATAAATAGTTTTGAATGATACTTATGTCCTAAGTAAAAATAAATAAGTAAAAAATCATGTGAAAATACTCTCAAAGCAGATTTCTTTCTATAGAGAATGATGATTTACCTTATTCTAACTTAGGCCAGTTAGAATTTGTACACCTAATACACAGCAACAGTTTAATATTATCATTTCACCATTTTAAGCCAAACCTAGCCATGAATACGACTTTGTATAATTTTCTCACTGGGATCATTTCCTGGTGTTATTTGCGAACATGAAATCTTTGTGAAAGTATGCTTTCACCAACCAAATGAGGCTTACATCAAGTTCTAAACCTAGAGCAAACAAGTAGACTGTTCTCAGAACATTTTCTTTGGATTTGTAATCAAACAGATCTATGCTGAAACAGCCAAGTACCACTGCTCTAAAACAGAAAACTCTTATTTAAAAATAAAAGGGCAGTTTTTCTTTTTCCAAGTTAAATATGTTCTACTTCTCTGGCAGAACTCGTTCTTAATTTACCCTAAAAAAGATTAACCATATTTTAAAATTATTTGCAGTTAATATTTGGGAAATTTGAATGTTTTACCATTTCATAGTCTAAAAGTTTGTGTAATATTTGTATATTTAAAAGGTTTTTTTTTTCCATTTAATAGAGTTTCAAGTGTGGCTGAAAATAAATCATTTGAAAATAGTGGCTTTTTATAATTCTCGATAAATAAAACTCATTTACAGTGATTGTATAAAGTGTTAAAATATGTAACATGTAAAGTGATTATTGATTTTAATAGCAGTGTTCTGGATATACATTTAAATATTGACTTTCTGAATGGAGTTTATTTTACATTATGTCCCATTATTATTCTAGAAATGGATATATAAACAATGCAGAGAGCTTATGTCTCTGTTTTGAAAAACTATGATCAGAAACATTTAATTGCTGGACCATTGATCAATGAGCTTTTGACTGGGTATATCATGTGAACCAAACCTCTAAAATCTATACAAAGAAAATCTGGAAATATGAAAGGATATCATGAGGTGAATTTTGTAAGATCCAAGGATATGTATCAAACATTTCCAGCACATCCTATTTCAATTTATTTTTGGCTTAAGTAGACCAATCTTAACCTAGAGATGAAACATGGAAAAGGAACATAGAAAATGATTAATCTGATCTAAGATGTTAGATGGGAATGATGACACAGCCAAGGACATTTATACACATACACATCATTAATCAAATATGGTGGGGCACTTGCATATTCAATTAGAGACAATGGCTGTTCTGGTAGTTACGAGGTCATGAGAGCCTCAGTTTGATTTTTCTTGACTTGTTTTTTACATTACACTTAATGCCTCCAAGTGCCTAAATGACTCTTAACGCTTTATATCTTGGATTGGATCAAAATTCTTAACTTGTGTTAGAATTTTGTGTCCACAAAAATAATGTAAAAATTTTAAGAATTTGACAGATTTTACACCGTATAAACTGCAAAGGCCATAATTAAAAAACAAAACAACCAAAAAAAGCTCAATTCTATACTGCTTATATCTTTTCTCACTTTAATATAAATTTCTTTAATTTTTTTTAATCAAAAAACATCAGGAAGGTAAAAAAAAAAAAGCTAAGTAGCAGAGACTTGAGTCTAATGACAGATGACTTTAAGTGGAGTCCATTGAGAATCTAAAGCAATGTAGTATTTTATATATGATTTTTTGTATGAATATATTTTATATTTGAATTAAGTACTCAAGGATATTTAGTTCTAGAGGCAGTAAGGAATAAAAATATCATGAAATTAAAGTTTTTACACTAAAAACTGTATTTTTTAAAAATAATATTAAGACCTGAGGGTGTTGTCATATGCATTTGGTCCTGCCAAATCCATGCTCTGGCAAAACAAAATATACTTTTGAACTTGAGATTTTATTCCATGTCCACATTCAGCAGATTTATAATAAAATTTATTTCTGGAACAAGTCAGACCATCTTCTGAAATTAAAACATGCCATTCAAATCAATGCCTTAATTTGAAATAATACTTCACGATATTCATGTGAACTGGTACTTTTATGGTAAGAACTTATTGTATCTGGCCAAACCCACCTTCTGAAACGACTTCCCTCATCAAAACACCTAAGTTAAATGATTCATGTTACAGGAAGTGTGTCTTGACAATGTGATGAATCACTTTCAGAATTCTGGATATCGATTCTGAGGTACACATGGGCATTTGTAGTGTCTTCTGGGCATGGCTGTGGTGTTTGCCTAGATTTATATTTATATCTGTTTCCTTGTCTCACTTCGACTCCCTGACTAAATTGGGAGGTGGTGCTTCATAGTACATCTGCCCCAGTGAATGTCTCCTGAAGGGCATTTTAATTTAATGCCATGCTTGTGAAATTTTAGTGGACAGCTTTGAGTGTGAGGTGGAGTACTATCCTGATTTTCACAAAGTTCCAGCTGGAGCTCTAGGATCATTCCAATAGAACGTTAGAGCTGAGCTGAGTTTTCCTACTGTGCATGGTCACCCTCCAACAAAGATCATCATAAGACAAATGGAGGTCCGGGGGATCCAAAACAGCACTAAATGATTCACAGCTGCGTTGGATTATATTGTGACATTTCTAAGTGTTAGACTGAGTCTATATCACATCAAACATACAGTAAAAAAGGGCAAAATTTGGCCGGTCAGCCAGATGTTTTGCATGCAACTGGGCAAACATGTCAACAGAGGGTAAAACATCTGGCAGTTTCAAGTTTGAGTTAACTGAACTCACTAAAGATGACCTTGGTATGAATGGCTACTTTTAAATAACTAAATGAAACAAAGGTATTTTTAACACTAAGTGGTCACAATCTGTGAGTAGCCTTATATTTATAGGAAAGAGTGGAATGTTTAAGTCACACTGCCACGTAGATGTACAAGAAGAAAAAAACCAGCTTCTTTATTTTGTCTGTAACCAACCTCGTCTTCCTGTTAAGTCTTGAGCAGCTGGTGTGGGAATGTGGTGGAATTAGGTGGAGAGTTAACATTAACCTTAACCATCTTATTTGGTTGAGCTTAGTTTCTTTTGGATGAGAATATTCAGAGTCTCAGATGTGAGGTCCCCGTGCTTTTTTCCTTATGATTTGTCTGTGTGGCTAGTAGTGTATGTATCTTATATAACAGGAAAGAGTTGAAGTCCTCAAGTGTGGTGCCTTGTACCTCCCCCAGGATACTTTGTGCCTCTTCCACCTGGCAGTGTCTGGGGGAACTTGAACTCTCAGCTCTCCTTCTCTCTTCTTTTCTGTCACTTTGTCCAGGTCCCTTAAAACTCTGTGCTTTACTCCATCCATCTTATTTCTGGTTCTGTCTCCCATCCAGTTCTCATGCTGGGGATCTATTCTATAGCCTTCATGCCAATGCTGCAGCGCCTCTACTGACTCTCCAGTCAGTGCTCAAGGATAATGTCGGCTCCAACTCTGTTGTTCATGAACCAAGAAGACTTGAGAAAAGAAAAGACATTGTACCAACTGCTGTCTCTAATGTAACCCAGGCTGTTAGGAGTGAACACACAAAGCAACTAATTCCCAACGCTTCAAACTACAGTGGGAACAAGACTTTCTATCATTAGCTAAAGTTGCACCCTTTCTCTGTCTTGTAATTCAGAGTTGGAAAACACCCCTGATCTACCATATCTTTTTCTCCCATCATTTAACAACATCTCCTAGGCCAAAAAGTGGTGAGTTTTTCTTCTAGGTTATGATATCTTTCTTCCAACCTAATAAATAAGACTAAATGGTGTCCAGTGATAGTTTTGCTACAGTTTAGGAGAATTCTGATTTGAAAACCACCAGTATTAGCCATTGTGTGTTAAATGGTAGCCAGAGAATATAATTTAAAAAAATCCTCTTTTGATGGTCATGTCTTGAAAGGCTGTTGTCTGGATGCAAAATCCTATGCTTAATTGTCAGAAGCTGAATCATATCTAGTGTTCTCTTTGAATTCCTCCTGCACCTGCTTCCTGTCTCCTATGACATACGTTTTTTAGGTGTAGGCCTACAAAGACATGTTCTCAAAGGATAAGTTTCATTAGTAGCTTCACTGTTGATTTTCAAACTGAAAACTAATAATGAATTTTATGACATTAAAATTATTTGCTCCAATAAGTTAACTTGAAAATATGTATAGATAAATGACAGGAAAAGAGTATTTGAAATACCTCGGACTAATGAGAAGGAGAATATACAAGAAGCCCTCCAAGGCAACAATAGAAAGTCAGTGAACCTTGTAGAAAAATGGCCAAGAGTATGAACTGGTCTATAGAAGAGGAACTCAAGATAATAAGGACAGGAAACAAGGAAATGAAATTTGCCTAAACTCACAGTAATATGAGAAACACGCTACATCCATAAGATATATTTTTACACCAGTTATAGTGGCATTAATGAAAGTGTATGCAGGAATATTAGAATATAGGAACTCTCATACTCCGAAGATCAGATTAAATATACAGGTACCTAGGCACAGGAATATTCACTGGACCTTTGTTTATGCTGAAAAGATCCTGGAAGCACTCTTAGGTGCATCAGTGGGGAATGGATAAAGAAATGAAAAAAAATGTATTCCAAAGAAAAATAGGCTATTTTAGAATGAACAGATTTTATGTATTCATGACATATGAATAAGTATGGAAAAAATAACACTGCATTAAGAGATACAAAACAGAATGAGATCCATAGCATAATGACATTTATATATACCAAAATATATGTACATTAAAATGATATAGATGTTACAAAACATATAAGGAACAATGAAAGACTGCCATGAGCACAGCATAATAGATGGGTATGATGATAAGAATTAAAGAAAATAATTCAGTTAAAGAATATAATGAAATAAACCAATATACATAATTCTTGGTAGACATCATTCTTGGTACTTTATTTCGTATATGTGCTATGTAAGGGTTGTATATGATATGTTGCTAGTGTATAGCTCATGTCATACTTACATAGAGTAATACATGTCCAGTATAACTTGGGGCTATTTTGGCATTTTAATACTTTAGGAAAATGCCAATTAGAGTTATGAAAGTGACCATATGTAGCCCAGAATACATATTACATTAATAATATTTGCCTTGTTTTTATGCTTTCAGAATTACGTTGTATTACCCTTGACTTTATTATTATTTTCCATTTGGCAGATTACATATATCTTTGCACTAATTCTAATCTTTAAGGACACATACAATTTTAGGAATATACTCAGTGTACTTAAAAACTTAATGCAAATTTATATTGACTATAAATTTTGAAATGTCCTACTGTTTATAGTTTTCATTCTTAATGCATTTTGGAAAGGAAGGAAACTCAGGCATGTGGATTGTGCAGTTATCCTATACAGATAAGGGGCCTTCCCGGGACCAGGGCTCTGCATATTTGATCAGAGATCATAGCAATCAACAGAACTTCAAATTCCATCTCTAGGACATGTCTTAGTTCCCCAAGTAGAATTGGATGATGAATTATACAGTCTCTCTGACTTGGGTTAATAGATTTACAAAAGAAAGGTTTTATAATTTCTATGTCACCTTGGACAAGAATTGAGCTAAAAGCTTCATAAGACTAAATCATTGAGCAAATTTTACGGCTTTCTGATGCCATGCGATGTAAAACATATTGGAATAAAGAATATTTAGCCAAAGTCTTATTTTTTTTTTTTTTACCTTTCAGATAAATGTAATTATGGACAGA
>NW_027532599.1:2131626-2183905 GCF_008692635.1 Crocuta crocuta
TTTTTTTTTTTTTTTACCTTTCAGATAAATGAAATTATGGACAGAGACTTGTAGATTGTTTACCACAAGAGACAGTTTGTTTTCCTGAAGTGTGTGTGTGTGTGTGTGTGTGTGTGTATGTATGTATGTATACATACAATGCTGGAATGTAAGAAGCTTCTTTAAAAGAGGTGTTTGCTATTCAAAGTTAAAATAAGACATTGGTTTAAAGTTATACCATTATTTCCTTACTCAGTGTATCCCTTCAATTCTACCCACATAAATGTGGGTTATTAACTCAAATAATTGGGCAAGATTTATGTTCCATGGTACAAAACTTATGGAGTCCTAATTTATATGATGAACTTAAACTGGAACTTCTATTCCAATAGCTAGTCTACAAGGCTTCCAATGAAATTACTGCAAGCAAGATAAGATGTCTTAGAGGAGGTAGGAGATGCAAGGGATGCAGAAGCACTAGAAATAGCCAGGAATGACTTTTCAGGAAGCAGAGGTCAGCAGAGCCAGGTTTCAAAAAGTGGACTCCAGCTAAAGGGTCAGCTTAGGAAACATCTGTCAGGTGTGCTAAATAGTAAGAAGAATATTTCTTTAGAGAAGAGTGTGTTTTGTAGGGAAGGGATGGTAGTGAGAAGTAGGCAGGAAGAGGGTAGTATGGACTGGTAAATGGAAAGCAGGGGAATAAACAGGATTTAGAGTAAGCAACTGAAGTTTTAGAATATAGAATTTAAGCATGGGCGCCTGGGTAGCTCAGTTGGTTAAGTGCCCGACTTCAGCTCAGGTCATGATCTCACAGTTGGTGGGTTTGAGCCTCATGGGGGGGCTCAGAGCCTAGAGCCTGCTTTGGACTCTGTGTCTCCCTCTTTCTCTGCTTGTGCCCCACTTGCACTCTGTCTCTTTAAAAAAAAAATAAACACTAAAATATTTTTGTAAAGGAAAATAGAATTTAAGCATTTCAATTACATATTAGGAGGTAAAACTAAGGAAGTTCTTGCTAGCCAGGATTCACAACAACACTGCTAGTGAGAGAAAATGAGAATACAAAGTAGACCACTATAGCTAAAATGGCAGGATCAGATAGAAATTTGAAAGAAAAAAATCAACGGCAAAGAGAAAAACTGGAAAACCCTAATGCCAGTCCAGGGAAATCAAGTTGGTATTGAGATGAATTTATATTTCTGTACACAGCAATATAAAGGGAGTTGGGGAGAAAAGTAAACTTGGATATTGGTACTCAGGTGGTGTTTTCGTAAGATAAAGGACAGTATTTAGAATATCTCCTCACATACATATGTCTTCAGTATGTTATTCTATTACTCCCCTTATAAGTCAGTACTATATTCTTTGAATAATTTATCATTAGAGCTCATTGTAACTTTTCCAACTGCAATGGTAATAATTAAGCACAGCTTGTTATACTTTTTAAATGACTTTTAAAATATAACAGTTTTTGCATGCTTACATATTTTAAAGATTTTGTTTTGGTGTTTTTCCTTATTGTTAGGTTGTTTAACAACTCTACACAGGTGTAATGAACATCATAGAAAATTCTACAGTATTTAAATCCTTCTGGGATAATTTTTTTCTGGTCACTCAAGGCTAATATAATTTTCTAGACCTATCTTCTTTTATTTTCATTAAGCCATATGATAGAAAGCCAGTTGAATCCAAATAATTACACTAATATGTTGTATTTGTATGGTTCTTTGTCTTTCCCCAAGTCATTTCTCCTATTTTATGTCATCTGAAAGAAAGTAAAGTTGTAGATAAATACTGACATTTAGAAAGAATGTTTTATTTACACAGCTGGTTATTATTTTTTTTTCTGATAGGGACGTTTGTTATAGCCAAATATTTTTCTTATGCACCTGGCTCACCTGTTTTTTTTCATGAATATATTAATTCTTTTCAATTTAAGTGACAGCAACATTTTTGAAATGACAGTTTAATTTGAAAGTGAAAAAAATATAGTTGTTTCCATCTGGTGGTCATTTTTGTCCTTTTATTAATGGCGGTCATCATCTTTAACCTTTTAGTGGAAAAAACACTAAGGTCTGATATGTGCTGTGGTATTCTCGTGAATTTTTTTCAAACTTTTTCAAAAACCATTTACTCCAAAGAACATAGCTTCTCTTCAAAGAATACTTTTTAATTAAAAAAAATCTTCATCTGAAGTTTGATTATCTGTTGAAAAAGTCACCGTTATTACAATATCCATGATACCACTGGGAATCTCACTTTGCTTCTTTTGGCAAAGAACAAGGATAATCAAACTTTTCTATTATTGACTAATTCCTCTTTTGCAGGTAGAAATACAGGTATTTTGTACAAGTATATGAGGCTATTGCCATGAGAAACAACAGAGGCATCTTTAAGACTCTTGTTTCACTTCCAACCTCTTAGTTCACTGTTCTTTAGATTCTACTGAGCTACCTATTATCATCTTAAATGTTACATTGGCCACAGTACTCTAGCCATTTACCAACAACATGGCTAACATATTTGGAAACCAGGAATGTAGAATACAGTAAATTTCAAGTCACTCTATCTGGGTTTGAATCAGCACTTCCCCTACTTACTAACTTCTCTACTCTTCAATTTATCTACAAAATGAGAATGATATTATCTGTTTCCCCCTAGGGCTGTTGTGAGGAGTAAATAGGCTAATGGATAAAAGGAGTATATGCCCAGTGATTGCCATATACTCAGTGCTAAATATACATTACCTATAATAGTCATTCTACCTAGTTCATAAATTTTATCTTGAAAAAGTACTTGCATAGTAATATTTATTAAGGCAGATAATATTGTTAATAAATTAGTATCTATTTATGTTAACATTAGTCAATTAGAACTATTCAACTTTTCCTATATAAACATGTTTTTCTATTTAATCCTTATAACAATTCATCAAGATAGTTAGCCCTATTTTATAGGAAAAAAAATAGCTAAAATCAAGGGGCTAAATAACTTGTTCAAGTTACTCTGAGATTGTTTGCTGTAGCCCCAAAGACTGCTTAATTTCTGTAATATACACTACAGGTTTATACCTTCATGATAATCATGTACCTTCTTAAGGATGTTCATCTGTAAAGCCCAACTTATTCTTCCCTGTGGCTTCCCCCCCGGCTCCTCATTTATTTATGGGCATTTTTTGAAGGCCAATAAAAACTGATCTCAATTTACAAGAAGATTGTTTTGTGAGCTGATACCTAAGTCTGTTGTTGATATTACAGAATTACTTTTGCCATAGGAAAAAATATGAAAGGTGATGGTTGGGTTCTCAGGAGAGCAAAAAGTCAACTGATATATAGAACTCTTAAATAACATCTGGCCATTTCATTTTAGTAGTTTTAGTTTTAGGTTCAATTAAAGATGCATTTGTGGCCTGTTCAGGGATACTGGTATTATTTTTAAATACTGATTTACAAGAAAATGCATTCTAGGTACAACAATAAGAAACCAATGTGAAAGATGGAAGAAAACTGTCGCTGGGCCAGCTGCTTGCTGCAAAGAGGAATTCTGCCTCTGGCAGACATTGACCAATGTCCTATAAGCACAGCCAGGTGCAGAGCAAGAGAAGACTTGGAGACCATTTGTAACTCACTGGGGCTCTTGAGGCAAAAGTGTTGACTTGTGAAGTATACAAATGAGTATGAATTAGCTGTCGCAAGAGGAAATACCCACATAATTATAATTTCACAAATTGTGAAAAGGAAGTACTAGAAATATAGATAAATCCTCTACCTGAAGAAGGCCCAGATTTCTAACAAATGCTCAATGGATGTAGAGCTTCAGTGGTGCTCATTCATTCATTCATTCATTCCTTTAATAAAAGTGACTTCTACCCTTGAAAACTAGATAGTCTGGCAGGCAAGATAATTACAATCAGTAAGTGCTTTGGTAGTGGTGGGAGAAGAGACCTGATGTCAGGAGATATTTCAGGAGCAACAAACCTAGTCTGGGTTAAGGACTATGTGGCAGAGATCATAACAGTCCAAATAAGGAAAATAGTTTTTAAGCAAAATGCCCTTAAATCATTGGCCTTGCTTCTGCTGCGTAAGTTCGAATATTGGCTCTGTCAGTTCCTGCCTTTCTGATTTGGGTAAATTCATGACTTAACTGTTTTTCACATTCCTCATTGTAAAATAGTGATAATAATAATAAATAGAGATGCTGTAAGAATCAAGGACGTTAATACATCTAAAATGCTTTAGAATAAGGGTTTAAACATGGAAATGGCTGAAAATATTAAAGACAATCATTTCTACCTTAACAGAATTGAAAGGGAAGAAAAAATGTTTTTGAGACAGAATGAAGAGCCTCCACAAAAGCCTGCAGAGAAGAGAAAGGAATGATGTATTTTGGGAATTGAATGAAATTCAGTGTGTCATTACCTCAAGTTGGAGCCAGGAAGTGGGGTGGGGAGGGAGCTGAAGGCCGAATACATGAATACCATCTAGTGAGGGTTTTATAAGCCTTGTTAATGAGTTTGGTTTTATCCTGGTGTTAATGCAAGACAAATAAAAGGCTTTAAGTAAGAGAGTAATATGATCATATTTGCATTTTGGTAAGTTCACTCTGTCTGCTGGGAAGTGAGAGTGAGGGGGTGAAGAATGTATCTAGAAAGGGAAAGACTGGGAACAAGAGGCAATTGAAAGGTGATATTGTTTGGATGTAGGGGTGACAGTAGATATGGAGGGGAAAAACCCAACAGATTCATGGTAGTTTCTTGAATGTGGGGTTGCGGGAGAAGCTAATGTCTTTGATGACTGACCTCAGGACTGACGGGTTGATGATGAAATTCATAGACAAGGAAGCATTCCGGAAGAGGCATGCTAAGGTGGTGGGGCATGGGTTTGGTTTTATGCATGCTGTTTTGTGGCTCTGAAACAATTAAACAGGGAAGTGCACTAAGTAATTGGATATACTAGTTTGTGTCGCAAAAGAGAGTTTGGACTGGGGATATTGATTTGGGCATGTACTAACATTTGATGATTGAAATCATGGACACAGATGAGGTGTTCACAAGACAGGAAGCAGAGAAGAGAAGACGGCTTAGGGTAGAACAGTGAAGGATGAAAGGCAAGCACGTAATGGAGACAAAGAAGGAACAGTGGAAGAATGAAAGGAAAGCCAAGAGGGTGGTGTCAGAAGAAGAGTCATATGTACACGTATATATGTATTTTTACATGAGTTGGAAGGCAGTCCTGTTGAAAGTTGCTGAGTTTAACCAAATAAGAACTGAAAAGTGTCCGCTGAGTTTAACTGATAATAGTTCTGAAAAATCTTAAGCTAGAATATTCTTCCCTTCCTTGCCAACTGCAAATAAGATAGAGTTCAGAGCATGAGGCCCAGTGTTATTTACTATTAAGTCTATGGTGTTTTTCTAACCTGTATCTACCCCAGAGGGATGAATGTGGAATGATAATATATGCCCTACGACTCCTAGTGAAAACTAGAAAAACATAGGACTTAAATGAAAAACAAAACCAATGGCAAATAAAAAGAAAACTTTATTCATAAAAAGTAATTTAGTCATACTGACTATTAGAGCTGAAAGATATTTCACAGTTCATCTGGTCAAACAGACTCATTTTATTAATGAGAGGATTAAAGCTCAGCCAAGTTAGCCCAAACTGATTTCCCTTTTATTCTTTAGGATCAACTTCCTCATTCCTTTTGAATGTGTGCTGAAGTTTAAAAATTCTTTCAGTGCTTACGAGGTCCACACAGAGAACACTGTATTATTAAGTCATTCTGAGCATATGGTAGATTTTTTTCTATATTCAAATGAGAAGAAAACATCCTACCCTTATTATGCCATCAGAGGGTTGTAAGTAAGACTCTTTTTTTTTTTTTCTGAGTTGTCATGGTAAATGAGAAATAGAACCATGAGGCCTGCAGACATTCACTCAATCAGTTTTCATAGCCTAAGAATGCTAAATAAATAGCACCTCACATACATGAGAAAAAGACCCTTAAAATGTTGGTACTTTTGTGCAAGGTTTTTGTTTCCATTTAAATGTTTATATTTTTGATGGGATGAAGCAGGCAGCAAGTGACAACAGGCAAGATAGTCCAAATAAGCCGAAAGAAACCTAATTTAAGCTTTTCCCCTATGTGATCTGTCGGCAGCACTTTAGAAAGAGCTGTATTTGCCAGTGGGTTAGAGCAGTGTATTATTTTTGAATCAATCTGTCCTTTTTTCCAAGTTTCTAATACTTCTCATTCTGCCCTAGTCAGACACTTGAATGGTGGAAGTTCTCTATTATTCATCAAATACCTCAAGCTGTTCTTGTCAAGTTTCTCAACTCATTTCCTACAGATATTTCACAAAAATACAGCCAAAAAAACTTTACTGCCAGGTATGAGCCCATCTGAATAGAGAATGCAGGAGCCAGACATTTTGCAGAAAAGGGAAATGGACTGGAAACCTGTACTCTTTCAATACCTGCAGTTTGTTTACTTTGCACCAGCTGTTAGACACAACTTCCAACAATCTGATTATTCATTTTCATCTTTTTCTGCCTTCCTCACTAATAAGAGATAACTCCTGCCCCAGGGAGGAAGAACACATTCATAAGAAGAGGACTGTTACCTCTCTTTGAGTTAAGTTAAAGGCATTTAGCTTTAAGAGTCAGCTAAATAACTGTTTATGAATCACATGAAGAAAGTAAAGAGTTTGGAGCAAACTTCAAAATATGAAAAGGAAAATAAGAGTTTAGGCAAGATGTTCATATCCAGGTGGAATATTTTGTAGAAATGTCAGTTTCTAACCAAATGCTAGTGTCTAACCAGTTCTGTCATGTAAGATTTTTTATTCATTCAGAATAAAGAGATAAATAGAAAACAAAATATTATTTTGCATTAAAATCTTGTTTTTTTGTGTCATATGATTAAATAACATGATTTTGAGGACTGAAGTGGGAGCAAAATATAACCATAATGCTTGCTTTTTTGAGGTCCTGTTTTAGTCTTGTTTCCTAGACTTTTAGTAAAATAGTGTACCTGTAAGACTGGATGAGAGTCTCAAGAAATAAATATGTTGGCTTAGAAAATTAAACTTCAAACAAATATTAACAAAGAACAGAAGAGGTGACTATTATGTTAATTCTGATTGATTTTTTTCAAAGATCAAAATAGGCTCAAGAAATGGTATACACTAATCAAATGTTTTGATGTTAATATTTTAACTAATTCACGTAGGCTTCATGTAGCCTTAAAACTTAGAAGGTCATGCAAGCAAAAAGCTACTCTTCTCTCAGAGTATTTCATGAGGACAGATGATTGAGGAAGGATTTCTGTACAAATGAAGAACTAAATATGAGAATTGTTAAATATGGTTCCATCTGAAAATAACATCAGACCATACAAATTCTCAAATTCAACATATAAAGCCATAAGTTCATTATTTTATTAATTTTTTTAAATGTTTATTTATTTTTGAGAGAGAGCGAGCATGCACAGAAGTGAGGGTGGGGCAGATAGAAATAGAGAGAGGGAGACCCAGAATCTTAAGCAGCCTCCGGATATGGGACTCGAAAGCATGAGATATGAGATCATGACCTGAGCTGAAGTGGGAGTCAACCAACTGAGACACTCAGGTGCCCCCGTAAGTTCTTGATTTTAAATAAAATTAAACATTTTAGATTTTTAAACTATAAAAATCAATGTGTAAGTATTTGTACACTGACTTGTGTCCAGTAGTTTAGTTGATGTCATGGAGAAAGAAATTTGTCAACAAATTATTCATCTCTTCAAAGAATTTGTCACGCATTAGGGGCTAAAATTATTGCAAAAACAGTGAATAATAGGAGACTGTGCTTAGAGAGTTCAAATAAAGAAATTATTAACACACTTGGTTTCATGGAGGGAAGTTGAAGTCAAGAAAAGGCCCAAAGAAATGGGGACAAAGATACAAAAACCAACCAACCAAGCAAGCAAGCACAGAAAGCAAAAACAAAAAAACCCCAAAAAACAAAAACAAATAACAAAAAAAGAAACCCAAAGTAAAACACATTGTTAAGAGACAGGTGGGATAAAGATACAGAAAATGTTGAGATAGAAAGGTCTGAGGTCAAAGCAGCTCTTAGCAGTTGATATCCATCTTTACAGCAAAACACGAGGTTAGCTTACTGGCAAGGAATGAAATTAGTAAAGATAAATTTGGGGGCTGTAAACAATATAGGGTTATGGTTAAGAGCTTGGACTTTAGTATCAACTACCTAGATGCAGAATCTGGATTCTGTCATTTACTATATAATCCCGTCTACTTCAGTTTTATTACATGTGACATGGGAAAAATAACACTGTATACTTTGTCGAGCAGTTGTGAGGATTACATAAAAATACATATCTGTGATTAGAATATTGTCTGGCACTTAATGAATACTATAATGATTGCTAGCTGTTATTTATTTTTATTATTATTTAAAAGTTGTGAATAGTTTGCATTAGGGACCCACAAAGAAATAATCTGTAATCAATGACTGATTATTGAAAAATTATCAAGGAGACAGATTTTTGGTTATCTGGGTAGTATGTTTTTTTAAATTCTTCTATCTTCTAACATCCAACAGCTCTTGACCTATATTCTGTTGCAACATTTTCTGTGATACTTACCTACATACAAATTCTATTTAACCCAGAAGCTGTAAGATCCTAGAAGACAATGGTAGTAGCTAATTTGTGTTCAAATCTTCAGAGCCAGTGGGATAGCACCTTACAAACAGTAGATGCCTATTAGCTTTAGTTGAGTGAATGAAAAAAATGAGTATTTACTGTTGAAGGACTAAGTCTTTGGCCATCCCCACCGTGAGGGAAGTAGGAAATGAAGAAAGAGCCTACTCAGATGGGCAGTTAGAGGATTGGGAGGAGCAAGAAGATTTCATGAGGTTTTGAATTCTAAGTAGAATTTGGCTTTCACAAATATTGCTCTCTGTATCAGTTCATAACATTGCATTTGCCCCAGGATTTATATTTAAATTCTCCAAAGACATCAACAAACACTTCTTTAAAAATAACTCTAATGTATAAAACTGTTATTTTATTGGAAGGATAATAAATAAGCAGCACTATGAGATCAGGATGCATTTTAAATGCATAAAGAAAAAAAAGAAAAGTGTGTTCCTTGCATTGATTTTCCTAGTTTTGTAAGTTTGGGGCTTCCTTGCTATTTTAGAGAACTAAAGGCCATAAAGTGGTAGTTAATTTATTTCTTGGAAATTTCTTAATGTCCTCTGCTTATACAATCTTGATAGAAAGATATAATTTGTTGGAAATCAGTCCAAATGCTGAGAATTTTTTTTAATAGTCTAGCAGTCAAAATGCATTATTAGTTCCGTGGGAAATTTGTATTATTTGTACATGTGAAGAAACAAGAACCAAAATATACCCTTAGTGATTTTACCTCGTTTAGCATATGATATTGATGAAAGACTTAAAAATTTATTTACTCAAGAGGCTCCTGGGTGGCTCAGTCGGTTAAGCGTCCGACTTCGGCTCAGATCATGATCTCATCGTTCGTGGATTCGAACCCTGCGTTGGGCTCCGTGCTCACAGCTAGCTCCGGGCCTGGAGCCTGCTTCGGATTCTTTATGTCCCTCTGTCTCTGACCCTCCCCTGATCTCTCTCTCTCTCTCAGAAATAAATAAAACATTAAAAATTAAAAAAAATTATTTACTCAAACCAAAATATATGAAAAGACATTGATGTTTGGCATTTTAGAAAACAGAATTTCTGTTACTTTCATATTTCTTACTAAATAATAACAACATTTAAAAATTTTGTGCATGTGTATGAGGGAGTGGGTGAGTCAGAATAATTAAAAAGAGATCATTTAGAATAGTTTTTAAAATATTATTTTGAGATTAGATCCGTTTAGAGGTAGCTGCATTCTTCTTTTATGAGATATAATCTGAAGCTCCCAGCCTGAAGGTGACACTCTTTCAAGCATGTTTATATTGTGTGAACCCACCCTGCTTGTTCACAGCTAACCTAGACCGAGGATGGGCAACCAGTTCAGAAATCAGCAACAGTAAAGTGAGACAGACCCAATCAAGTTCTCTCTCGCAGGAATGTGAAGTTGGGACAGTTTCAAAGACCGGGGCAATTATTGGTGGAGACTGGATTTGTAAGTATATATTTCAGGAATCTAAAGCATCTTGTTGGTGGAGTCAGGACAGATTATGTGTAATTAGAGTAGAGGAAACCAGAATGGAGATTAACAGTCTTCCATTTCCTGTTTCTGTCTCAGAAGATCCTTGAATTCTGGGAGGTACGCTGGGCCTTCCAATATATTCTCTTTTCTGCCCGAGCTAGTTTCAGAGTTTCTGGATTTTGAAACCAAACTATCCCTGACTAAGTTATAGAACAATAAATTCAAGTGAAAAGCAAGCTGAAAAATAAGAAGGCGGCAGTATGTAAGAACAGCTGCAAAAGATTTACGGGTCATTACAGATGACATAGGTCATGCTCAACATAGCTAAATCTTCTTTCCCAAACTAGTAGCTTTCCTGCCAGGGAACCAATGAATCTCAAAACCTTAGTGTTAGTTTTACTCTTTTCTTTTTATTTCTCCTGCTCAAACAGCCAACAAGCTCTATTGTTTTAATTTATAGATGATGAAACTGAAGCTCAGGGAGGGAAATCATTGAGCTCAAGGCCAGGATCTAGTTACCAACAAATCCAGGGTTAGATGGCTTAGTGCCAGGACTTGCCTAATACCTCTTTCTATCATCACATTACTTTTATGGCTATAGTGCTATAGCAGAATGAAACAGAACAAAAAATTTTATGTAATGGACACATTGAAAAAATCTATTCCTCTCAAATATAAGCAATTTTGATACATTCCAGGATCCTGTCTTTGGCCTCCTCTTTAAACATTCATTAACTACTTGAGCTGATCCAATTCTATGGTTTTAAATAACTTCTACAGGTTCATGACGACCAAATTATATTTCCAGGTCTCATCTTTCCCTCAGACTCCACAGTTTTTTCCCACTGCTTATTTGACATCACCACCTAGGTGCTTAATAGTTACCTCAAACGTGACAAGTACAAAGCCAAACTCTTGATTTCTATTCCCTATTCTTCCCCTGTTTTCCCATTTCAGAAAATGGCACCTCCATTCATCAGCTTCTTGGACCCCAAACCTTGACTTTCTTTCACATTCCACATTCAATCTACAAGCATAGCATGTGAGCTCTGCCTTCAAACTATACTCCAAACCTGACTTCTTTTCCCCATTCTAGTACTACTGAAGCCTAAGCCAGCACCATTGGCTTCTACGGCTTATAAAGTCCATTCTCAACACTTCTGTCAGAATAATTTTGACATACACAAAGATGATTCATGCGAATCATAGATAGTTACTATCTATCACCATTCAAAGTTACATTTCTTGTGATGAGAACTTTTAAGATTTACTCTTAGCAACTTTCAAATAGGTACATTATTGACTATACATTATATCCCTATGACATTTATTTTAAAACTGTAAGTTTGTGCTTTTTGACCCACTTCCTTCATTTTGCCTACCTTCCAACCTCCTTCCTCCTTTCTTGACAACCACTAGACTGTTCTCTGTATCTGCTTTGTTTGTCCTCGGGTTTTTTTTTTTTTTTAAATTCCATATATAATTCCGTATGTAAATACCATATGATATTTGTCTTCGACTTCATGTAGAATAATACTGTCAAGTTCCATCAATGTTGTCACAAGGGGTGAGATTTCATTGTGTGTGTATGTGTGGTCTTTATTCATTTACAGACATTTTGTTTCCATATCTTGGCTATTGTAAATAATATTGAAATAAGCATATGGGTGCATATATACTTTTGATTTAATATTTTCATTTTCTCTGTATAAAAACCCTGAAGTGGAATCACTGGGTCATACGGTATTTCTATTTTTAGAGGAATCTCCATACTGTTTTTTTATAGTGGCTGTACCAGTTTGCATTTCCACCAACAGTTCAACAGTTTCTTTTTCAATACATCCTCACCAACACTTGTTATTTCTTTTTTTATACTAGTCATTCTAACACGTGTGAGGTAATATCTCCTTGTGGTTTTGATTTGAATTTTCCTAATGATTAATGATATTGAGCAGATTTTCATGTGCCTGTTGGCATCTAATTGGATTTTTAAAAAATTTGAGTTGTATGAGTTCTTTATATACTTTGAATATTAGCTCTTTTTTAAAAAAATTTTTTTAATGTTTTATTTATTTCTAGGAGAGAGAGAGAGAGGGGGGACAGCATGAGCAGGGGAGGGTCAGAGAGAGAGGGAGATACAGACTCTGAAATAGGCTCCAGGCTCTGAGCTGGCAGTCAGCACAGAGCCCGACGCGGGGCTCGAACCCATGAACCGCGAGATCATGACCTAAGCGAAAGTGGGACGCTTAACTGACTAAGCCACCCAGGCGGCCCTGAATATTAGCTCTTTAAATGCATGATTTGCAAATATCTTACTTATTGGGATGAGCACTGGTGTTATATGAAAACCAACTTGACAATAAACTATATTTAACAAAAATCTTATACCATTACATACATTGCCTTTCCATCTTATTGATGGTTTCCTTCACTATGCAAAAGCTTTTCAGTTTGATGTGGTGTCATTTTTTAAAATTTTTGCTTTTGTTGCTTTGACTTTCTAGTCAGATCCAAAAAATCATCACCATGACCGATGCCAAAAAGCTGACTACCTATGTTTCTTCTAGGAGTTTTATGGTTGCAGCTTTTAGGTTCAAATCTTAATCCATTTTGAGTTAATTTTTGTTCATAGTCTAATTGTTTAATTTCATTCTTTTGTGTGTGGCTGTCTAGGTTTTCCAACACAACAATTCTCAAAGAAATGGCACTTTATTGTGTGTTCTTGCCTCCTTTGTCATAAATTAATTGACCACAAATGAATGGGCTTATTTCTGGGTTATTTGTTCTGTAGATCTACCTGTTTTTATGTTAATACCATACCATTTTGATCACTATAGCTTTGTAATATACTTTAAAACCAGGAAGTATGATGCCTCCAGCTTTGTGCTTCTTCCTCAAGCTTGTTTTGGCTATTTGGGATTTATTAATGGTTCCATATAAATTTTAGTGTTCTATTTTTGTGAAAAAATATCATTGGGATTTTGATAGGGATTGCTTGAATCTGTGCCTTGCTTTGGACAATAAGGGCATTTTAATAGTTTTAATTCCTCCAATCCATGAACTAAAAATTTTTTTTCATTTATTTTTTCAATTTTCTTTGCCAAAATCTTATAGCTTTTAGTTTTCAGGTCTTTCACCTACTTGGTCATATTTATTCCTAGATGTTTTATTCTTTTTGATGCGATTATATATGGGAGTGTTTTCTTAATTCTTCTATTAGTTTGATTTATAAAGATGCAATAGATATTTGTATATTGATTTTATATCTTCAATTTTACCAAGTTCATGTATCTTAACAGTTTTTGGTGCAGTCTCTAGGGTTTTTTAATATATTAAATCATGTTGTTAGTAAATAGTGACACTTTTTATTTTTCCTTCCAACTTGGATGATTTAATTTTTTTCCCTAAATGCTCTGGCTAGTACTACTAAAACTATGTTGAATAAAAGAGGGAAGAGTGGGGATCCTTGTCTTATTCTTGATCATAGAGGAAAAGCTTTTAGTTTTTCAATATAAAGTATGATGTTAGCTATGGGCTTGTCATAAACAGCCTTTATTATGTTGAGGTACATTTCCTTTATGCCCACTTTATTGAGGGTTTTCATCATAAGTGAATGTTGAATTTTGTCAAATGTTTTTTCCTGCATCTATTGAGATGGTCGTATGATTTTTATCCTTAATTTTGTTTATGTGGCATATTGCATTGATCGATTTGTGGATGTTGCACCATCCTTGCATGTCTGGAATAAATCCCTTTTGATCATGTACGTCGTGGTCAATGTATTGTTGAATTTGACTAATATTTTTTGCATTCATATTAATCAGAATATTACTTGTAATTGTCATTTTTGTGGTGTTCTTGTCTGGTTTTGGTAGCCATCTTCTATCCATCTCAATGTGCCTTTCTCCCTTTGTTGTGAGGAAGCTGCTCAGTTTGTTTTAGGTTTTTTGAGGGAATTGTTCCATATGTGGCTGGAGATTTGGTGTCTGTGGAAGGAGGTGAGTCTAGGATCTTCCTGTGCTGCCACCTTGAACCACATTTAGTCTATTTTTACTAAGTCTTTAACTTTATTCTGCTTTCAAAATAGTTTTGGCTCATCTAGGTTTTTTTGTATTTCTATGTCAATTTTAAAATTTGTTGTTAATTTCTACAGAACCCTGTAGGGATTTTGATATGGATTGCATTGAACATATAGACCAATTTAGGAAAAAGGTGACTTTTAACAATACTGAATTTTCTAGTTCATGAGCAAGGTACCTTTCTTCATTTATTTATGACTTCTTTAATTTCAGCAATGTTTTGTAGGTTTCTGCATACAAGACTTGCACATTCTCATAACTTTAATATTTTAATGAAGAATATTGTTTATACTATACTGAAGAAAATTTGGGCTAAAATTGTATCACACATCTTTGCATCCTCCATATCCCCCAAACACACGATTGTTAGTCTGTTATTTACTACAAGATTTCAGGGTGAAGAATTGCGAAAAAAGAATTCTAACCCAGGTATTTACATAAAAGTAGTTTGGAATTATGGGGAAAAGGGTGGCAGTAGAAGCAGTGGGACTATTAAATGAAAGATCATCTCCTGGAGAAATTTTATAGAACACTGGGAATTGGGAATGGTCGAATTTTCAAGAAAGAAGTGTGTTTGTTTTTATTTAAAACACATTATTTTAATTGTGTCTGTCATTTTACCATAATCAGAATCTAAAGGGAATGCTGCAAAATTCTTTTGATCCATATTCGTGGCTTTACTAAAAATGGTCATTAGTTTTTTAGTAAATTTCAACCTTACCTAAACAAAAATAGAATGTGTCTGTCTCATATCTGAAACTGACAGGATGCCTTGGGGTTCTGACCAACCACTGATACAGAAGAACAAGTCAGAGGAATAAGACCAGCTCTCCATGGTGAGGATTTGATAAGATACTATATTTTCCTGTAATATAAATTTTGAACGATTGGTATTTAAAATAGATTTTATTATGTTTTCCCGTAAGATTAGAAAAGAAACCATTTTGTGGTTCATTAAATTTGATCTTTTATTTAATAGTCCCACTGCTTCTACTGCCACCCTTTCCCCCATAATTCCAAATGATTTTTGTGGACATACTTGGGTTAAAATTGTTTTTAGGAAAACCAAGATTATTTTGCTTCTTCTTTTGCAATATGATGCCTTTTATTTCTTTCATAACTCTAGCTAGAACTTCCAGTAGAATGGTGAATAACAATAGTGAAAGCAAACATCATTGTTTTGTTCCTGATTTAGAATATGGTAATGGTTGTGTGTTATTCATAAATGCCCTTTTGTGTGCCCTTTTCTTTCATAGCTCATTGTCAGGTTGGTTTCCATATAACACCCATTGCTCATCCCAACAAGTGCCCTCCTCCATGCCCATCACGCTTCGTCCCCTCTCCCCCATCAGCCCTCAGTTTGTTCTCAGCATTCAAGAGTCTCTCATGGTTTGCCTCCCTCCCTCTCCCCAACTATTTTTTCCCCTTCTCCTCCCCCATGGTCCTCTGTTAACTTTCTCCTGATCCACTTATAAGTGAAAACATATGGTATCTATCCCTTCTCTGCCTGACTTATTTCGTTCAGCATAACACCCTCGAGTTCCATCCATGTTGCTACAAATGGCCAGATTTCATTCTTTCTCATTGCCATGTAGTATTTCATTATGTATATAAAGCACATCTTTTTGATCCATTTGTCAGCTGATGGACATTTTGACTCTTTCCATGATTTGGCTATTGTTGAGAGTGCTGCTATGAACATTGGGATACATGTGCCCCTATGCATCAGCACTCCTTGGGTAAATTCCTAGCAAAGCTATTGCTGGGTCATAGGAGAGTTCTACTCTTAATTTTTTGAGGAGCCTCCACACTGCTTTCCAGAGGGGCTGCACCAGTTTACATTCCCACCAACAGTGTAGGAGGGTGCCCGTTTCTCCACATCCTCACCAGCATCTATAGTCTCCTGATTTGTTCATTTTAGCCACCCTGACTGGCGCAGGTGGTATCTCAGTGTGGTGTCGATTTGTATTTCCCTGATGAGGAGTGACACTAAGATCGTTTCATGTGTCTGTTGGCCATCTGGATGTCCTCTTTGGANACCTTTGGAGATGTGTCAAGTAAGAATTGCTGCGGTTTAGGTCAAGAAAGTTACTTCCCGCTTTCTCCTCTAGGGTTTTGATGTTTTCCTGACTCACATTCAGGTCCTTTATCCATTTGGAGTTTATTTTTNCATGATACTCTACATAGAAAATCCGACAGACTACCAGAAGCCTACTAGAACTGATCCATGAATTCAGCAAAGTCGTAGCGTACAAAATTCAACGTAGAGAAATTGGTTGCATTTTTATACACCAATAATGAAGCAAAAGAAAGAGAAATCAAGAAACTGATCCCATTCACAATTGCACAAAAAGCATAAAATACCTAGGAATAAACCTAACCAAAGAGATAAAACTATATGAAACTTATGAAGGAAATTTAAAAAGATACAAAGAAATGGAAAAACATTCTATGCTCATGGATCAGAAGAATAAAATTGTTAAAATGTCATTACTACCCAAGCAATCTACGTATTCAATGCAATCCCAACTAAAATTGCACTGGCATTCTTCTCAAAGCTAGAACAAAATAAATGCGCCTTTTCATATTAAGGAAGGTACTTCCTATTCCTACTTTTCTGAGTGTTTTTTTTTAATGGGTACTGAATTTGTCAAATACCTTTTTTACAGCAATTAAGATTTTCATGTAGATTTTTGTCTTCATTCTACTTATGTGATGCATTACATCATATCAATTGTATTTTATACATTGCTAATGAATAATTTGAAAAGGAAACTAAGAAAGAAATCCATTTGTAGTAGTATCAAACACAATAAAATACTTAGGAATAAATTTAACCAAGAGGTGAAAGACTTGCCCACTGAAAACTATAAAACACTGCTGAAAGTAATTAAAGACCTATAAAAATGGAGATACAACTAATGTTCATGACTGGAAGACTTAATGTTGTTAAAACATCAATACTTGAAAGTGATCTACAGATCTAATTCAATCCCTATCCTCAAATTCATATGTGAAGGGTCTTTAATCAAAATAATTTTGAAAAAGAGAAATCTGGAGGACTCACATTTCCTGATTTCAAAGCACTAAAACTACAATAATCAAAACTGTGATATTAGCATGCTAAACACACAGGCTAATGGAATATAATTACAAATCCAGAAATAAACTCTCACATATGTGGTCATTAATTTTTTTAAAATTTACATCCAAGTTAGTTACCATATAGTGCAATAATGATTTCAGGAGTAGAATCCAGTGATTCNGTATATAAAGCACATCTTTTTGATCCATTTGTCAGCTGATGGACATTTTGACTCTTTCCATGATTTGGCTATTGTTGAGAGTGCTGCTATGAACATTGGGATACATGTGCCCCTATGCATNACTCATCCTAAGTGTCTTCCTCAGTGGCCCTTGCTCATTTAGCCATCCCCCCACCCAAAACACCTCCAGCAACCCTGTTCTCTATATTTAAGAGTCTCTTATGCTTGTCCCCCTCCCTCTTTTTATATTATTTTTGCTTTCCTCCCCCTATGTTCATCTGTTTTGTATCTTAAATTCCACATAGGAGTGAAGTCATATGATGTCTTTCTCTGACTAATTTTGCTTAGCATAATACCCTCTAGTTCCATCCATGTTGTTGCAAATGGCAAGAGATCATTCTTTTTGATTGCCAAATATTACTCCATTGTATATATATACATATATATATATGTATATATATACATCAAACTTTTATCCATTCATTCATCCATGGCATTTGGGCTCTGTCCATACTTTGGCTCTTGTTGATAGTGCTATAAACATTGTGTTTATACCATGTGTCCCTTCAAAACAGAACACTGTATCCCTTGGATAAATACCTAGTAGCGCAATTTGTAGGTTGTAGGGTAGTTCTATTTTTTGAGGAACCTCCATACTGTTTTCCAGACTGGCTACACCAGTTTGCACTCCCACCAGCAGTGCAAAAGAGTTCCTATTTGTCCACATCCTTGCCAATATCTGTTGTTATCTGAGTTGTTAATTTTAGTCATTCTCACTGGTGTGAGGTGGTATCTCATTGTGGTTCTGATTTGCATTTCCTTGATGAGGAGTAATATTGAATATTTTTTCATGTGTCTGTTAATCATCTGGATATCTTCTTTTGAAAAGTCTATTCATGAATTTTGCCCATTTCTTCACTGAGTTATTTGTTTTTTGGGTGTTTAGTTTGATAAATTCTTTATAGATTTTGGATACTAACCCTTTATCTGATTAGTCATTTGCAAATATCTTCTCCCATTCCATTGGTTGTCTTTTAGTTTTGCTGATTGTTTCCTTTGCTGTGTAGAAGCTTTTTATCTTGATGATATATGTGATACATTGATTCCAATAGTTCATTTTTGTTTTTGTTTCCCTTGGTTCTGGAGATGTGTTGAGTAGGAAGTTGCAATGGCTGAGGTCAAAGAGGTTTTTCCTACTTTCTCCTCTAGGATTTTAGTATCTTCCAGCCTCACATTTAGGTGTTTTATCCATTTTGAGTTTATTTTTGTGTATGGTGTAAGCAAGTGGTCCAGGTTCATTTTTCTCCATGTCGCTGTCCAGGTTTCTCAACACCATTTGCTGAAAGCCGGTCTTTAGTCCACTGGGTATTCTTTCCTGGTTTGTCAAAGTTTAGTTGGCCATACATTTGTGGGTCTATTTCTGGGTTCTCTATTCTGTTACATTGGTCTAAATGTCTATTTTTGTGCCAGTACCATACTATCTGATCATTACAGCTTTGTAATACATCCTGAAGTCTGGGATTGTGATGCCTCCAGCTTTAGTTTTCATTTTCAGGATTGCTTTGTCTATTTGGGGTCTTTTCTGGTTCCATACAAATTTCAGGATTGTTTGTTCCACCTCTGTGAAGATTGTGGTGTCATTTTGATAGGGATTGCATTAAATATGTGGATTACTTTGGGTGGTATCAACATTTTAACAATAATTGTTCTTCGAATCAATGAGAATGAAATATATTTCCTTTCTTTTGTGTGTCCTCTTCAATTTGTTTAATAAGCTTTCTATAGTTTTAAGTACATAGATTTTCACCTCTTTGTTAGGTTTATTCTAGATATTTTATGTTTTTGGTGCAATTGTAAATGGGATTGATTCCTTGATTTCTCTTCCTGCTGCTTCATTATTGATGTATAGAAATGCAACTGATTTCTGTGCATTGATTTTATACCTGGTGACTTTGTTGAATTCATGGATCAGTTCTAACAGATTTTTGATGGAATATTTTGGGTTTTCCATATAGAGTATCATGTGTTCTGCAAAGAGTGAAAGTTTGACTTCCTCCTTGCTGATTTGGATGACTTTTATTCCATCGTGTTGTCTGATTGCTCAGGCTAGGACTTCCAATACTATGTTGAATGACCGTGGAAGAGTGGACATCCCTGTCATGTTGCTGACCGTAGGGAGAAAGCTCAGTTTTTACCCAGTGAGGATGGTATTGGCTGTGGGTCTCTCATATATGGTGTTTATGATCTTGAGGTATGATCCTTCTATCCCTACTTTCTTGAGGGCTTTTATCAATAAAAGACGCTGTATTTTGTCAAATGCTTTTTCTACATCTATTGAGAGGATCATATGGTTCTTGTCCTTCCTTTTATTGATGTGATGTATCACACTGCTTGATTTGTAGATATTGAACCAGCCCTGAATCCCAGGTATAAATCCAACTTGATCATGGTGAATAATTATTTTAATGCATTGCTGGATCCAGTTGGCTAGTGTTGAGAATTTTTGCATCCATGTTCATTGGGGAAATTGGTCTGTAGTTCTCCTTTTTAGTGGGGTCTTTGTCTGGTTTTGGAATCAAGCTAATGCTGGCCTCATAGAATGAGTTTGGAAGTTCCCCTTCCATTTCTTTTCTTTTTTTTTTTTTGGAACAGTTTCAAAAGAATAGGTGTTTACTCTTCTTAAATATTTGGTAGAATTCCCCTGGAAAGCCATCTGGCCCTGCACTCTAGTTGTTGAGAGAGTTTGATTACTAATTCAATTTTTTTACTGGTTATGGATCTATTCAAATTTTCTATTACTTCCTGTTTTCGTTTTGGTAGTTCGTATGTTTCTAGGAATTTGTCCATTTTTTCCAGATTGTTCAATTTATTGACATATAATTGCTTATATTCTTTTATTATTTTTTGTATTTCTGCAGTGTTGGTTGTGAATCTCTCCTTTTTCATTCTTGATTTTATTTATTTGGATCCTTTTCTTTTTGACCAAACTGGCTAGGAATTTATTAATTTTGTCAATTCTTTCAGAGAACCAGCTTTTGGTTTCATTGATCTGTTCTACTGTTGTTGTTGTTTAATTTTGATAGTATTGATTTCCTCTCTAAGGTTCATTGTGTCATTCAAAGCCATTGTTTCCTGTTGATTTTCTGCTTAGATGATCTGTCCATTGCTGTAAATGAGGTGTTCAAGTCCCATACTATTATGGTATTATTGTTGATATCAGTTTCTTTATGTTTGTAATTAATCGATTTATATATTTGGGTTTCACCAAGTTGGCATACATTTTTACAATTGTTATATCTTCTTAGTGGATCGACTTCTTAATTTTGATGTAATGCCCTTGTTCGTCTCTTGTTACAGTCATTATTTTAAAATCTAGATTGTCTGATATAAGTATGGCTACTCCAGCTTTCCTTTGGCAACCCTTAACATAACAGATGGTACTTCATCCCCTATTTTTCAATCTGAAGATGACTTTAGGTCTAATATGGATCTCCTGTAATAGCATATAGATGGATCTTGTTTCCTTATTCATTCTGTTACCCTGTGTCTTTTGATTGGAGCATTTAGTTCATTGGCATTTAGAGTGAATACTAAAAGATATGAAGTTATGGTCATTATGTTACCTGTAGAGTTGGAATTTCTGGTGGTGTTCTCTTGTCCTTTCTAGTATTTGTTGTTTTTGGTCATTTTATTTTGTCTTTTCTCTCCTCAGAGTGCTTCTTAAAATTTCGTATAGGTCTGGTTTAATGGTCACAAACTCCTTTAGTTTTTGTTTGGAAAGCTCTTTATCTCTCCTTCTATTTTGAATGACAACTTTGCCAGATAAAGAATTCTTGGTTGCATATTTTTTCTGACTCAGCATGTTGAATATATCTTGCTACTCGTTTCTGGACTACCAAATTTCTGTGGATAGGTCTGTTGTGAACCTGATCTGTCTTCCCTTACAGGTTAAGGTCTTTCTTTTCCCTTGCTGATTTCATAATTCTTCCCTTGTCTGTATATTTTTTGAATTTGGCTATGATATGCCTTGTTGATGGTAGGTTTTGTTGAATTCTCTGTACTTTCTGGATTTTGATGACTGTGTCTTTCCCCATGTTAGGAAAGTTTTCCACTATGATTTGCTTACATAAACTTTCTACCCCTTTTTCTCTTTATCTTCTGGGACCCCCTATGATTTGGATGTTATTCCTTTTTATTTTTTTTATTTTTTTTTAAAAATATTTTATTTATTTATTTCTAGAAGAGAGAGAGAGAGAGAGACAGCATGAGCAGGGGAGGGTCAGAGAGAGAGGGAGTCACAGACTGAAACAGGCTCCAGGCTCTGAGCTGGCAGTCAGCACAGAGCCCGACGCGGGGCTGGGACCCAAGAACCGCGAGATCACGACCCAAGTGAAAGTCGGACGCTTAACTGACTAAGCCACCCAGGCGCCCCTGGATGTTATTCCTTTTTAATGAGTCCCTGAGTTCTCTAATTTTTTTTTTAATTTTTAAAAATGTTTTATTTATTTCTGAGAGAGAGAGACAGACAGACAGACAGCGTGAGCAGGGAAGAGTCAGAGAGAGAGAGAGGGAGACACAGAATCTGAAACAGGCTCCAGGCTTTGAGCTGGCTGTCAGCACAGAGCCCAATGCAGGGCTTGAACCCACGAACCGTGAGATCATGACCTGAGCTGAAGTCGGATGCTTAACTGACTGAGCCACCCAGGCACCCCCTGAGTTCTGTAATTCTTATATTGTGCTCTTGTGCCTCAATTTACCTCTTTTTTTATGCTTCATTATTTTCCTTAAGTAAGTCTGTCTTCTATATCGCTGATTTGCTGCTCTGCTTCATCCTTGCTGCCATGCCATCCTTTTGAGATTGCATCTCAGTTACAGCATTTTTTATTTTGTCCTGACTAGATTTTACTTCCTTTATCTCTGCAGAAAGGGATTATATGGTTTCTTCAACGCCATCTAGTATTCTTATTATCGTGACTCTAAATTCTGGTTCAGACATCTTGCTTATAACTGTGTTAAGTCCCTGGCTGTCCTTTCTTACTGTTCTTTCCTTTGGGTGAATTCCTTCACTTCATCATTTTAGAGAAAGAAAAAGAATTAATAAAAAAAAATTAAATTAAAAAAATTAAAAACAACATACACAAAATAACCAAATAAAGGATGCTAGTTCCTAGGTGTGTTTTGGTCTGGTTGATAGAAAAAGTTTTATAGAATAGAGAAAAAAGGGAAAGGAAAGGAAAAAAGTAAGAAAATATAAGAAAATATTTTAATGGTACAATAAAATAGAATAAAATGAAGTAAAATAGACCAAAATATACCAATAAAATAATAAAAATGTAGTAGAAAAAATTAAACTTTTTTATAAAAATGGAAAATAAAAATGAATTTTTTGTCTTTCTGTATCCAAGAATAAGAAAAATAAATAAATAAATGGGCCAGCGAACAGAATGAAATACAATTGAAGTTATATCCAGATTCCCCTAGAAGTCAAACTATGAAGCACTTTATAGTACAAAAAGTAAGCAAGCAGAAAGACTTGTGGTGGTCCTCTAGGGCTTGGTTGGCACATTGGACACAGCTTGGTGTAACAGCTTCATTCTTCACTAGATGGTGATGCTTAGCTTACTTGGGTGAATCGATGCAGCCTGCGAACACCTGTATGTGTGTGGGGGAGAGTTAAAAATGACATCACCCAGCTTCCCAGTCTCCAGCATCAGAACTTTGTGCTTTTGCCAACCAGCAATCAAGCACCTCTCCTTTGTCTCTGGCTTCCGTCCACTCCCTGCTTCTACATTGTCTGTGCCAAGCAGTACCTCTCTCCCAAATTTTATCTCAGATGGGGCTGGGTTTCCAAACCCCTCACTTCTGAGGGCCCTGAAGCTTGTACCCACTCCAACCCTCGGGGGGAGTGTCAAGGGGAGCAATAGCTGGGTGCCAGCCTGCCCCCTAGGAAAGCTCATGTGACTGCACCACTGCAGAGCCCCAGAGACTATGGCTGGGTGCCATCCTGTCCCAGAAACGCGATTGTGCTGCAGTAGCAGTGGTTCAGGGACTATGGTAAATCACAACACACCTCTGGTGCCAGGCTTCAGTGTGCTCCAGTGTCCTTGTTCCAGCACCCACAAACACGGCTATAATCTGGGGTCCACTGGGACCTTTACCAATGCGGAAGCTGCTTGGTCTCTACCAAATGTCCTCCCAGCAGGGAAACCACCTCTTCCCATGTTGTCCACGGACGCCTTGGACCTTGCTGTCTGCTCCTGGGAATTCACCTTTCCCACCAGAACACCACAAGGTATTGACCTGTGGAGTTTCTGACTCTGTTCTCCCCTGTGTATAGAGTCCTAATGGTATTGAAACCCTCTCCTTTCTTCCTTTCTTGTTCAGTTCATTGTGGGTATATCCACTCTTTCTCTCCAGCTGCTTTTGGTGGGAGTGCTTTTCCTTTATTCTCCCCCATGTCTCCTTCCTCTCTCTGCAAAAACAGCTCCCTCCCCTCTCTGTGGCTTCTCTCTCCCCCAGTTCACCTCTCTCTGCAATGTATCTGCTCAGTTCTGTGGTTCAAGTTATGTAGACTGTTGTGTTAGTCCTCAGATCAATTTTGTAGGTGTGCAAAATTTTTTGTAGCAAAAAAATTTTGCTGCTGATCTAGCTGCTTTTCAGGGATGAGAGGAGCAGAGAACTTCCATGCAGCTCCGCCATCTTTCCCCCCAACTCTCTATGGTCATTTAAATTTTGACAAAAGTGATAAGTCCTTTCAATTGGTCAAGAATAGTATATTCAATAGATCGTGCTGAGAAAACTGGATTTCCACATGTGAAAGAATAATGTTGGACCCCAACCACAGACAATAACAAAACCAACTTAAAATGAATCAGTAACCTAAATCTAAGAGCTAAAATTATAAAAGTGTTAGAAGAAAACTTAGGGGTAAATTTTCATTATCTTGAATTTGGCAATGGATTCTTAAATTTGACATAAAAACACTTGCAACACCAAAACAATAGATAAATTGCATTTATCAAAATTTAAAACTTTTGTGCATTAGAGGACATTATTAAGAAAATGAAAACACAAACTAAATGAGAGAAAATATCAAAAATATCACAAATCATATATTTGATAAGGTTTAATACCTAGAATATATTTAAAAACTCAACTATAACTCAACAAAAAAAACCCCAAACACCCCAATTTCAAAGTAGGCCAAGGACTTGAACAGATATTTCTATAAAGATGATATACAAATAGTCAATATACACATCAAAATCATTAGTTGAGAAATTCATTTAAGAAGCACAATGAAATATCTCTTCAAACCTACTAGAATGGTTGTGATTTCTAAAGGAAAAAATGAATGTTGCCAATTATGTGGAGAAAAAGGGATCTTTCCCCATTGCTGTTGGGCATGTAAAATGGTGCAACCATTGTGTAAAAAAAAAAAAAAANAAAAAAAGTGCTTCTTCAAAAAGCCAAACATGGAATTGCCATGTAATCATATATCAAAAATTCTACTCATAGGTGTTTCTTTCAAAGAATTAAATCTTTTATTTAATAGTCTCTTATTTATTTATATTTATTTTTATTAAAAATAGGGACTCTAAGAGATACTTGTATGTCCTATATTTATTTGGAGTACTATTCAGAATAGCCCAAAAGTGGAAACTGTCCAAGTGTTCATCAACAGATTAATGGATAAGCAATATGTGCAGTGCATATAAGAAAGAATGAAATTCGAATGTGCTATGACATAGTTGAATTTTAAAAACACTACTCTCAATGACATAAACAAGACATAAAAACAAATATTGTATGATTTGGCTTACATGATGTATTTAGAATAGGCAGAGACAAAGACTATATTTTAGAGGTTACCAAAGGATGGAGGGAATGGAGAATGAGGGATCATTGCAAAGTGGTTATTCTTTTGTGGGCAACAAAAATATTTGGAAATAGTGGTAATGGTTGTATAACATGGAATTAATGCCATTGAGCAACATTTTTAAATGTTTTATTACATGTACTTTATCACAATAAAAAAATAATTTCCCTGATAACCTATCTTTTTTAATAAATCAGTTAGATTTAAAGTTTTCTTTGTGAGATAACTCTTAATGCTAAGCTGATTTATTTACATGGATCATCCTTTGTGAAATAGGCTTTACCTGGAATTGTATATGAATCTAATCCTTTTCTATTAAATACTATGTAAAGAAGATCGTTATTAATCACTATTATTAAAGGGTGATATTAACTAAGACAAAACTTTGTGATTATTTAAAAGTATCATTGTTTTAAAAGTATAAAAGTGTTAGTTTATATAAATGAGAGATTGAGAGCTACTGCTAAGGCAGAATGTGAACATTCACAATGTGTCACAAATATAAATGGGATATCTTTTACAAAAAGAAATAACCTATTAGTAACTGTATGTGAATAATATTTAGAGAAAAGTAATTAATTCATTTTACTGGTGCTGTACTAGCACCATAGGTATGTAGTGAATTCTTTCTACTTCACGTTTTGAAGTTCACATTTACTTCACGTGAACTTCAACTTCACGTTTCCCAGTACATTAGTCTTTTGCATTGGTTGCCTGAATAGCTTGACCTTGAGAAGATACATCCAAATTCAAATTTAATTATTTATTCCTGTTTGTGATTAATTTTAGTTTTATCCATGGAAATAGCATACAGGATCCACTCAGTCTTTAAATTTTTCAAGGTCTTGTCACCTTTCATGCAAATAAACTCCATTAGGTTTTAAATACTACACTATAAAATAGTGTATTTTTGTGTACACAAAATAAAATAGGGAGAACTTAAGAATTTTAAGTTTATTTATTTATTTTGAGTGTGTGTGTGATAGGGGATGGTCAGAGAGAGGATCCCAAGCTCCATGCTGTCACCCTAATGTAGGACTTGATGTCATGACCTGAGCTGAAATCAAAAGTCCCATGCTTCACTGACTGAGCCACTCAGACACCCAATAAATAGGAAGAATATTTTAAGATTGGATTTAAAGAAAGGAAACACAAATTTTAAACATCACAGGTAATATATGAATCTACATTGAAAATAACAAAACATCATGCCCTTCTACTTTATTTTTTAAGTTTATTTATTTATATTTTAGTAATCTCTACACCCAATGTGGAGCTTGAACTCACAACCTCAAGATCAAGCTGTGTGCCCTTCCCACTGAGCCAGCCAGGTGCACCAACACCTTGCCCTTTTAGAAATACAAATGTAACAATGCAACTTGCTGATAGGGGACCTCTGTCTGAATCTTGGTTCTGGCTCATTACCCTGGGAAAGTCATTTAACCTCATATTTTTGTCAAGTGCACCATAGATATAACAAAAAACATTTTTCCCAGCTTACTGGATTGCAAAGTGATGTGCTATTTATGAACATGTTTTCTGAGGGACAAGCCTGAACTCTTACAGTATGTTTGAGACATTCCAATATCCATACTCATGTTGCCTTTTAGTATCTATGTTAAGTAATGGAAAACATCACACTCAGATACATTAGGAAATACTCTATTCATTAGTGGTATCCCAGCTACACTTAGGTAAGAACAACTATAAATTCTTTCCTTATAAATGTAATTATTTAAAGACAGTAATCATCTACCCTTTTGAACACTTCATAGGTGAGCAAATGGAGGCTAAATCAAGTTTTTCCCAGTGTAAATAGGTGATAGCAAAACTAGCTCTAAACTCAAGTTGTTCAAAAACAAAAACAAATCACTCAGGTTGTTGGCCATCTCCTAGTTTTAAACTTTGAGAATTAACAATGTCTAACCATAGTTGAAAGGGCGAATTACAGGGGAGAACATTTGTATGCTAATATATTGTCTTTTCCCAGAAGAATCACTGACTGCAGATAAGAAATGGTCTCATTTTTAAGAATCTGAGAATAATCTTAGAATTAAATGCTTAAAACTTTCAACAGCAAAGTCTTCAGAGAAATACTCTTCATTATAGTGTTAACAAGAAAGTAAGCTAAAGGCAAAAAGTTTATACAGAAGTGTCCATCAAAATATGAAACAAAGATGGAAAGATGCCAAAATTAAATATCTAATAAGAGAGATTTCATATGCAAAACTGAAACTCTGATTAGTTTGTATATATGTAAGGTTTTTTGTGTGTATACATGTGTATACACACAGATACTTCATTTAAATAAATATATTAGAACCGTCTTATCAAATTTACAGAAGTTCAGCCAAAATATCAGTTCTATAGATAATTATAATTGCTGAGAGCTTTATAATGAGGCTTTCATACTAACTCACTCACTAGAAATACCAGAACCAGCACTTTCATGATTACTCCTTCTAACAATAGAAGAATTGAATATTTTTCCAGTAAAGACATGTAAATGACCAACAGACAAATGAAAAGACACACTACATCGCTGAACCTCAGGGAAATGCAAATCAAAAGCATAGTGAGATATCATGTCATATGTCTTAGAATGGCTATCCTCAAAAAGACAATAGATAACAAGTGTTGGTGAGAATGCGGAGGAAAGGTACCCTGTGCACTATGGATGAGAATGTAAATAATACAACCACTAGGGAAAATAGTGTTGGAAGTTCCTCAAAAAAAATTAGCATATGGTCCAGCAATCCCACCTCTGGGCAAATATCCAAAGGAAATGAAACCAGGATCTCAAAGAGATATCTATACTCTCATGTTTATTGCAGTATTATTTACAATGTCAAGATACAGAAATAACCTGTGTATCTATAGGCAGATAAATGGATAAAAATGATGTACACACACACACAGAATGGAATATTATCTAGCCATAAGAAAGAAGGACATCCTGCCATTTGCAATAATATGGATGGACTATGAGGGTATTATGTGGAGATAAGCCAAAGAAAAAAGGAAAATGTAAGTCAAATTCATAAAATAGAGAGTAGGGAAGTAGTTGCCAGGGGTTGGTGGTGGGGGAAATAGACACTGATAAAAGGGTACAAACTTCAGCCTTAAGTTTAAGGATCTAATATGCTATATGGTAACTATATTATAAATTGACATTTGCAACAGTGTAACTTAAATGTTCTCCCCCAAAATAAATAAATGTTGTGATAGATGTGTTAATCTACTGGATTGGAGAAATCCTTTCACAATATACACAGATATCAAAACGTCACTATGTACAGTTTAAATATTTTAAAGATTTGTCAATTATACCATAATAAAGCTGAAAAAACACTAAACAATATGCTGAAAAGAAACTATGACTGATATTTACTTAAATACAGTGTCTTTCTAAGTAAAGAAACTAAAAGAATATACCAACCTCTATCTAGGAAGCAGTTGTGTTAATTTTCTGAAGGAGCAAAATCATTCTTTCAAAGCATTAAAGTATGGAAGCAAGTCATCTTAGACCTAAACATTTGGGCTGTTTGTAATAAAACTTGTGCAGCAGATTTCTAAAAATATTTTATTCATTTTCCTTTTAATGATTACATATGTTTTGAGGGAATAGTGTATGCACTGTTCGAAATGTTAGACTTCTTCCTACAGCCTTGAGTTGGTGCTGACTGATATATAACATCTTTATTCTTATTCCTAATCAGTTTCTACAATCCTATATAAAAACTATAAATATAAAAACTACAAATAATTGGTAATTTTGGTGTGTTGTTGACAGAGTATGTATTTATATATACCACAGCTTCACGTTTAAAATAGCTCACTCATTTAAAATAAATTAAATATTTGGCGTTTTTTTTCCAGGAAAAAGCCAAACCAGTTGTCTGCATTATATATTAATGTACCTAGGAAATATCAGTTGTACTGATTTTACAAATAGGCACTCCTAAAAAAGTTCTCTTATCATTCCAATTTTACAGAAAAGGAAATAATTTTTATGTTGGCATCTTCCCTCAGGGTTTTTTGGGGAGATGAAAGCCTAAAGATCAAAAATGGTCACTAATGCCGTTACTCTATAAACAACGCTCCAAGTCACCCTCCTGCCATGTCTCTTTGCCAGAAGAAACAAACGCTGGTTGCTTTCCTGCAGCCAACAGTGGATTTTGACAAGGAGGCAAAATGATACAAAGCCAACAAATACCAGAAGAATAACGCAAGGAATCTCACCTCAAACTGAGAGTGCACAGTCAAGCAGTGGTGACTGGGAAACTGACCCTACTCTTGACTTTGATAATCTACTTCAAGTTTCAAAGCAGAACTAAACAAATATTCTTTCTTTTCCACAAACTAACATTTTGAACAAGTTACACAGATGACTATCAAGCATAATACATACTTGGAGTTTCTACACTTCTTGTTTTTCTTTATTCAGATAGCTTTCATGGTGTCCTAATCTGTGGAATTCTGCTTTTGTGTATGGAGACTATTGGCAAACCACTTCTCCATTACTGCACTAAGTTAAACAGCCATGGTATTAATTAGAAATATAAAAATAGAACAACGGAATCTTTTATGGCACTTGCTAAATTTCAGGTATTGTGCTAAGTGCTTCACATTTAATATCCCTTCTGATTTCCCTAATAACCCAAAGTATTGTAATGATGAGGAGATTAAGAGTGACCAAAGGAAAATAATTTGTCTCATAACATATAACCAATAAATGGAATAGTTTTTCACCAAACCCAGGCACACCTGAGGCTGGAGGCAATTCTTTATCATTATGCTCCACTGTCTCACAATAGAAACTAGTGACGTTTTGTTACTTGAGGGCTCTGAGAAAGGTGTATTTTAGCACTAAATGTTAGAGGACAAAAAAATTCTGTTTTACTTAAATATTCTAGTGCTCTTATTCATAAAATCTGTGAACTCTCTTGTATGGCTTTAGATGACCTAATTTGTGGCAAAATGGGTTACTTTTCGGGGGGCAGGTGAAGTGTGGTATCTCCATGATGCTAAACAAATCCACTCTACAGGGAAATAATCGGTGAGTAAGCTTAAGCCATGGAACACTCACTATCTGCTTATGAATTTCAGATATGAAGATATTAGCCCTTTTGAGCATCAAATTAAAGATTCTGCAGTCTCTTCAGCTGGAAGAAAATGGACATGATCAAAGGTTGAAAAATAGTCTATGAGAGAACGTTAAAAATGTAGGGATATACAAAGTTAAAGACAAATTTGTTAATACGAAGGCCTTAGCTTACAAATAATTATCTCAAGGTGAATAGAGCATTATATATATAATGATATTACAATAAGAATGTAGATATTACACAAAAGCAAAACCTCCTCAGTTGTAAAGGGCATTGGGCTTTGAAAGAAGTTTAAATTTCCAATATGGAGATTTTAAAAAATTAAAAAGTTAGAGAATCCTCTCTGCTGAATGGTTTAATTGCTTTTGGCAATGGACTAGGCCATATCACTTGAGGTTGCTGAGTTTACGTTTCGAGATCTGATTATTCATAATTATAGCACAGCCATGCTAGTGGTACATTATTGATGTACTAAAATCAGCATCATTTTCATAAAGCATTTAACTCCTGATTATAATAAATTTAGACATACTTTCCTGAGTGCCACTTACTAAGGTAGAATATTTTTTAATTTTCTTAATAAATATTACCCTATTGAGGAAAGTGCTTTTAAAAATAGTTTCCAGCCAAGTAAAACTAATGACAGCATTCCCTTTTCCATTTTTCAAAGGTGCTTAAAATTTGGGGGATGTGTTCAGAATGTAGAGTATTCCAACCCACATTCCAGGAAATTCTTTGGCAGTGTTAATCCTTGGCCTCGGTCACCAAATCCCTCAGTAGAAATGCTGTGGGTGTTATTTGCCTTGCGGACACGTGAAAGTTTCTGGGCTGCGTTTGTTTTGTTAGGTCCCAAATACTTTGAAATGATCAGAAGCAATATTTAACCAAAGGCAAGTATGTCGAAAGCCATTATTTTTTAAGGAAGATTGGAAGGCTAGATTATATACATAGAAGGTATCGGTAGAACGAAAGAAAAAGTATAGGTAGTGTGTGTCTAAATAGATTTTAATCATAATTCTGGCAGATGCCTATATAAAAAGTGTAATTTCTCTTTCTTTTGTCAAGACATCTGAAGTCAAGAGTAATTAGAGATAGTTTTGTAAATGACCTTACATTCTTGCTAATAACTTTTTACATTTATAACAATATGGAGATTGGAGAGTCATCAGAATTTTTAATCAGGAAGTTTAACAGAATTAGAAATGTTAAATACTACTAATATTATTTGAGGGTTGGAGAATTTGACATTTCTCTACATCCCCCACCAAAAAACAGACAGACAAACAAGAAACCTAACCTAACGTACTATGGAGAGTTGAGAATATCAGAAGTCCATTTTGTGCTATCAATTACTTTTGTATCATTGAGAAAGTAATTCAATTACTTAGGACTCTTTATCTGTATGTCGAGGAGAAATGGACATTTCTAGGTCCTAAGGCCCTTCACCACTGAAATCTGTATCATTCCTTGGCTCTATTTCTTTTGTGGGCTTTCATCTTTCTTCATAAAGAGGGAACGATATCCCTGAGCGGTGGATTATTCCAGTTGCATGAGATTCCTTAATGGCAGGTCATGGTCAGGAAGATTTAGAAATGCTTTAGGCACATGTGATAGTGATCATTTGACAGAACTTTCACATTCTACAAATTGCTGTAAGAGCGCTTATGTCACAAAAACATCCCATGTGCCCTGTAGTTAAGGGGAGGCTTAAGCAAAATGACTAAAGAGGTTGGTGTTTGGTTCTTCCTAGATGACTTTCATATCTTCAGGAAGTGAGGAGATGTCATGTACTGTGTATTGAAAGAGTGACAGTTGTATGCCTGTTTTGGACTTTCAGAAGAGGCTTTATAATGTAAATTTTCTAGTGAATACCAGTGATCAAAATACCAGTAACTATCCATAGCCTTTACTTTAAAAATGTCATAACAGAATACTTGGCTTAAGGTAAACAGTTTTTGTGATTTTTACCTTGTGTGAAAGGAAGAAAGAGTGATTATTTGGTTTTGGATAGTCAAGATTTGAAGATCCAGAGCTGTTATCTTACTCTGGAATGGGAATTGGCTAGGTAAGAACTAGCCAACATATCATGGCAGAAAATTCTTAAAATCTAGCAATATGATTTAATGAGATGGAAAATTTGAACCAGAGCTGATATTCTGTCATCTGCATTTTTATTCAACTTCTTCTCTCTTCCTTGACAGCATAAATTGTTTGAATGTGTACTTATCTATAATGACATAAGAGAAAAGTGAAATGGCAAAGAGAAAGAAAAGCAATTGACATGCATTTAGGAGACAAATGGAGAGGGGCAGAAGGGTTCTATTTTGGCATGACCACATAGTAGTCATCAATGCAAACAACTAAACCTAGACATTTTTGTGGGATCCAGCAATTAGGTCAAAACAACTGTAAAATGGAAACTCAGTAAACAGACTCCTTTGAAATTTGTTATGTATCAGTATCTATTATCCCTCATTCCTTACCTGATTTTGGTTACACTTTTCAATGCCTTATATCTTTAAATTAATTTTCCAGACATTCCAGCTTCCTCTTCCTGCTCTATTGCAAATTTTTAAATGTCATGTGTACCATTTCTTGCTCTGTTTAAAAAAAATGTTTTGAGACTAGTTTATCTGATTAACTATCATGAGTTAATATGGTAATGGGGTAAAGAAAAATGTCTGACTCATGTAACTGTTAAATAATTTTGAATGAATTACTATATAGAGCAGTCTGCTAATTTAACATACAAACATTTCATGTTCATTCCTTTTCCCTTGGATGCAGTAGCTTAATCTGAGATTTTTAAGTGGGTAAGAGGAAGATTTTCTGGACGTTTGGGACTTTGGATATGTGAAATCAACATGAGGTCGGTCAGCTTCCCACTTATTTATATGTCAAAGACATCTATATATCCTCATTTACCCAAGGAATTGGGAAATAAGATACGAAAGTGGTTTTTGTATCACCAAGAGAAAAAAATGCAAGTCTGATACTAATAAGTCTTGCTAAGTATTCAGATTGTTAAGGAAAGAGGAATCCTTTCTAAAGACCTGTCTAATTTATTTGTTTCTGTTTTTATGCAATTTTTCTTGAAGACAAAGCACAGAAGAGGTGCAGGATCTAAAATATTACATATCTTAGTGCAGTTCATTTAGAAATATTAATAGATACAAATCATAAAACTACTTTTAGAGTTTTCTTGTGGCACTGCGAGTTTATAATTAATGTGGGTTTAACTTTTGAATGTTTGTCTTTCGGATTCTTTAATGTACTGAATATAAATTCAAAAGTTTTCAATGCCTTGAAGAAGAAAAATTGCCAGACCCTAATCTGAAAGTGAGGTCTTACTTTGTAAAGGTTAAAAATTATAGCAAGGAAATTGTTCTTCATATCTAGCCTGAAATTTAAAGATTACATTAAAAACAGATATGAAAATTCCACAAACAAATGAGATAATATTCCTGTCTGAATGCCTTGAAATTTTATATCCTGAGAAGTCAATTTGCTTGAATTACAGTGAAGGTATCATCACATAAGGCAAAGTGAATAATTTTCCCCTTTTGAATACTCTAAAAATCCTCAATATGGAGAATATATAATTTTCCAGCAAGGGGAAAAAACACATAAATGATTCACTAGCTGTTTCAAACTTGGAAAGCAAAAAGGCATTGCATGCTATCTGCCTGCATCAATTTAGTATAAATTATGAAAAGAGCAGAGAGAGTGCCTGCCTTGATGACTGACTGTGGCGTCCTGCAAACTACTGAGCGGCTTTCCTAGTGCTGTGCTCAACAAAGGGCTGGAAACAAACACTCAGTGACTAGTCTGATTTTGGAATTCGATTGGGCCACATACTATGCTTAGGTCTTAGATATCCAGTTTTCCACTGGGGAGACCGTGCTTCTCCTCATCACTGTTGCACCTTGTTCTCTTTGGAGCATGCCCATTCTAACATCAATAAAGCAACAGGGCTCACTGGTGCTGTGTGGTATGCTGGCGCTTGGGGATAGATTTAGGGAGAAAGGAGAGGGAAAGAATGAATACTCAGTATGTGTTTCATAATCTAGACTTTCTCTAATCTGTCATATTTAAACCCAGGCACTTAATAGGTGATTGGCAATTTTTTGGTTCTCTGTTGGTTGAAACTTTAAAAACATTTTTGTGTCATCGAAAATAGAGCTTGTTTTTATTTTCACCTTCCTTTCAGAGATGGAAGGTTTGAGTTCAACAGCATAAATAGCTCATATGAAGTTATACAATTAGTGAGTGGCAGAACATGATCCAAGGTCAGATTTGCCTGATTCCCAAAACGATCTTCTTTCTGTACCTTCTAAGAAAGGCAAACCATTTCTATGAGAAACACGAGTGAAAGGCAGCAGTTGAAAGATGCATCATCATGCAGTTATTGAACTGGCAGGCTCCTTAATGGTTATGTAATCGAACTTCCTTGTTTTGAAGACAAGGAAATAAAGCAAGAAACAGGTGAATGGGAATTAAGTCAAAAGTATAAGAGAACATGTTCATATATTAAGTTCCATAAATTCTGCGGAAAGTTGCAATACTTTGTTGAGTCCTATATTTATGTTTCAGAAAACAGGTTTTACATTTAATGGGTAAATTGATATCTGTCATTATCACTTTGATACTTTGGTCCTCTAAGTAGAAACTAAGAGAGAAAGCTTTGGAAAAGTGCTCTCTCATCATTATAAAAAAAAATGCAGACCTTTCTTTGAAAGGTCTTTGTTTTCATCTACACGTGGTCAATTTTTGGTAAGGTTTCCTGTATACCTCAAGAAAAGTGAACATAGTATACTTGTTGATTTCAGCTTTCCATATCTATATTTGATCATTCGTTGTTGTTTTACTTCACATCCTACCCTTGTTGATTTTTTTCCTACTGTACTATTATCTGAGATATAAATATTGTTCTTTCCCTATTTTTCCTTTGTATTCCTCCTGAGTTTTAAAAATATTCATTTATGATTTTAGGTACGCATGTTTTAGGTATTGCTATGTGCTCTCAGTGTCTTCTTCCTTTATCTTGTTATGTAATGGCCCTTTTTTCCTTTCTAGGATTTTATATTTAATATCAAAATACAATTTTTTTATACTAGTCACCACTAGATCTGCACTTTCAACATAAAACCTCACATCCTTCTTTACATCTGGAAAGTCCTCATTCTTACTTCATATTTTATTTTTTTCCTACAGTTGCACTTTTTTCTTCCCTATTAAAAGTATTATAGTGGTTATGTTTCCTGTGTTTAATTTTTTTCATTAAAATGACATTAAAAATTATAAAAAAACTTTGCTCTATCTTAACAGAATTCCTCATTTATTTTTTCATAAATTACCATTTTCCCTTACATTTAAGGAAATTTTAATTGTATGTAATTTTAAGGTTTTTTTTTTTAAATTTCCTGTTTTCTGAGATTTTTTTTGTCCACTCCCTCTTGGTTTGTATGTGTCTGCTTTTCTTTCATAATTTATCATTCTTTTTATATATTATAGTCTTGGAGGATTAACTTTCTTAAAGACCATTTCTGATTATTTTCTTCCATGTTGGCAGTGAATTCATTTTTCAGCTGGTGATTTTGTTGGTTGTTTGCCTTTTAGTCTGTCTTCTACCAGTGGGAATGTTCCTTTTGGAAACTTGTCTTCCCTCTGCTTCAAGTCTGATGATAGGTTTTACCTTGTTCCCTGGGGCTCCTTCCCTTGGACGAAGTTAGTAGAAGAGAGATTAATTTGGACCAAGTTCGGTGCAGGTGACATTTTATATTTTCTTCAGGCATATGTACCTGTGTATTAGCTGGAGCTCCAGTCTACAGGGCAGTTGTCTTCAGGCTCCTTCCAGGGAACAGCGAGATCCTTCGGCTGCTCCCCCACCCCCATGCCCTTGTCTGGCAGGGATCCTTCACCATGAGTGTGGTCCTTGTTTCCCTCATTACCCCACAAGTAACTCTTACTGCCTTTGGATACAGATAGTACTGGCTTGGAGGCAAATGCCACAGTTCTCACCACTGTGGGTTTTTCTTCCATTTCTGTTCCATAGAATATTACTTTGTATTTTGAGTGTGGCTACATCTGGTATTTATTACCTATTTATCTTATTTTGTAATTTTTGTGCCATGCTTATGGCAGGTGTAGAAGTTCAAAGCATGCATTCAAAGCACTGTTTTACCAGAAGACTTTACCAAAAGTTTCTTGGACATTCGCTATACAGCTGTCAGTATTTGATTTCAAACAATCAGATTCAATTTTATCTCTGCTCTGTTTAAATACTTCCGCTGTCTTTCTCATCTCAAGATGTGTCAGTTTTTAAGGTTTCTAACATTCCCAATCAAGACCTAATCTATTTGTCCAATCATCTACTATTGTATCTCTGAGAATTTAGCCACAATTAACCATATTATCCAACCATATCGATTGATCAAAATCATATACATCTTTTCACTTTCATTCTAAAATATCTCATCTGAATAATAACAACCATGCAAGGCCACTGACTGTATTAAGCACATTCTATGTCTTGCATTTTATTAAAATTTTATTAAAATAATATTTACATTTCTTTTCATCATGGCATAATTTTCATCATGGCAAATATCATGGCTTATTTGTATAAACATTTTGTATAATCATTATATGTCAATTGGCCAAATTAATTGACATTTGGAATTAACTCTACCGATTTCCAATCCATACAGTATTACGTGTATCATCGGGAAGCATTTACTACCCATATTTTAAGGAGGGTTGATTTTTGAGTAATTAAGACCTAGCAAGAAAGTATAATAGTAACAATAGAAGCGCACACTTCCATAGAACCCCTCACATGCCAGATTCTATACAACTGTCAACATGATAAATCATTTAATTCATACAACACTGGTAAGGTAGGTATTATTAGTATACTTACTTTAATTTTTTTAACGTTTTATATATTTTTGAGAGGGGCAGAGAGAGAGAGACAGAATCCAAAGCAGTTCCAGGCTCTGAGCTGTCAGCACAGAGCCTGACACTGGGCTCAAACTCACGAACTAGGAGATCATGACCTGAGCCGAAGTCTGACATTTAACCAACTCAGCCACCCAGGTGGCTCAGTATCCTTATTTTGTAGATGAAGAAACTGAGGCATGGAGAAGAGCAGTGCACAGAGAAGTATTATCTGAGGTTACATAGTAAATTGCAGGCTGGGACTTGCACAGAGGCAGTTGGTGTCCTGGGTCCATGCTTGTAACCACCATATTTTACCACCTCTCAATACACATATGCCACCTCTTAATGGAATAAGCAAATAAATGATGGAAAGATGATTTCATATGGCTTTCAACAAACAAACCAAACTGCTACATGATAGATTAATTATATATTCCATGGAGAACTGCAATTAATGGTTTTACCCTGCCATGATTTCAACTCCATAGATGGAATATGAACTCATTTCTTTCTTTTATAAATGTTTGTGGTTTCCTGGCTAAAGAAGATGAGTTTTCTCAGCTACCTTCTCTTACAGAAATGAAATGCTTCAAACAGAAGAGTGATCTTAACAATTTAGGGAAAGCCATATGGAAAACGAGTTAATGGTTCCCATTGCTCCATACCCCATTGTATAACTATAGACAAATAATGAAAAACATTTTATTTTGTGGATATGTGCTTCACACGTTTTCAGATTGAGAAAGAGGAGAATCAGGCATCACCTATCTAAATAAGGTCTAAAATAATTTGTTACATATTTAATATTTAGATAACAATTTTGGGGGGCTTGTTGCCTGCAAGAACATATGCTCCTAGAGAATGAGCCACTCTTACAACACTGAAAATTATCTGATACATCTTGAGACTATAGGGCGAATTTTTCATGTTTTAGTTTGGCTTGTAAAAAGCATCATTGTCTGTTGATGCATTGCTGAAGAAAAATAAAAAGAATCCATAGCTTCCTTTTAAATTGAGTGGCTAGGAGAATAACAATGGCTTGGCATTTGCTAAATGTTTTCAAAGTAAACTATACAAGAATATGGCATTTACCCTTGTCTTAATATTGATGGAAAGATTACAAAAGGAATATCACAGATGAAGTGACCTTTTAGATAGACTGGTACTATCAACCCATTCATTAATATTGGGGGGAAAATGAGCCGTTTGAATGCAGTGTGAGTTTAGTAATTAGTCATACTCTCTTTTGCAATGTTTATCATGGCTACATTTACCTCTCTAGTGGCAGAATAACTTTCTTCATAAACTTTAGCCAAATCACTAAATATTAATCATTAGGAATCTGGGATCAGGACATACCCATTAATTATAATTATAGCAGTGCTGATTTATTTATTCAAATTATAATACTAGTTCCATCTCTAAGTGTAAACCAACCTATTTATTTGATTTTCTTTTGAGTGCAGGGCACTCACTGTTATTAAACTGGCCAAATATTTGAAACCAAATTGTCAATAATTCTTCACTGTTGAAATAGCTGATGTTTTCCATGAAACACTTCTGTTCATTACTTTAGTGTAACAGGAGTTTAATTACAGTTTTGTCCTAAATTCTTTGTTCACTTAAAAACAGTACTGTGCCATTTAGGGATAGTACACTAAACATGTTTTTGAAGATCAGATTTTAACTACTAAAGGGAATGATCTTTTCCCCTTACAATTACAGAGAAGTAAAATATGTTCCTAGTACATTTTCTTCTTAAAATTAAATTTTTCCCTATACATTTTTTTCTAAGCTGACTCCTGAGTTTACTCTTCTCTCTTTGAAGAGCTCAAAGGCTTAGCCTCTTTTTCCTTTATTTTCCTTTAAGATGTCATATTACCATCTTTAATCTCTACAGGAAAATAGGTGTTGGGGGCAAACCCCTAAATTGGGAAGCCTAAATTTTGAAAAAATATATTACTAAGTCTTGATGGATTTTGGCCCTATATTTGGGAAGAAGATGGTCATTAAAATCACCAGGCCCCTCAGTTTTGGTACCTAGCCCCATAGAAGTTTAGATCTTAGAGCTTGAACAGTCAAATCTAGGCTATTTAAAAGTCTTTTTATTTAAAATGAAGAGTTCCTAAGTAGGAGATTTCCAGACTAGTGGATCGCATATCACTGTGACAATTCCCAGATCAGCATAGGGAAGCTTGCCCATAGGATATTCCCCCCCAACATCAACAAATGTTTAATCAAATCAATATATGTGACCTCCTATAGGCAATAAAAGTTCTGAGCAGTCTAGTGTGGGGGACACATAATACTTATCATCCGTTGATAATGGTATCCACCAGATCCACAGAGAAGCATAAGAGGAGAGAGGTTGAGTGAAAATCTGCCTGGAACAGATAATAACTGAAGCATGCTTTGCGGTTTACCCATTGGCAAATGGGAGAAATTATTAGGGAGATATAAAATAGCATGTGCTCTTTGAACTTATAATAATTGAACAATAGAGATATTTGATAGCTTATATTTAAAATGGCAATATTAGAAATAACACTAGTAAGGTAGTAAAATATTGAGGTTCAGTGATAATTTGGTTTTGTAGAAGTATTTGGATTGTACCGGGTTAAACTCTCTAGGCAAATAACTTGACTAACCATATTTTGTATTCCTTACTAGAAAATGAAACTATAACTACACTAAGATCACAAGCTATGAATCATAGAGAAGAGAATCTATATTCAAAAGTAAGCCAGCTTTTCAGACATGTCTAACATAAAGTATCTGAAATCAGTGGTGCCTTTAATATCTTAGATTTTAAGTGTAATAATGGGAAACATACTAGTCTTTAGTCATAGACAACAGAGTTAATAGGATCCCGACTATCTTCAAGAAAAGTGAAAGGAAAGAATCAGTTTATTATTTAGTATTTCGCTGTGATAAATATCTGTGGCTGCCTTAAGGTCTTTGATTAGGATGCTCTCTCAACTCACAATGATATTCCCTTCCCTTGTCAAAAGGTTTCCTTTCTTCCTTTCATGTTCTTCAGGACTCCATTGAAACCTCATCTACTCAGAGAGGTTGTTGCCCAATGCTATGTCCTTATCCTCATTCTCATCACATCCCTATACTTTACAGAATTTGCCATCATCTTTGCTTAAGTTTATCCTTACTTTGGAGTAAAATCCCCACAGACGAATGGGCTATTCTCTTTTGTACATTATATACCAAACTGTATGATACAAGGCAATAATTCAATGAGGATTTGTAGAAAGCAAAAGAGATGAAAGGTTTCTTCAGAATCATAGTAGGGAAATGAATGGCAATTATGTATTTGTGATTTGCTTCCTTCCTCCCTCACTCCCTTATTTATTTATAGGTCAATGGATCAGAATGCCTTTCATACTATATTAAGTACATAATATTATTACCCCTGAAAATTGTGTGAAAATTAATTTTTGTATGCATTATTTGTAATTATTTTGGCAATTAACTTGCTCTGTAGCTTTACAGATGCTCAGTTTCCAGTTGATCCGTGGCTGGCAGCAGCTACTAATGCTGTATAGCTTTACTATCTTTGCCTATCAGTCACAGTTAACAATCTGTTTGTAAATATTTTTAAATCCCCAGGGGAATTTGCCATTTAAACAAACATTAGCATAAAGTTTTTAATAATGCAAGCTTTGGCTTATTTATTTTACAGATTCTCATTCCTATTCATTGATAATATTCAACATGGTCTCTGAGACATAACAATAGGAAGAAAAATGTACTTCTCAATGTTAGTTTTACAAATGGCTCTACCACTCTGTTAGTTTCTTTCTTATTTATATATAAATATTATAAACAATTATTTAGCAGTGGCTGTCCTATACCATCTAGAGTTCTACTAAACTAACCTGTACATAGAAATAAGTAAAATTTATACTCTTCTGAGTGCCTATCATAATGTACATAGAAAATTCAGATTTATGAATCAGTTTGGTACCACAAAGCATTCACATTTAAATTTCTCCATGATGACAGTGTTTAGAAAAAGGTCAGATATCCGGAAAACAATTTTAAAATTTATCATACTGTCATTGATACTGTATGATTCTAAATGTAAAAAGGGAAATGATACACAAAATAAAATTATTTTGCACTGTGGGAATTTTAGAAATGGAAAGGAGATACATATATATATGTATTACATATAAATTATACATATAATGACATATATTTGACACATATATAATTATATATAAGGACATATATATTACATATATTACATATATGCATATGTATTATATATGAAATATATATGTATTCCTACATTCACAATATATATTGTATTGACTATATATATTCTGAAGATACTATAACATGTAATAAAATAACACTATTTGATACTATAGCAGGTAATGAGTAAATTTCCAAAAATTCTCATTGGTTTATAGAATTTTGTTTAGTCAAAGAAAATTAAAATTGCCATTTTATCCCCTGAGTTATTGAACTAAGACAATAAAGTTTCTATAAGGGGTACTTAGTTTTCTTCAACATAGCTGTTTAGTTAAGGAAACTTTTATCTGTATTGTCAGAATCTTTTATTAACGTGACCGAGGTTGGAAGACGGCAGTGGACTAGGAGGACCCTAGACTTACTGCATGAACACAACTAGACAATTATCAAGTCATCCTAAATACCCCAGAAATTGACCTGAAGATTAACACCACAAACTCTACAACTAAAGGGTGAGAAGATGCCACATTGAAGAGGGGAAAAAGTGCAGAGAGGTGGTTTAGGAGAGAAATATTTTGGCCTCTGTGGTAGGGAAGGAGCCACAGTCATGGAGAAGACTAAGAAACCAGGGGAGCTGACAAAGAAAAATGAATCCCCAGAGCACATTGGCTTGGAAAGAGAGAGGGGTCATATTTCATTTTGGGGCTTAAAGACTGTAGTCTTAAGGGTCAGTGGGCTAGGCTAGGCTAGAGCCCAGAAAGCGTTGTGGTGCTCTTGGAGAAGAAGGTAGGCAAATAGCCTGAGGACACACAGCACGGAAACAGTGATGTTCAGAGCACTGGAACATCCATTGGGTAGGTGTTTCACTCATCCTGAAGCATGTTCCAGAGAAATAGCATTCATGGAGAGGCCCCTTCAGGAATAAAGGAGTTGGAAGTCACCATTTCTCTCCCTTGCTCCTCAGTCTAAGCACAGGGCCACCTGCCAGAGCCAGCACAGTGCTAACACTCTCTACCTAACTTGCTTACACCAAGCCCCACCCCCCCATGCTGTAGTGAACCACCCCTACCAGTCACATTTGACTCAGTCCCAGCACAGAGGGACACTGCCCCAAAAGACTGGTCCAAATTCTTTCCAACACTGCATACTCTCACTCAGGAGTTTTGTGGAGCCTTTTTTCCATTGGTGGTAGCGACAGGTCTCGTTTCACAAATAGACCAGACCACACCTAATTAAAATGCACCATATTGAGGTCAGGGACCAACACTGCCCACAAAAGGCAAAGAGAACCTTTGCAGACAACTGGCCTGAAGGATAAAGAGGCTGGGGGTGGGGGGAGGGTTTGCAGGGGAACCAGCAGAGCACACACAGCACATGTTGAAGCATCAGACCCTGGGGAGCAGGAAACACCATGTGGCAGAGCACTATAGAACATCTTTTTCATAAGGCCATACCCCTCAAGAACAGGAGATGTAGCTAACTTTCCTAATACACAGGAATAGACACAGAGTCTTAGACAAAATGAGAAGACAGAGAAATTTGTTTTCTCAAATTGAAATTTGTCTTCTCAAATGAAAGAATAAGACAAGGCCACAGCCAGAGATAGTGACACATCCAATAGAGAATTCAAAGTAATAAACATAAGGATACTCACTGGACTTGAGAAAAGAGTGGAAGACATGAGTGGGACCCTTAACACAGAGCTATGGAATAACATAACAGAGATTCAAGGCTCAATAAATGATATGAGAAACATACTTGATGCAATAACAGCAGGCTGGAAGAAGAGGAATGAATTAATTAATGACCTAGAAGACAGAGTAATGGAAGGTAACCAAGCTGAACTAAAGAGAAAAAAGAATTATGCAAAATGAGAATAGACTCAGGGAAAGCAGTAAGTCCATCAAATGTAATAATATTCGTATCATAGGAGTCCCTGAAGAAGAGAGATAAAAAGGGGCAGAGAACTTATTAGAAGAAATGATAGCTGAAAACTTCCTAATCTGAGAAAGGAAACAGATGTTCAGATCTAGGAGGCACAGAGAACTCCCATCAAAATCAACAAAATCAGATCCACTCCAAGACATATTGTAATTAAATAGCAAAAATATAAAGAAAAACGTTAAAAATAGCAAAAGAAGACACTACCTTATGAGGGAAAACCCATAAGGCTAGCAGGGGATTTTTTAGTAGAAACTTTAGAGCCAGGAGGAAGTGGCATGATATATTCAATGTGCTGAATGGGAAAACTATGCAGCCCAGATTACTTTTATCTAGCAAGGCTCTCATTTAGAATAGGAGAGAGAGGGGCGCCTGGGTGGCTTAGTCGGTTAAGCGTCCGACTTTCGCTTAGGTCATGATCTCGCAGTTCGTGGGTTTGAGCCCCGCGTCGGGCTCTGTGCTGACTGCCAGCTCAGAGCCTGGAGCCTATTTCAGAGTCTGTGTCTCCCTCTCTCTCTGGCCCTCCCCTGCTCACGCTGTCTCTCTCTCTCTTTCCTAGAAATAAATAAAAAATTTTAAAAAAATTTTAGGAGAGAGAAAGAATTTCCCAAACCAAAGTTAAAGGAGTTCATGACCACTAAACCAGCCCTATAAGAAATAATAAAGGGGACGCTTTCAGTGGAAAAGAAAGACCCAAAGTGCCAGTCTAAAGGTAGGAAACACAAAAGTAGTAAAAATGAATATTTCTGTAAAAGAAAACAAAGAAACCACAAATTAAAAGGATGTAAAATAACATACACCTAAGACAGTGGGAGAAGAGAGTAAACAATGGGTTCAAACTCGACAACCATCAACTTAATATAGACTGCTATATGCAAAAGAGGTTATGTACAAACTTAATGGTAACCTTAGATGAAAAACACTAATATACAAAGAAAGAATAAAGAGAAATATATCCAAACAGATCACTAAAGAAAAGCAGCAAATCATGAGAGAAAGAACAATAAGCATCAGAGAAAATCTATCTATAATGTCAAGAACAAGACAAGGATGTCTACTCTCACTACTTTTATTCAGCATAGTACTGGAAGTCCCAGCCATAACAGTCACACAAGAGAGAAAAAATAAAAGGGATCCAAGCTGATAGGAAGAAGTAAAACTCTACTTGCAGATGACATGATACTATATAAAAATCCTAAGAGACTGCAACAAAAAACTGCTAGAACTGATAAATAAATCAGTAATGTCACAAGATTCAAAATCAATGTACAGAAATGTGTTGCATTTCTATACACTGATCATAAAGCAGAAGAAAGAGAAAGTAAGGCATCAATCCCATTTACAATTGCACAAAACCAATAAGATACCTAGGAATAAACCTAACCAAAGAGGTGAAAGACTTGTACGCTAAAAACTATAAAACTTGATGAAAAAAACTGAAGATGACACAAAGAAATGGAAGGACATTCCATGCTCATGGATTGGAAGAAGGAATATTGTTTAAGTGTTTGGACTACCCAAAACAATCTCAGATACCAATAGAATTTTTCACACAACTAGGACAAACCTAAAATTAGTTCTGGAACCACAAAAGACCCCTAATGGCCAAAGCAATCTTGAAAAAGAAAAGCAAAACTGGAGACATCACAATTCCAGACCTCAAGTCATATCGCAAAGCTGTAGTGATCAATACAGTATACAGACAATAGGTACATAGAACAGAAACCCCAGAAATAAACCCACACTTATATGGTCAGTTAATCTTTGACAAAAGAGGCAAGTATATGCAATGGGAAAAGATGGTCTTTTCAACAAAATGTGTTGGTAAAACTGAACAGCAACATGGTAAAGAATAAAATTAGACCATTTTTTACATTATACACAAAAATAAATTCAAATGGATTAAAGACCTAAATGTGAGACAGGAAAGCATAAAATTTCTAGAAGAGAACATAGGCAGTATCTTGCTTGACATGGTGAAGGAAACACCAAACTAAACGGTAACCTTAAGAATGGGAGAAGATATTTGGGAATGATATATCTGGTAAAGTGTTAGTATCCAAAATATATAAAGAACTTATGCAACTTAACACTCAAAACCCAAATAATTCAATTAAAAATGGGCAGAAGACATGAGAAGACCTTTCTCTAAAGAAGACATTCAGATGCCTGAAGGACATATGAAAAACGTTCATGCTCACTTACCATTTGGGAAATCTAAATCAAAACCGCATTGAGATATCACCTCACACCTGCCAGAACTGCTAAAATCAACAAAATGAGAAACAGCAGGCATTGGGGAGGGTGTGGAAAAAAAGGAACCCTCTTGCATTGTTGTTGAAAATGCAAACTGGTGTACCCATTGTGGAAAACAGTATGGTGATTCCTCAAAAAGTTAAAAATAGAACTATGTTACAATTCAGCAATTGCACTATTGGGTATTTATCCAAAGAATAAAAAAAAAAGAAAAAACACTAATTCAAAGGGAAACACGCACTCCTATGTTTATAGCAGTGTTATTTGCAATAGGCAAGATATGGAAGCAACCCAAAGGCCCATCAATTGATGAATGGAGATGTGTGCGTATGCGTATATATGTACACACATATATGTATACATATGTGTATACAGTGTGTATGTGTACATATGCATATATGTACATACATATACACACATGTATACACAAAAACACACACACTGGGATATTATTCAGTCACAAATAGAATGAAATCTTGCCACTTACAACAGCATGGATGGAGCTAGAGAGTACAATGGTAAGTACAATAAGTTAGAGACAGACAAATACCATATAATTTCACTTATGTAATTTAAGAAACAAAACAAACTAGCAAAAGGGAGAGAGAGAAACAAATCAAGAAACAGACTCTTAACTATAGAGAACAAACTGATGATTATCAGAGGGGAGGGGCCTGAGGGGATGGGTTCAATAAGTGATAGGGTTTAAACAGTATACTTGTAATCAGGACTTGATAATGTGTGGAATTATTGAATTACTATATTATATCCCTGAAACTAATATACTAGATGTTATCTAATTGGACTTAAAATTAACCTTAAAAAGCCCCCCAAAAATAGAAGAGTGTGAATGTCCATTTATTTTATTATTTAAAAAAAATTTTTTTTAATATTTTTATTTATTTCTGAGAGAGAGAGACAGACAGAGTGAGCAGGGGAGGGTCAGAGACAGAGGGAGACTGAATCCAAAACAGGTTCCAGGCTCTGAGCTAGCTGTCAGCACAGAGCCCAACATGGGGCTCGAAACCATGAACCATGAGATCATGACCTGCACCGAAATCGGTCACTTAACCGACTGAGCCACCCAGGCGCCCTGAATGTACATTTCTTTTAAATAGCCATAGGTTCTCTAACATCAAGTGTCAATTTCTTCCATTTATGTAGTTTTCTAGAATAATGGAAATGTTGATTCATATAATGTGAATATACAGGTAAAATAAGTTAGAGATTGAACAGAACCATAATTTTGTTTAAAACAAAGTTTTAAAATTTCCTTTAAAAAAGGAATCATTATGGATGAAACAATTTCTTTTTGATTAAATATCTGGCATTCTTAGACTGAATGTATTGTTCATAGCATATTCTGCTTATTAGCATATTGCTGGTGATGTGTTTTTATTTAAATCGTTATCAATATTCTAACTAAGTGCTCTACCTGAAGGGGGTGTGGATATTCCAGGATGCTGTAATCTGAGATTTAGATTAGGGTCTGAACTCAAAATTAACATGGTGATATTTTTTCAGAAAATATTACCACCTTACCTTGAAGCTAATGAGCATTATCACTGACACTGAGTTTATACATGATGTGTATGTAAAATCTCAGAAATAAACTAGAAATGATCGCTTGGTCAGATCACTTTGATGATATTAGGTACTAGAATGCAATGGCATTAAATGGAATATGTTAAAGTACAATCTAAGACATTGGAGTAATGACTAATATATGCTTTCCTGATAAAAGTTTTGAATCATAAGGGATTTTGGAAAGATTTAAGGAATAATATTTAGTAACTGTGTTTCTAAAGAAAATAAAGTTAAAGGAAATTATACTATAAACAAACTGGAATGTAAAACTCCACTTAGTCACCACACTACTATGTTAATTAATCTATCATTTTTTTAAAATTCTCTTCCTTTTTATTGCAGAAATAATTCCATTGAATGTGTATAACACATTTCTTTATCCATTCATCTATTGATAGACATTTGGGATGTTTTTATACTTGGCATTTGTGAATAATGCTGCAATGAATGTGGGATTGCAAATATCTCTTTGAGATCCTGATTTCAATTCTTTTGAATAAATGTCTTTTTTTTAAACAAATAGTTTATTGTCAAGTTGGTTTCCATATAACACCCATCGCTCATCCGCACAAGTGCCCTCCTCCATTCCCATCTCCCCTCCCCCCCACCCATCAGTCCTCAGTTTGTTCTCAGCATTCAAGAGTCTCTCATGGTTTGTCCCTCTCCCTCTCCCCCACTATTTCCTCCCTTCTTCTCCCCCATGGTCCTAGGAATTTACCCAAGTGATATAGGAATGCTGATACATAGGAGCACATGTACCCCAATGTTCATAGCAGCACTCTTAACAATAGCCAAAACATGGAAAGAGCCTAAGTGTCCATCAACAGACGAATGGATCAAGAAGATGTGGTTTATCTATACGATGGAATACTACATGGCAATGAGAAAGGATTAATCTATCTTTAATAGAAAAACTTTGTACCTTGGGAATATAAAAAGATTGCTTAACTTTGTTCACTGAATTAACTCTTAACTGGCAACTTTTGGGTTTTAAAAATTAGTGACCTTTGGGAATATTCTGAAACACTTGGTATTAATATTTTTTAATGTTTATTTTTGAGAGAGAGAGAGGAGAGCAAGTAGGAGAGGGGCAGAGAGGGAGACACAGAATCTGAAGCAGGCTCCAGGCTCTCAGCTTGTCAACACAGAGCCTAACGCAGTGCTCAAACCCATGGACTGCGAAATAATGACCTGAGCCCAAGTCGGAAGTCTAACCAACTGAGCCCTCCAGGTCCCCGGTATTAATATTTTTAAATATAATGACCAAATTAGCTATCCAGTTTATGAATTTGTCATTACAAATTTGGTCTGTCTCATCTTTTGGAGAGCAATTATTTCTGGATGAATTAATAAACTAATGTTTTGAACTTGTATACTTTATATAATGCTTTAGATATATGGTGACTTCACAAGGCTTCACAAAGGAATACCTATCCATATACGGTAGGTTTAAAAATAAATTAATGAGTAAAGCCTGTAGTTATTGCTATTCCAAGAGGGAAGCTTGATTGCTAACATAATCTGGGGGAAAAAAAGAGAGTCATCATTTTATTTTTCCAGAGATGGTACTCCTGTTGTTTTTTCCAAGTAAATTATCAGACTTGTCCATTTTACCCCTCCCAGCTGTGAGGCACAGTTGAGACGCAGGGAGTGAGGGAGAAGGTGAATACACACACACACATACACACACAACAAGCATTATGAGGAAAAAGACGGAGAAGAGAATTACACTTTTATGTTCTAGTATTTAATAGCTGCGAACAAAGGCAAATACGTAACAAGGATTAAAGTGCTTTTTAAATTATTGATCAAATTTTATACTGGCATTTTGAATGAGTTCAGATAAAGTAATAGCTACACTTAGTCTGAAAACAGAAGTTGAATGTTGTTACTTTGTTTAAACTGACCTATGTGGGATGGTATACAGAGAATGGTTAGGAGTAAATTAATAGTACATAAGAAGTAGATGTGAATGAGACCAGAATGGACATGATTTCTTCCCTAGAACTTTGATACTGAGTTTTATGAACTACTTATAGGCCAAACCTCAAAAATGAACTAGAAATGATCACTGGAGGAGACCATTTTAATGAGATTTAATATTGGAACTAATATCAGGACAATATGTTTTTGGAGTTAATGTCACCTGAAGTACATATTATCTGTTTCATATATAATATGTTATTCAATCCAGTCTGTATGTCAGTGAATTTAATATTTACTCTTCATAGAGACCTGCATTGAAATAGTTTTAAGCACTGGTATTCTGAATCTGATTGTCAATAACAGGGAATAAATTGTGAACAGGCCAAGTCAACAGCACTTCTTAGACAAATAGTACCTTTAAAAAACTGATTTCTGGGGCGCCTGGGTGGCTTAGTCGGTTAAGCGTCCGACTTTCGCTTAGGTCATGATCTCGTGGTTCGTGGGTTCGAGCCCCGCGTCGGGCTCTGTGCTGACTGCCAGCTCAGAGCCTGGAGCCTATTTCAGAGTCTGTATCTCCCTCTCTCTCTGACCCTCCCCTGCTCACGCTCTCTCTCTCCTAGAAATAAAAAAATAAAAAAAATTTAAAAAAAACTGATTTCTGTCTAGCATTCCACACATTATAAACCACACCATGAGATACAACCTAAAATAGGCAAGAAGTCAAAACATTCTTTATAAAATATGTGTAATATATAAATAACATAAAGTTGTCAGTAAAAATTATCACATTATTTAAAAAATCAGGCAGGTTGTTCCAGAGATTTTTGGGGTTTGTCTTTGTACACATTCAGTTATGAAATATGACCAGGAAGTCTGCAATTTCAGAGTTGTGTTATGACCCTCAGGCATTGGTTCATTCCCATGAAAATAATTTAAACATCCTAATAGTTCAGTAAATTTGCTACCTTTTGTAGCCTCAAGGATACATTAGGAGACATATTTTTGGGTTTACCATTTCCAAAGAAATAGTGTTTGTTTAATTACTCAAACTTTAAATTTCTATTCAGCGGCTGTGCTAAGGACTATGATAAGTGCTGGATGTACAGAAAATCAAAGAACATAATCTCTGTCCTGGAGGCATAAGGAAGTAGGTGGCAGAGGTAGCACATAAATAATTTGGTAAAACTCTAGAAAAGGTGATTCTGAGCTCTGGAGAGACAAAGGAAGCTGAAAAGTGACACTCCCCAGAATGTCAGGGAGGAGCTCGCAGAAGAATGACATTGGACTAAGGCAAGGCAGTTACAAATTACAAGGTGGGGGTAAAACTTTCCCAGTTTTTATTCAAGGGACAGAGGCTTATACAAAAGGAGTCTAGTAAGGGAGGAGTGAGTGTCCTACTGTGACTCAAGTCTATTATATACAGGAGAGTGTGGCAGGACTTGAGTCAAGAAGACAGTGTGTCAACAGTCAGGTTGGCCAGGATCTATATTATCAGGATAAAGACTTTAAATTTCATCTGACAAATTGATAGAGGTTTTACAGTTAAAAAATTTCCCCCATAACTAGAAAACTACTATATAGTAGTACGGTAAATTGTGGAAAATATAGAATGGTAAAAAGTTGTTTAACTGTTACCAAGTATCTGCCCACTTTGTTAGAAAATAAGGCAGATACAATGCCCCCGCCACCAAAGAGGTCTCTGTCCTAATCTCCAGAACATGTAAAATGTTACTTTACATGGTACTTTACAAGCTGGAAAAGGCAAAGGAATGGATTGTTCCCCTAGAGCTACCAGGAGGGAAGTGCTTCCAACACCTTGAGTTCAAGATTTCTGACCTCTAGAACTATAAGATAATGATACATGTGTTGTATTAAGCCACAAAGTTTTGACAATTTGTTACAGCAGCAATGGGCCACTAATGTACCATGTAAGCTCTAAGAGAGCAGAGACTGCATCTCTCTAATATAGTGTAGGTTCCTAAAAGTCATTTTGTGATAAATGCATAGTTCATCAAGAACACTAAAACTTACAGATGGCAAACAACAGCCTGTGTGATTTATTAGGAAATGATTTAAGACTGATGTCAGGGAACATTTTTAAAGCAGAAACATTATATGATTAGATCTGTGCTTTCGAAGTGGAACTCTTTGTGGGTGTGAGCTAAGTAGATGAGGGTGTCAGGAAGAGAACCTAGCTAAGGTGTGACTGAAAAAGTTTAGTCAATAAGTACTAAGGTCTGGGCAGAGACACAGGGAAAGGAGAGGAAGGAAGTGTGCACAGGAAGCTCTGAGTGAAGGTACTGAAATAGGCAGATGACTTGGTGCTTCTCAATTAGTGGAACAATGGAATCCAGCCCGAATCTGGTTACCAGCCTCTGGTGTGACTTCTAAGAGCACATTAAATTCTCAGTATTCTATTACAAGTTATGTATGTGTGTGTATGTGTGTGCATATAAAAAAAGACAAGGATCTGTTGAGAAAAGATACTATAATTGACTCACAATTGGCTTATTTGAAGCAAAAACTAAACTACAGCCAGTTGTGCTACAATGACTTTCCTCAGATGACAACAAGGACTTATTTATTGGTCACTGTGTTAATACTTAAGCTGCTTTTGCCATTTACCTCTTTGTTATTTGAGGAAAGTTATGTTTTATGCTTTTTATTCTCTTATGTAAAATGCCATTATTTCCTGAAATGGTTCAGTTGCACTTAATAGTGAAGCTTATTAAAGAGCTCTGTTTTCTTTGTTTCAAATTGTCTTATAAAAAACACAATAGCTTCAGGACAAGACCACAAATGAATGATATTAGTCCGTGCATAGCCTTCAAATACTGTGACTCATTAAAAACTTGGATGGGTAAATGGCCTGTTATCTCATTTTGAATACAAAAAAAAAAAAAAAAAAACGAGGGGGGAGGGGT
>NW_027532599.1:2183941-2437131 GCF_008692635.1 Crocuta crocuta
AATGGCATGTTATTTCATTTTGAAAAAAAAAAAAAAAAAAAAAGACAGAGGGAGTATGTGTCTGGTGTCCTTCCCTCCTAGAGAAAATTGCAACTTCATATTAATAATTTTACATTTAAAAAGTTTGTTTTCCTCTATTTATCAATGTTGAGTAAGAGGCAACTTTATTTTTAAAAAATTAGTGTATTTCAATATCCCACATCAATAAAAATTCTCCCTAAAGATGTGATATTCTTCATATCAAATTAGATTTTAAAAATCTTTTACCTTAGGAGGAAGAAAAATACTCAGATGGTTAACTAACTCTTTGAACCTTGCATTATGTCTCATTTCTTATTCCCAAACCAGCAAACACTGAGTTTGTACCTAAATTGGGCTAAATTCAGGATTAAAATGAATGATTACAGGAAGCTACTATCCTAAATTGTACATTGTCTAGTGATGGACTTAGATACATAATGAATTTGTTAGGATAGGTTAGGGAACCTAGTCTAATTCTTTTTTTTTTTTTTTTTTTATTTCTAGGAGAGAGAGAGAGACAGCGTGAGCAGGGGAGGATCAGAGAGAGAGGGAGTCACAGACTCTGAAACAGGCTCCAGGCTCTGAGCTGGCAGTCAGCACAGAGCCCGACGCGGGGCTCGAACCCACGAACCGCGAGATCATGACCCAAGCGAAAGTCGGACGCTTAACCGACTAAGCCACCCAGGCGCCCCGGGAACCTAGTCTAATTCTGATTGGGGAGGGATTCAGAGGGGAGTAGGCAGAGAAGGTTTCAGAGCTTCTGAGCTCTAGAAGGGTAGGATCAATGTATTATTCAACAATGGATTATTCACACCTAAGCAGTGTCAGAAATCTGGCAAATTTTCCATTATTTTCCCATAATACAGAGAGTGGTATTTAAGTCAGCCTTGAAAAATATACAGAACATTACCAGTTAGGCAAGAGGGAAAAGTGTTTCAGGTAAAGGTATGAGATATGTGCCAGGTGTGGATTTTTAAGGACCTATAAGTCTGTAACTGTGAGGGCGAGATGCTGTAGCTGGAAAAACTTGAACAAGATTAACCTGTGAAAGACTTTGCTTGACATATGAAAGATGTGGAATTTTTCTTCTTTGGTTATTGAAAAGCCATTGGAGTACCTGCAGCAGGTAGAATTTGATATCAAAGAATACTGTGGTAAAGAGAGAAGAAGAGACGGGTTGGTAGGCCACTCAACAGTCTGGGGGCAAGAAAAGTAATAGGTCACCCCAGTTTTCTCAAGAGCCCTGGAAATCCTGATAAGATATAAATGTCTTTGACTATGTATGGAACTCTGAGGTTTATACTTTGCAAAATAATGTGAGTTTATTTAAATCATTTGATAAATTTTATTCTAATAATCAAAGATACATGGAAGTCACTGGACATATCAGAAAATCTTAGTAGAGAAAAGCCTCTTTGTGGATGTCCATTTATCTTTTAGAATTCTTCATTAAGAGAGTGAACTCTAATTTCAGAAATAGATTGTAATGTCAAGAAGATTGTCGTGTCCTACCATTAAAACACATAAGCTGATAATAAGTATTAAAAAGAATGTATATTTCATTCAGAAGTAATGTATTAGTCTAAATTCTTGAAACATTTTTCCTATCTTCTATAGTATCAGAAAAGGATATAATAATAGGGAATCTCTATTTCTAGCAACTTACTTAAAAGAAGATAGAAATTTCAATGACTGGAATATAAAATTACTAAGTTTTGAACGCACATATTTTTTTTATCAGAATTTATTATTACCTTTTTTCTTATAGTTTGGCATTAGTTTAAATACATTTCCTTGGGAAGAAGAAAATACACGAAATAAATGGTGAAGCATAGCTCTCGGACCAGGTGCTAACATGGCGGAGAAGGAAGGGGATCCTTAGTTCCCACTCTCTCAAACAAAGAAGGGCTGAAGCCAAAGGACTTTGAACCCCAAGAGTCTGGGCAGAAAAGAGACCGAGTCTACCTGGGAGAAACTGAGACAACCCATAGGTGGTGACTGGGAACTGGGGGAGATAAAATGGGACCTGTAGGCATGGAGGGCAGGCACCCCCTTCTGCGGAGAGACAAAGGGAAGAGGAAGAGCAGCTGGGGAAGTATAGGACTGTATCTGGACAAGAGAAAACCTCGGACTGGGAGGGAGAGGGATCTCATCTCTAACTGCAGGTCTTTCTTTGGACTAGGACCAGCTGCACCTGTGGAGGAGGGAAGCCCCCTCTGGGTTCGGTGTTAGAGCAGGGGTACAGTGTGCAGCCGGAGAAACCATCCCCCCCCCCTTGAAGTCCTGTATCACAGGAAAAAACCAGCGGGGGGACCACATATCGGGTGGCATTGAGAGGCACTTCCCCGTTAATGCTCACAGAGCAGGAGTTTAAATCCCAGCTAAGTGTGGGACACAGGAGTCAAAGGAGCAAGACAGACTTCATCTGTGCCTGAGACACAGTGAGGACAGATCCAAAGGAGTAACCTGGGACACCTGGCCCATGAAAAAGGGACTGAGGCAGTCACTATTTTTCTCCCCACCACCACCAAGGTGAGGCCTCAGGGATTGGTCCTTGGGGACTACACTGGAAGTGGGACCTGCCCATACCAAACCATGCCCGTTGGTAGCTGCTTATCTACTGGAACAGACAGATGCTGTTGACCTAGATGGCACCTCCTCCAGACCAGCACTGTGACACTGCCTGGATTAATTCTAGGACAATTCTTCTTATTTGAGTATATTCTTCTTTTTCTCCTCCTTATCTCTTCCCCCATCTAGGCTGGTTACTCTGGCAATTGGTTTGCTTAAACAGACATATTTAATCTATTCCCTTGATGCATGTTCTACATCTCCTTCTTTCCTTTCCTTTCTCTCTCTGGAATAATCAGGCGATATAGTTCCTCTGGGTAACTTTATCTTCATTTCTTTTTCCTCACCTCCTTCCTTATTTTCCTATCTGTCTCTCTTGATTAAGCCTTTTAGTCTCTGACTGGTCAATGTTCATTTTTTCTTTTTCCCTACCCCTGTCATTTCTCTCTTTGTATAAGCTCTTCCATCAGCACTGCTTCCACCCTATTCTCTACTTGTAGGTGGTGTTTCTGGATTTTGCTTTTAGATTGTTTTTTGATTTGTTGTTGTGGTGTGTTTGTTTTCCTTTCCAGGGCTACTTCAAGGAACAAATCAGAGCACACCTGGTGGGGGTGCAAAACATCACTACGAGTAGGGACATACAATAACCAAAGTCACAACAACAGAGGGCAAGTAACGGTCTCCAAAAAACACATCATGAATGGCCAGGCCCTGGACAGTGTATGACCCACCTTTAATATAATGGTGCTTATAGGTGCAGAGCACATAACAATCTTTTAAAGATTAACAAGTGATAGAAAATTAGCCAAAATGATGAAATGTAAGAATTCTCCTCAAAAGAAATTCCAGGAAGAAATGACAGCTAAGAATTGATCAAAATAGATATAAGCAATATAACTGAACAAGAATTTGGAATAATAGCCATAAAATTAATTGCTGGGCTTGAAAAAAGCATAGAAGACAGCAGAGACTCCATTGCAGCAGAGATCAGGGATCTTAAAAATTGTCATGATGACTTTAAAAATGCTACAAATGAGGTGCAAAATAAAATGGAGGTGGTCACAGTGAGAATTGAAGAGGCAGAGGGGAGAATAGGTGAATTAGAAGATAAAATTATGGAAAAAGAGGAAGCTGAGAAAAAGAAAGACAAAATGATCCTGGATCATGAAGGGAGAATTAAAATCCTAAGTGACGCAATCAAACAGAACAATATCCATACCATAGGAATTCTATAAGAAGAAGAGAAGAGAGGAAGAGGCTGAAGGGGTACTGGGACAAATCATAGCTGAGAACTTCCCCAACCTCGGGGAAGGAAACAGACATTGAAATCCAAGAAGCACAGAGAACTCCCCTCAGAAGTAATTTGAATCAATTTTCTGCATGACTTACAGTGAAACTGGAAAAATACAAGGATAAAGAGAGAATTCTGAAAGCAGCTAGGGATAAACAGGCCTTAACATACAAAGGTAGACACACAAGGCTAGTGGCAGACCTATCTACTGAAACTTGGCAGGCCAGAAAGGAATGGCAGGAAATCTCCAATGTGATGAACAGAAAAAATATGCAACCAAGAATCCTTTACCTAGCAAGCCTGTCATTCAGAATAGAAGGAGAGATAAAGGTTTTCCCAAACAAACAAAAACAAGGAATTCATCACCCTAAACCAGGCCTACCAGAGATTCTAGGAGGGACTCTGTGAGTGAAATGTTGCAAAGACCACAAAGTACCAGAGACATCACTACAAGCATGAAACGTACAGATAATACAATGACTCTAAACCCCTATTTGTCAATAATAATGCTGAATGTAAATGGGCTAAATGCTCCAATCAAAAGACACAGGGTATCAGAATGGAAAAAAAAAAGACCCACTTATTTCCTGTCTACCAGAGACTCATTTTAGACCTGAGGACACCTTCAGATTGAAAGTGAGGGGATGGATAACTATCTATCAATCATACTACTGGAAGTCAAAAGAAAGCTGAAGTAGCCATACTTATATCAGACAAACTAGACTTTAAATTTAAAGGCTGTAACAAGAGATGAAGAAGGGCATTATATAATAATTACACGGTCTATTCAGGAGCAGCTAATTATAAATGTCTATGCACTGAATTTGGAAGCACCCAAATATATAAAGCAGTTAATCGCAAACATAAGCAATCTTATTGATAAGAATGTGTTAATTCAGGGGACTTTAATACTCCACTTACTGCAATGAATAGATCATTTAGACAGAAAACCACTAAAGAAACAAAGGACCTGAATGACACATTGGACCAGATGGACTCGACAGATATATTCAGAACTCTACATTCCAAAACAGTAGAATATAATTTCCTCTCAAGTGCACATGGTACATTCTCCAAGATAGATCACATACTGGGTCACAAAGCAGCACTCAATAAACATAAAAGAATTGACATCATTCCATGCACACTTTCAGATCACCATGCTCTGAAACTTGAAATCAACCACAGTAAAGGGTTTGGAAAACCTCCAAAAGCATGGAGGTTAAAGAGCATCCTACTAAAAAATGAATAGATCAACCAGACAATTAGAGAAAATTTTAAAAATATATGGAAACAAGTGAAAATGGAAATATAACAATCCAAACCCTTTGGAATGCAGCAAAGGCAGTCCTAAGAGGAAAATGCATTGCAATCCAGGCCTAACTCAAGAAACTAGAAAAAGCACAAATACAAAATCTAACAGCACACCGAAAGGAACTAGAAGCAGAGCAGCAAGAACACCTCAATCCCAACAGAAGTAAAGAAATAAACAATATAGAATTCATCCCCCAAAAAAGTAGAACAGATCAATGAAATCAAGAATTGTTTTTTGAAAAAGTAAACATAATTGATAAACCTCTAGCCTGGTTTCTCAGATAAAATTATGAGTGAAAATGGATTTATTACAGCCAATCCCTCAAAAATACAAGCATTTATCAAGAAATTACATAAAAAATTAAATGCCAAAAAACTGGACAACTTGGAAGAAATGGACAAATTCCTAAACACCCACACATTACCAAAACTCAAATGGGAAGAAATAGAAAATTTGAACAGACCCATAACTAGTGAAGAAATTGAATCAGTTACCAAAAATCTCCTAACAAATAAGAGTCCTGGACTAGATGGCTTCCCTGGGGAATTCTAACAGACATTTAAAGCAGAGTTAATACCTATGCTTCTCAAGCTGTTCAAAAAATATAAATGGAAGGAAAACTTTCTGGACTCATTCTATGAAGCCAGCATCACTTTGATTCCCACACCAGACAGAGACCTAACAAAAAAAGAGAACTATAGGCCAATATCCCTGATGTATATGGATGCAAAAATTCTTAACAAGGTATTAGCAAATCGAATTCAGCAGCATACAAACAGAATTATTCACCATGATCAAGTGGGATTCATTCTTGGGTTGCAGGGCTGGTTCAATATTCGCAAATCAATCAATGTGATATATCACATTAACAAAAGTAAAGAATCATATGTTCCTGTCAATAAATGCAGAAAAAGCATTGGACAAAGTATAGCATCCTTTTTACATAAAAACTCATAAGAGCCATTTATGAAAAACCCACAGCTAATATCATCCTCAATGGAGAAAAATTGAGTTCCCCCTGAGATCAGGAACACGACAGGGATGTCCACTCTCACCACTGTTGTTTAACACAGTGCTGGAAGTCCTAGCATCAGCCATTAGATACCAAAATGAAATAAAAGGCAACAGAATTGGCAAAGATAAACTCAAACTTTCACTTTTCGCAGATGATAGGATACTGTACATGGAAAACCCAAAAGACTCCACCAAAATTCTGCTAAAACTGATACATGAATTCAGCAAAGTCAGAGTCCAAAACAATGTATACAAATTGGTTGCACTTCTATACACCAATAATGAAGCAACAACATAAAGAGAACTAAAGGAAATTATCCCATTCACAACTGCACCAAGAACCATAAAATACCTAGAAATAAACCTCACCAAAGATGCAAAAGATGTGTAGGCTGAAAATTATGGAAAATTTATGAAAGAAATTGAAGAAGACACAAAGAAATGGAGAAAACATCCCATGCTCATGGATTGGAAGAATAAATATTGTTAAAATGTCAATACTATCCAAGGCAATCTACACATTCAATCTAATCTCAATCAAAATTGCACCAGCATTTTTCTCAAAGCTAGAACAAATTATCCTAAAATTTGTATGGAATTGCTGGGAGCCGCACTGGCCTCACTGGATGAAAGTCACAGCGAGGAAAGGGCAGCATTTGCACAGCTTCTGCCATGAGAAATCAAAACTGGTATCTCCTTCTGCTACTACTGGCTCATGTTGGAAATGAGCCTGCGGGTATTGACCAGGCCTCACAATATTCCAGATCAGACCGATATTCCCCACACAGATTGCTCATAAGCGAAAGCATATTCCTGCCTTTTCAAAAGAGACTTCAGATGAAAGCACTGTGGATGATTGTCAAAAGGCTCTTCCTATGGGCCTTGCAGATCCAAGGCTTACATAATAAAGGGGGCTAAGAACACAAAAGTTACAATTGAGTCTTGCCCTGAGACAAAGAGCCTAATTTAGAGTTAAGGACAGATATCCACCCACACCCAATTGTTTCTGCTTGGAGCACTAGCCCCCCAAGGTATTTGTGAGTGACTTATTCTGGCCTTGAATATGCTGATTGCTCCCTGTGAAGGGACCTATTGAGGAACTGCTTTTGTGATTATAGGAGCAAAGGTATTTCCTGTTTTTCTTGATACTTCCATCTTAAACAAGCTATTGACCCCTGCCCACAAAGAAGTAACTTCACCCTTTTATGCTAAAAACATTGTCTTGTATGCTTAAGATAACTTCCTTCCCCATAGGATCAGCATCTAAATCCCCTACCTCAATCACTATTGATAAAGGTTATGCAGGAGTCTTCTACAAATCTATGTTCTGGGAAATTCTTACATACCAAAGAAGTTTGTCATCAGAAACCATTGTCTAAGGCAAATGCCACTTCTGTGCCATCTCCCAAACACTTAATTATAAAATAAAGTTGAGCCCCAGTCAGAGCAGAGATGCCTGCCTGGTGACCAGAAAGATTCTCATGGCTCTTTCATCCCTCCCTTGCCGACACCATCCATCCTTCAGAGACCCCTGGATCTGGCCAGAGCTGGCCTCGAACATGGAACCACAAAAGACCCCCAAGTAGCCAAAGTAATATTGAGGAAGAAAACCAAAAAGGGAGGCATCACAATCCCAAATGTTAGCCTCTATTTCAAAGCTGTAATCATCAAGACAGTATGGTATTGGCACAAAAACAGATACATAGACCAGTGGAATGGAATGCAGAACCCAGAATTGGACCCACAAATGTATGGCCAACTAATCTTTGACAAAGCAGGAAAGATTATCCAATGGAAAAAAGACAGTCTCTTTAACAAATGGTGCTGGGAGAACTGGACAGCAACATGCGGAGAATGAAACTAGACCACTTTCTTAAACTATTCACAAAAATAAACTCAAAACGGATGAAGGACCTGAATGTGAGACAGGAAACCACCCTAGAGGAGAAAGCAGGAAACATCCTCTTTGACCTCAGCTGCAGGAATTTCTTGCTCAATATATCTCCAAAGGCAAGAGAATTAAAAGCAAAAATGAACTATTGATACCTCATCAAGATAAAAAGCTTCTGCACTGCAAAGTAAACAATAAAACTAAAAAGCAACCAACAGAATGGGAAAAGATATTTGCAAATGACATACTGGATAAAGGGCTAGTATCCAAAATCTACAAGGAACTCACCAAACTACACACCCGAAAAACAAACAATCCAGTGAAGCAACGGGCAGAAGACATGAACAGACACCTCTCCAAAGACGACATCCAGATGGCCAACAGACACATGAAATGATGCTCAAGGTCACTCATCATCCATCAGCTGAGAAGGAGTTGGAATTATATCTTCTATCAAAACCACACTGAGATACCACCTCATGCTACTCAGAGTAGCTGAAATGCACAAGTCATAAAACTATAGATGCTGGTGAGGATGTGGAGAAACGGGCACCCTTTGCACTGTTGGTGGAATGCAAATTGGTTCAGCCACTCAGGAAAACAGTGTGGAGGTTCTTCAAAAAATTAAAAATGTAACTCCCCTATGACCCAGCAATAATACTGCTAGGAATTTACCCAAGGGATAAAGGAGTGCTGATGCATAGGGGCATGTGTACCCCCAATGTTTATAGCAGCACTTTCAACAATAGCCAAATCATGGAAAGAGCCTAAATGTCCATCAGCTGACGAATGGGTAAAGAAGATGTAGTTTGTATATATAATAGAATATTACCTGGCAGTGAGAAAGAATTAAATCTGACCATGTGTAGCAACATGGATGGAACTGGAGGGTACTACGCTAAGTGAAATAAATCAGTCAAAGAAAGGCAGATACCATGTTTTCACTCACACGTGGATCTGGAGAAACTTAACAGAAGACCATGGGGGAGAGAGGGAGAGAGGCAAACTATAAGAAACTCTTAAATACTGAGAACTAACTGAGGGTTGATAAGGGGTGGGGGAGAGTGGGTGATAGGCATTGAGGAGAGCACTTGTTGGGATTAGCACATCCCATAGCACTAGATGTTGTATGGAAACCAATTTGACCATAAATTATATTTTTAAAAAAGATGAAGCATAACATTTCAAATACATGTGGGGCGACTGGGTGCCTCCATCAGTTAATAGAATGACTCTTGATTTCAGCTCAGGTCATGATCTCATGGTCGTGAGATCGAGGCTTATTTCAGGGTCTATGCTGTCAGCAAGGGGCCTGCTTGGGATTCTCTCCCTCTTTCTCTGCCCCTCCCCTGTTCATGCTGTTTCTCTCCTTCTCAAAAATAAATAAATAACATTAAATAAAAATGTGTATTTGTCACATTTTTAAAATGTTTACCTATATATGAGAGTTTATAATGTGGGATACATTAACGACAAAAAATTCTTAACCGTGATAAGAAATATTTTGGATTAAATTAATCATAAAATATTTTTTGAGTACCCACAATGTTTCCTAAATTTTCTAGGCAAAAGTAAAATAAAAGAAAGCCCCATTTGAATGGAAATTACTTTCCATGGAGAAAATGAGAAGTCAATGACTGACCAAAACGCCTGCCAGGTAATGATGAGAGCTATGAAAAAATAAATAAAACAGGGTAATGAGATAGGGTAGGTGATCAGAGAAGTCCTTTATGATAAAGTGACATTTGAGCAGAGACATAAACTAAAAATATATGTGTATCCGGGAAAGGAGCTTTCTATATGTATGAAGCAACAAGTGCAACAGGTGTGGTTAGAGTGCCTGGTCTGGTCATTGATCTGCAGGGAAGCCAGTATAGAGGAACTGTGAGTATAATAGATGGTGACAGAAGTTGAGACAGAATTTTGTATATTACTGTGAGTAAAATGAGATGATGCTGAAAATTTCTGACTAGGGAATTACCATGATTTGGCTTCTATCTTAAGAAAATCTGTCTTTGGGACTTTTGGGGAAGATGGCCTAGTAAGAGGACCTTAAGCTCAATTCTACAGTTACAACTAGAGAACACCCATGCCAGTGTAAATAACTCAGGAAATGATCTGAAAAGTGGCAAAAAAGTCTCTCTCTAGCTAAATGTGGACAACAGGCCATATCAAAGAAGGAGTCAAATGGACCTGAGGTACTGTCCTAGAGGAGAAGAGAAGACCCCCCACATCAGATATGGAGGACCCACACAAGAAAGATAAATTCACATAGCACTTGGATTTGGAAACAAGAGGTCCTAACAGTAGTGGGGCTTAACACCTGGAACATTAAAAATCAGGAAGCTTGGTTCTGGGAGACCCGGGAGGTTAGAGTCCCTGCCCTAAAACAGACCACAACAAATAGCCCTACTGAGACACATAATAGAAACAGCAGTTTGAGAAACACCTGGGGTTTACAAGAAGACTTACTCATGGTCTTAGAGTGTGTGCTAGAGGGGATAGGGATCTTTGGGAGACTTCTCCAAGAGCAAAAAAGCCAGTAGTCTCCGTCTCCCTTTTCCACCCGCCAGTCTAGAATCATGGACGCTTCTGGGAACCAGCTCAGTGTCAACACTCCACCTAGCTTACTAACAGTGTACCCATCCCCATGTGCTTCTGTGAATCCACCCTCTCCAACCTGGCTGCTGTGGCAGGAGTTTTTCCAGATAGCTGCAGGACCCCTACTGCAGAAGGCCTGTCTGGATCTTGCTGGCAGCATGCACCCTGCTCCCACATTCTCCTGTAAACACCCCTTCCAATACACCTTTGTCCAGAGCCCATCCAGGGTGATGTTGCAAGCCAGGCAGTGCACAGGAAGCTCTGACATTGGCCAGCACCACTCCAAAGTAACTCCTGCACCAGAAAGAGGATAAGATAGCAACACACATCTGCCCAAATGCAGCCACAACAGAGAGCTCGGGGCAAATGTCTAGTTTGACTTTAGGCCTAGTCTACCAGCTTAATCTTTGCAGGAGCAACACAGGGAGAGTGCTGTGCAGTTTAGTGCTACTGTATTTCTGGCAAATACCTAATCTGACTCAACTGAAAGCTTAGGTGGCTCCAGATTGCCTCATTAAGTAGTCAAAGACCAAATCTTGCCCACAACAGGCATAGAGAGCCATTGCAGATGCCTGGACTGAAGGCAAATGCAACTCAGCCACAGCAGTACAGTGCATGTAACTCATATAGGAGATATCCCTGAAGCTTCAGGTTCTGGTGAACAGGGGACATTGCAGTGCAGGACACTATGGAATTTCTTCTTTATAGAGCCATTACTATCAAGAGCAGAATAGCTGACTTTTCTAAAACATAAAAAATAGAGGGTTAAACAAAATGAGGAGACCGAGGGAATATATCCCAAATGAATAGAACAGAACAAAACCACAGCAAGAGAGCTAAATGAAATGGAAATTAGTAATATGCTTGATGGAGAATTTAAAGTAATAGTCATAGAAATACTCACAGGACTTAAGAAAAGAGTGTAGGACCTCAGTGAGAACCTCAAACAGGGATAGAAAACTAAAAAGAAGCCACCAGGGATGAAGAAATCAATAACCAAAATAAAAAATACACTAGAGGGAGTAAATAGTAGAATAAAGGAAGAAAAAGAATGGATCAGCAACCAGCAGGACAGAGTAATGGAAAGCAAACAAGCTAATCAGGAGGGAGAAAAAAAAATACAAAATGAAAATAACTAGGAAACTCTGTGACACCATCTAATGTAATAACATTTTTATTACAGGAATCCTAGAAGGAATAGAGAATGCAGAACCCCCTCCCTACAAATCAACCCAAGGAGGTTTGCAGCACGACAAAAGGAAACAGTTACATAGAAAGGAAACCACATGAGATAATCAGCAGATTTTTCAGCAGACACTTTGCAGACCAGAAGGGAGTGACATGATATATTAAAGGCCCTGAAGGAAAAAAATTGCAACCAAGAATACTCTATCCAGAAAGGTTAATATTTAGAATAACAGGAATGATAAAGAATTTCCCAGACCAGCAAAAGTCAAAGGACTTCATGACCACTAAATCTGTCTTACAAAAAATGTTAAAGAAGATATTTTTTAGTGGGAAGGCATGACCATAAGTAATAGTAAGAAAAGGAGGAAGTACAAAAGCAGTAAAATTAAGTATATCTATAAAAACAGTCAAGAGGTTCACAAAATAAAAGGATTTAGATTATGACACCATACACACACAAAAAATAGTGGGGAGGAAAGAGAAAACTTGGGATTAAACTTAAGCATATATTAACTTAATATAAACTATTATATCCATAAGAAGTTAGATATGTACCTACTGGTAACCATAAATCAAAAACGAGTAATAGATTTGCAAAAAATAAGGAGGAATGAATTCAAACGTATGACTAAAGAAAGCCAGCAAACCATGAGAGAAGGGAAAAAGAACACAGGAATCAAACAAGAACAAAATGGCAATAAGGAGGTAACTGTCAACAATTACTTTGAATGGAAATGAACTAAATGGTCCAATCAAAAGACATAGGGTAATAGAATGGATTAAAAAAAAAAACATTCAAGTCCAAGGACATAGCCTTGAGAGAGTAAAGGTTGTGGATAGCCTCTACAGAATATACAGAAATGAATCTTAAAGCCTCTATATAAACCATTAAGACTCTGGCAGGCAGGTTCCGAGATCCAGTCACTCATGGCCCTATGTAATTTCCCTTGCCACCCACCCATTTGGAGTGGTCTGCCTTTTTCTTCAGCTCTCTGTGCCCTCGGTGTATTGAGGCCAGTTTGCAAACTAAGACTTTCCAGGATTTTGAGGGCTAGCTCAAGAAACAAACCAAAGTACACATAGTGAAGAGTCCCAAACACCACTATGAGTAGGAAAATGAAATAACCAAAGTCTCCACAAGAGAGACCAAGAGACACCATTCAAAGAACACTTCCTGAACGGACAGTCCCTGGACAAAGAACCTTCTTTAATACAGCAGTACTCGCAGGTACAGAGTGCATAAGAAGCTTTTAAAACTAACAAGAGACAGGGGCTCCTGGGTGGCTTAGTCGGTTGAGCGTCTGACTTTGGCTCAGGTCATGATCTCACGGCTCGTGGGTTCGAGCCCCATGTTGAGCTCTGTGCTGAGAGCTAGCTCAGAGCCTGGAGCCTGTTTCAGATTCTGTGCCTCCGTCTCTCTCTGACCCTCCACTGCTCATGCTGTCTCTCTCTCTCAGAAATAAATAAAACATTAAAAAAAAAAACCTAACAAGAGACAGAAAGCTAGCCAAAATGAAAAAATGGAAGAACTCTCCTCTAAAGAAATTCCAGGAAGAAATGACAGCTAAAGAACTGCTCAAAACAGATATAAGCAACATAACTGAACAAGAATTTAGTTGTTAATCATAAAATTAAACATAAAATTAATCACTGGGCTTGAAAAAGGCATGGAAGACATCAGAGAAACTATTGCTACAAAGACTATGGAGCTTAAAAATAGTTGTAATTAATTTAAAAAATGCTATAAATGAGGTGCACAATAAAATGGAGATGTCCAATGCACAGTTAAAGAGGCAGAGGAGAATAGGTGAGTTAGAATACACAATCACAGAAAAAGAGGAAGCCGAGAAAAAGAGAGATAAACTGATCCAGGAACATGAAAGGAGAGTTTGAGAGAGGAGCGATACAATCAAAGGGAATAATATCTGTATCATAGAAATTCCAGAAGAGGAAGAGAGAGGTAAAGGCACTGAAGGAGTCCTTGAACAAATTACAACAGAGAACTTCCCCAATCTGGGAAAGGAGACAGACAATGAAATCCAAGAGGCACAGATAAACTCCCCTCAGACATAACTTGAATCGATCTTCTGCACAACATATCATAGTGAAACTGGCAAAATACAAGGACAAAGAGAGAATTCTGAAAGCAGCTAGGGATAAAAGGACCCGTACATACAAAGGGAGACCTATCAGAGTGGTGACAGACCTATCTACTGAAACTTGGCAGGCCAGAAAGGAATGGCAGGAGATCTTCAATGTAATGAACAGAAAAAACATGCAGCCACGAATCCTCTATCCAGCAAGCCTGTCATTCAGAATAGGAGGAGAGATAAAACTCTTTCCAAATAAACAGAAATTGAAAGACTTCGTCACCACTAAACCAGCTCTACAAGAGATCCTGACGGGGACTCTATGAGGGAAATGTTGCAAGGAACGCAAGGTACTGTAGACACCACCACAAGCATAAATCCTACCAAATCCACCACCACGATCCTACACAATGACTCTAAACCTACATTTTTCATTAATAACACTGAATGTAAATGGACTAAATGTGTCAATCAAAAGACATAGGTAGCAGAATGGATAAAAAAAATAAAATCCATCTATTTGCAGTCTACAAGAAACTCATTTTAGACCTGAGGACACCTTCAGATTGAAAGCAAGGGGATGGAGAAATCTATATCATGTTACTGGAAGTCAAAAGAAAGCTGGAGTAGCTAGACAAACTGGACTTTAAACTAAAGGCAGTAACAAAGGATGAAGAAGGACATTATATAATAATTACAGAGTCTATCCATCTGGAAGACCTAACAATTATAAATGTCTATGCACCGAATATGGAAGCACCCAAATACATAAAACAATCACAACCAGAAACAATCTTATGGATAAGAATGTGCTAATAGCAGGGGACTTTAATACTCTACTTACAGCAATGGATAGATCAACTAGACCGAAAATCGCTAAAGAAACAATGGACTTGAATGACACATTTGGCCAGATGGATTTGACAGATATATTTAGAAGTCTACATCCTGAGGCCATGGAATTTACTTTCTTCTCAAGTGTGCATGGCATGTTCTCCAAGATAGATCACATATTGGGACATAAGGCAGCCCAAAATAAATATAAAAGAATTGAGATAATACCATGCATACCTTCAGATCACAATGCTATGAAACTTGAAATCAAACACAGCAAAAAGTCTGGAAAACCTGCAAAAACATGGAGGTTAAAGAACACCCTACTAAGGAATGAATGGGCCAATCATGCAATTAAAAATTTAAAGGTATACAGAAACAAATGAAAATGAAAATACAACAATCCAAACTCTATGTAATGCGGCAAAGGCAGTCCTAAGAGGAAAGTACATTGCACTCCAGGCCTATTTCAAGAAATTAGAAAAAGCACAAATACAAAACCTAACAGCACACCTAAAGAAACTAGAAGGAGAGCCACAGGAGCACCCCAAACCCAGTAGGAGAAGAGAAATAATAAAAATCAGGGCAGAAATAAACAATATAGAATTAAAAAAAAAAGTTGAACAGATCAATGAAACCAAGAGTAGGTTTTTTTTGAAAAAATAAACAAAATTGACAAACATCTAGCCAGACTTTTCAAAAAGAAAACAGCACCCAAACAGACCAAATCATGAATGAAAATGCACTTATTACTACAAACCCCTCAGAAATACAAGCAATTATCAGTGAATACTGTGAAAAATTATATGCCAACAAACGACAACTTGGACAAATTCCTAAACACACTCACTACCAAAATTCACACAGGAAGAGACAGAAAATCTGAACAGACCCATAACTAGTGAAGAAATTGAATCAGTTATCAAAAACCTCCCAACAAATAGAGCCCTGGGCCAGATGGCTTCTCTGGGGAATTCTACCAGACATTTAAAACAGAATTAATACCCATTCTACTGAAGCTATTCCAAAAAACAGAAATCTAAAGAAAACTTCTGGACTCATTCTATAAAGCCAGCATCACTTTGATTCCCAAGCCAGACAGATACCCAGCAAAAAAAGAGAGCTACAGTCCAATATCCTTGATGAATACAGATGCAAAAATCATCAACAAGATACTTGTGAATCAAATGTAACAGCACAGAAAACGAATTATCCACCATGATCAAATGGGATTCATTTCTGGGTTACAGGGCTGGTTCAATATTTGCAAATCAATCAATGTGATCCATCACATTAATGAAAGAAAAGATAAAAACCATATGATCCTGTCGATAGATGCAGAAAAAATATTTGACAAAATACATCTCTTCTTAATAAAGACCCTCGAGAAAGTCGGGATAGAAGGAACTTACTTAAACATCATAAAAGCCATTTATGAGACGTCCTCAGCTAACATCATTCTCAATGGGGAAAAACTGAGAGCTTTCCCCCTGAGATCAGGAACACGACAGGGATGTCCCCTCTCACCATTATTGTTTAACATAGTGCTGGAAGTCCTAGCATCAGCAATCAGACAACAAAAGGAAATAAAAGGCATCAAAATTGGCAACAAAGAGGTCAAACTTCCACTGTTCACAGAGGACATGACACTCTACATAGAAAACCCGACAGACTCCACCAGAAGCCTACTAGAACTGATTCATAAATTCAGCAAAGTTTCAGGGTACAAAATCAACGTACAGAAGTCGGTTGCATTTTTATACACCAATAATGAAGTAAGAGAAAGAGAAATAAAAAAACTGATCCCATTCACAATTGCACAAAAAAACATGAAATACCTAGGTATCAACCTAACCAAAGATATCAGGGATCTGTCTAATGAAAACTATAGAAAACTTGTGAAGCAAACTGAAGAAGACACAAAGAAATGGAAAAACATCCCATGCTTATAGATTGGAAGAATAAATATTGTTAACATGTCATTACTACCCAAAGCAATCTACATGTTCAATGCAATTCCAATCACAATTGCACCAGCATTCTTCTCAAAGCTAGAACAATCTATCCTAAAATTTCTATGGAACCACAAATGACCCCAAATAGCCAAAGTAATATTGAAGAAGAAAACCAAAATGGGAGGCATCACAATCCCAGACTTTAGCCTCTACTACAAAGCTGTAATCATCAAGACAGTATGGTATTGGCACAAAAACAGACACATAGACCAATGGAATGGAATAGAGAACTCAGAATTGGGCCCACAAATGTATGGCCAACTAATCTTTGACAAAGCAGGAAAGAATATCCAATGGAAAAAAGACAGCCTCTTTGACAGATGGTGTTGGGAGAACTGGACAGCAAGATGCAGAAGAATGAAACTAGATCACTTTCTCACACCATACACAAAAATAAATTCCAAATGGATAAAGGACCTGAATGTGAGACAGGAAACCATCAAAACGCTAGAGAAGAAAGCAGGAAACAACTTCCTTGACCTCCACCGCAGCAATTTCTTACTTGACACATCTCCAAAGGCAAAGGAATCAACAACAAAAATGAACTACTGGGACCTCATCAAGATTAAAAGCTTCTGCACGGCAAAAGAAACAATTCATAAAAGTAATAGGCAACTGACGGGATGGGAAAAGATAGTTGCAAATGTCATATCAGATAAAGGGCTAGTATCCAAAATCTATAAAGAACTCCCCAAACTCCACACCCATAAAACAAACAATCTAGCAAAGAAATGGGCAGAAGATATGAAAAGACACTTCTCCAAAGAGGACATCCAGATGGCCAACAGACACATGAAACGATGCTCAGCATCCCTCCTCATCAGGGAAATTCAAATCAAAATCACACTGAGATACATCTCATGCCAGTCAGAGTGGCTAAGATGAACAAAACAGGAGACTCTAGATGCTGGCGAGGATGTGGAGAAACGGGCACCCTCCTACACTGTTGGTGGGAATATAAACTGGTGCAGCCCCTCTGGAAAACAGTGTGAAGGTTCCTCAAAAAATTAACAACAGAACTCCCCTATGAGCCAGCAATAGCACTGCTAGGAATTTACCCAAGGGATACAGGAGTGCTGATGCATAGGGGCACTAATGTTCATAGCAGCACTCTCAACAATAGCCAAATCATGGAAAGAGCCTAAGTGTCCAACAACGGACGAATGGATAAGAAAATCTGGTTTATCTATACGATGGAATACTACATGGCAATAAGAAAGAATGAAATCTGGCCATGTGTAGCAACATGGATGGACCTTGAGGGTGTTATGCTGAGCGAAATAAGTCAGGCAGAGAAGGACAGATACCATATATTTTCATGTATAGGTGAATTAAGAGGTACTTAATGGAGGACCATGGGGGAGAAGAAGGGGAAAAATAGTTGGGGAGAGGGAGGGAGGTAAACCATGAGAGATTCTTGAATGCTGGGAACAAACTGAGGGCTGATAAAGGTAGGGGTGTGGGGAAGGGGGGTGATGGGTATGGGCACTTGTTGGATGAGCACTGGGTGTTATATGAAAACCAAGTTAACAATAAACTATTTAAGAAAAAAACCCCAACATTCATCTATATGCTGTCTTCAAGAGACTTATGTCAAATGTAAGGATACATGTAGACTAAAGAGAAGGGATGGAAAATCTCATTTATCATGCCAATGGAAGTGAAAAGAAAGGTACCACTATGTACCACTATGGGGTACCACTATGTATATGAGGAAAAATAAACTTTAAAACAAAGACTATAATAAGAGACAAAAAACAGACACTATATAATCAATAAAGGGAAAATTCAGCATTAAGATTAAATAATTGTATGGAAATAGTGACTTTGACATATTGGACCAGATGGATCTAACACATATATTCAGAATATTCCATCCTAAAACAGCAGAATACACATTCTTTTCAAATGTACATGGAATGTCCTCCAAATTAGATCACATATTAAGCCACAAAATAAGCCTCAACAAGTTAAAATAGATTGAAGTCATACCATGGATGTTTTCTGACCACAAGGCTATGAAACTACAACTCAACCACAGTAAAAAAATCTGGAAAGAGTACAAATACATGGAGGTTAAATGACGTGGTCCTAAACAATGAGTGACTCAGCCAAAGAATCAAAAAGGAAATAAAAACTACCTGGAAACAAAGGAAAATGAACACACAAGTATCCAAAATCATTGGGATGCAGCAAAAGCTGTTTTAAAAGGGAAGGCATAGCAATACAGGGCTACCTCAAGGAGCAAGAAAAATTTCCAACAACCTAATATTACACCTAAAGGAGATAGAAAAAGAACAAACAAAACCCAAGCCTGTAGAAGGAAGGAAATAATATAGATTAGAGGAGAAGTAAATGAAACGAAAACTAAAAACAAAACAATAGAACAGATCAATGAAACCAGAATCTGGTTCTTTTAAAGGATAAACAAAATTGATAAACATTTAGCCAGACTTCTAAAGGGGGTGGGGAGTCAAATAAAATTAGAAAGGAAAAAGGGTAAATAACTGACACCACAGGAATACATAGATCATAAGACATGATGTTATATGGCAATGAATTGGACAACCTGGAAAAAATGGATAATTCCTAGAAACATATAACCTCCAAAAACTGAATCTGAAAGAGGTAGGAAATGTCAACAGACCAATTACCAACAATGAAATTAATCATTTTTCAAAAAATTCCCAACAAACAAAAGTCCCAGACCAGATGGCTTAGGAAGTGAATTCTACCAAACACTTAAAAGAGTTAATACCTATTCTCAAATTACTCCAATAATTAGAAGAGGAGAGATTGCTTCCAAATCCATCCTATGAGGCTAACTTTGCCCTGAAACCAAAATTAGATAAAGATACTAACAAAAGGATAAACTATTGGCCTATATCTTTGATGAATATAAGGGCAAACATCCTCAACAAAATATTAGCAAACCAAATCCAACTATACATGAGAAAAATCATCTACCATGATCAAATCGGATTTATTTCAGGGATGCAAGAGTGGTTCAATATATGCAGATCAATCAGTGGGATACATCACATCAACAGAAGAAAGAATAAAAATCATATGATTATTTCAATAGATTCAGAAGAAACATTTGACAAAGTACAAATTCCATTCATGATTTAAAAAAAAAAGCCTCAAAAAAGTAAATTTAGAGGGAGCATACCTCAACTTAACACAAGCCATATATGAAAAATCCACAGCTAACATCATATGAAATGGTAAAACAAGTAACTTTTCCACTCAGATCAGGAACAAGACAAGGCTATCCACTCTTACTACTTTTATTCAACATAGTACTAGAAAACAGATATGGTACCACATAGTACCACAACAGAAAATAAAAATAAATAACAGGCATTCAAACTGGTAGGGAAGAAGTAAAATTTTCATTTTTTGTAGCTGACATAATACTATATATATAGAAAACTCTAAATATTCCACAAAAAATACTAGAACTAATAAATGTATTCAGTAAAATGGCAGGATAAAAAATCAATGTACAGAAATCTGTTGCATTTCCATTCACTAATAACGACATAGCTGAAAGTAAAATTAAGAAAACAATCTCATTTACATTTACACCAAAAATAATAAAATGCTTTAGTAACATTCTTAACCAAGGAGGTGGAAGACTTGTACTCTGAAAATTGTAAAACATGGATGAAAGAAATTAAAGATAATATAAACAAATTGAAAGATATCCCATGATCATGGATTTGGATAACAAATATTTTTAAAATGGCTATTCGGCCCAAAGCAATCTACAGATTTAATGCAACCCCTATCAAAATATCTATAGCATATTTCACAGAATCAGAACAAATAATCTTAAAATTTGTTACTGAACCACAAAGAACCCTGAGTAGCCAAAGCTAATTTGAATGAGAACAAAACTGGAGGCATCACAATCCCAAATATCAAAAGATACTACAAAGCTGTAGTAATCATAACAGTATGGTAACTAGAACAAAAATAGACACAAAGACTAAAAGAACAGAGAGCCCAGAAATAAATCCACGGTTATATGGTCAATTCATCTTTTAGAAGGCAAGAAAATGCAATGGTACTGGAAACACTAAATAGATAGTTGCAAAAGAATGAAATTGGACCACTTTCTCACAGCATACATAAAAATAAAGTGGATTAAATGGATTAAATCCAAAATGGATTAAATACCTAAATGTGAGACACAAAAACATAAAAGTCCTTAGAAGAGAGCACAGACAGTAATTTCTCTGGCATTGGCCATAGAAACATTTTTCTAGATATGTCTCTTGAGGCAAGAGAAATGAAAGCAAAAATAAACTATTGGGACCACATCAAAATAAAAGCTTCTGCACAGTGAAATAAATAATCAACAGATCTGAAACAATCAACCTGAAAGGGAGAAGATAGTTTCAAATGACATCTCTGACAAAGGGTTATTATCCAAAATATATAAATAATTTATATAACTCAACATCATATAGAACAAATAATCCAGTTAAGAAATGGGCAAGAAGACATGAACAGACATTTCTCCAAAGAAGACATAAAGATGGCTAACAGAGACCTGAAAAGATGCTCAACAACATTAATCATCAGGGAATTATGAATCAATAGCACAATGAGATGTCACCTCACACCTGCCAAAATAGCTTACATCAAACACAAAAGACAGGTCATGATCTCAGGATTTGTGAAATTGAGCCCCGCATTGGGCTCCATGCTGATGGCATGAAACCTGCTTGGGATTCTCACTTTCCCTCTCTCTCTGCCCCTTTCCCATTCATGTACATGCTATCTCTCTCTCTCCCTCTCTCAAAATAAATAAATAAACTAAAAATTCAAAACTACAAGGAACAACAGGTATTAGTGAGGATGTGTAGAAAAAGGACCATTTGTACTTTTGGTGGGAATGCAAACTGGTGCAGCCACTGTAGAAAATAGTATGAAAGTTCCTCAAAAAATTAAAAATAGAATTACAATATGATCTAGTAATTTCAGTACTAAGTAACTTCCCAAAGAATATAAAAATACTAAAAATACTAATTTGAAAAGGTATATGCATCCCTATATTTATTGCAGCATTATTTACAGTAGCTAAATTATGGAAGTAGCCCAAGTGTCCATTGATAGATGAATGGATAGTGATGTAGGGTGTGTGTATGTATGTATGTGTGTATATTATATGTGTGTGTATATATACACACCTATATATACAAATATACATGTATACACACATATATGTATACATATATACACACATATGTACACATATATATTTTGTGTGTGTTTGTATATACACATACACACATACATACAATGGAATAATAGTCATAACAAAGAATGAAATCTTGTCATTTGCAAAAAAAATGGATCTAGAGGGTCCATGAAATAAGTCAGTCAAAGAAAGATAAATACCATATGATTTCATTCAAATGTGGAATGTAAGAAACAAAACAAAGAATATAGAGAAAACCTAAAACAGACTTTTAACTATGGGGAATAAACTGATGGTTACCAGAGGTGAGGTTGGGGGGATGGGTAAAATAGGTGAATAGGATTAAGAATACATTTATCATGACAAGCACTGAGTAATTTACAGAATTGTTGAATTACTCTATTGTGCACCCAAAATTAATATTACTTTGTATATTAATTATCCTGGAATTAATATTCTAAAAAAATTACCAAAAAAATCACTCTAGCACTTGTGGGACTGTACTTAAGTAGTATCAAAGAAGGTTGCAAACACAGAATGGGAGGCTATTGCAGTGGTCCAGGTGATGAACGATGATGACTCAACGTACGAAGGAGGTTTTAAAAAACATCTAGAAATGTATGTATCTTGAAAATTGAACTTATAGGATTTTCTGAGGGATTAATTCAGGGTGTTAGAAAAAAAAAAGGAATTTATTGTTTGAGCATGAGCATCTGGAAGACTAAAGTTACTATTGTTTGAATTAGGAAATCAGGATGGGAGCAGATTTGGTGTCAACAGTAGAGAGGGGAGGAATCAAAATGATTTGCCTATTAATATCAAAATAGAGATGTCATGGAGGCAAACATACATAAGTTTGAATTTCAAAAGAGAGGCTGAAGGTGGAAATACTTAGAAGTAGTACAAAATATAGGAGGTGCTTATAGACATGGGATATGATGAAATCTACAGAAAGAGTGCATATGGAAAGGTAAAGGCAGTTGACGAAGCACAGAAAAACTACCATCTAGAGGTATCTCTGTGAATAATTAACTTTTGAGAGCAACTGGATGTGAAAATCAAAAACGGTTTTTCAGAAATAAATTAGGACCTAAAAGTAGATTTTATTTTCTGAGATGGGCAACATGGAGAATGCCACAAAGCCAACTGCTAAGTCTAAAGTCCACCCCTGCCAAGCTGGAAGGAAGCACCTCAAATTTCCACCAGGTAAGGTCAAACGAGGCTGAATACAGAGATAGGCTTTTATCCCTGCCAGACTGTAATGAAGCCCTACTCTGTTGTGTCAGTGGAGCCCATAGGAAGATCCTGGACTTCCCCAGTCCCCCAGCAGTAATGAGCCACCCCTTCATCCCCCCACTAGGGCTGGGCTGGGCCAAGAGAGACCTGTGGTGAGTGAGGACTAGTACCACTACCGCTATGGTACTGGGGACACCCCTCCTTTCCTGAAGTCAGTGGAGGCCTAGCAGGGACTAGAACTCCAAACCCTACCAAACATAATGAGGAGTACCTTCCCCATGAGTGTCAACAAGTACGCAGCCTGGACTTTTACCCACACTTAGCAGTGATTAGATGGTACCTCTGCCCTGAAAGGATGGTAGTAGTGAAAACAGAAGGTTGAAGTAAGATCTAGTCTCCTTTTTTTTAAAAAAAACTTTTAATGTTTTATTTATTTCTAGGAGAGAGAGAGAGACAGTGTGAGCAGGGGAGGGTCAGAGAGAGAGGGAGTCACAGACTCTGAAACAGGGTCCAGGCTCTGAGCTGGCAGTCAGCACAGAGCCCGACGCGGGGCTCGAACCCACAAACCGCGAGATCATGACCTAAGCGAAAGTCGGACGCTTAACCGACTAAGCCACCCAGGCGCCCCAAGATATAGAGTCTCCTAACACATAATACATAAGGTGGCTGGGTTCAGTTGCAAAGTACTGATGAAATCAAGAACCAGGAAATGTGGGGTGCCTGGGTGGCTCAGTTGGATAAACAGCTGACTTTAGCTCAGGTCATGATCTCATGGTTCATGGGTTCTATCTCACGGTTTGTTGGGCTCTGTGCTGACAGCTTGGAGCCTGGAGCCTGCTTCAGATTCTGTCTCCCTCTCTCCCTGCCCTTCCCCGACTTATACTCTGTGTGTGTGTGTGTGTGTGTGTGTGTCTTTCTCAACAATAAACATTTAAAAAATTAAGAAAAAAGAACCAGAAATGTGTCAAACCTAATATTAATGATAATAAAGACAATCAATAGATGCCATAACCAAGATAAAAAAGACGCTATAATTATCTTGGAAAGGTTTTAGGACCTCCATCATAAAAATGTCTCTAGCAGCATTTAAGAACCTGCTTGAGGTAGATGAAAAAATTAGTCTCCACAAAAAAAAGAAGATATATAGAAATCAGCTAAAAAATGTAAGGTGGGGGAATACAGTCTGCAGAGAAGTTATTTTAAATGAAAACGATACCATGAACAAAGTTACAGATAGGAGACTGTTTAAGATGGAGAAGTTTGGGGGATAAGAAGAATGAACTAGTAGGGAAATGAAGTCTGAGTGCAAGAAAAGGCAAAAACAGTGAATAGCAACAGAAGCTATTGTTTTTAACTGAGTAGCTAATTGATGAGAACTTTTAATGATTATCAATATGTACAAGGCTTGCACTACAGACTGAAAGCACAAAGGATTTTAAGCTATGCTTCTGCCTTTAAGGAAATTAAAATCTAGTTAATGAGACATGACACACAGACAAATGCATTTTAAAGAAAATAAAGTCTACTTGATTATTTGAGTGTGAATAGATAGATAGCAGAGCATAGTTTAATTCAATGTATTCAAATTCAGGCCCTCTGAAATATTTTTTGATGTATTACATTTGGGGTTTTCATTTAAATAATAGTCTATAAAATAATGAAAGCATATTCTATGCCATCTGGATGCCAGCCTCCTATCTACAGAATACAAGATTATTCTATTTGTGTGTGTTTATCATTCATTGTATGGTAATCAGGTAATATTGCTTTAATTTTAGTGAACTAATGAGAACAGAATCCAGGTGGACCTAAGGAGTAAATGATGCATTTGAAACCAGTGAAGGTAAATGACATTGCAGTGCATGAAGGCATGAATGTTTTAGAATATTTTTTTTTAAATTTTTTAATGTTTTATTTATTTCTAGGAGAGAGAGAGAGACAGCGTGAGCAGGGGAGGGTCAGAGAGAGAGGGAGTCACAGACTGAAACAGGCTCCAGGCTCCGAGCTGGCAGTCAGCACAGGGCCCGATGCGGGGCTCGAACCCACGAACCGCGAGATCATGACCTAAGCGAAAGTCGGACGCTTAACCAACTAAGCCACCCAGGCGCCCCTAGAATATTTTGAATGAAGAAAAATGTTGGGAGGATTACATCATCTCACATTACAGGTGTTATTTATAACCCCGCCATAATACTGGGTTCCACGAGATGATGCAATCTTCCAACACTCATCTTAGGTTTGTCAATGTACAAAACATAGCAATTAATACAAGGCTCACTTGATGGGTGAGGATTTATTTTCATTTATTAGAATTATTTGAATTATGTTTCATAATTTTGTTAGTTGTTGATTTATTTGGTGTTATATTTATATAAAATCTGTAAGAAGGATTTTATACATAGGCTTATGTTTGTACTTATTTATATTATAATATAATGAAAATTATTTAATTCAACATTGCGATTGAGAGGATATTTTTTTTCCCTTGAAGTGGATCCACATAATCTTGAAGTTGGAGAAATACTGATTTAAGTTGTTCAGCGGAGGACTTGCCTAATTCCATCAGAGGTTTAGGGAGCATACAGTAGATGGATTGTGGCTGGGAGAGGGTGGACCAGGCAGGTGTGTTAGATCATCAGTGCAATCAGGACTCCAGTGATGAGAATGTGAATTATGAGTGGCAGTGAGAAGACCTGGAAAGAGAGTTGAAGGACTCCCAATGGCCAGCTTGGAGAACTGGTAAATAACAGAAATAAAGGAGAGCTGGATGAAATTGATTATGGGGGAATTTTTGAAGAAGAAGATAAATCAAGCAAGGGAAGCAATAATGTGCATAGAAAATGGTTCAAAAATGGAAGAAGTGAGTTAAATAAGAACAAGAAAAAATTGCAAAGGAGCACCGTAATACTAGAGGGCAGAAATGACATGAATGAAATCCAAATAATATATAACAGCCACCAGAGAAAAGTGAATTAATGATCCTTGAAAAATTAGGCTCATAAAGTGTGAAGTAGATGAAAATTATAAATTTTCTTAAAGTAAAGCCATTCATCATTATGGACTCCCGGATAGGTTTTAAAATCTACAGGGTATTGATAATCATGAAAACATGAAAAAACCTACAATTCATTTTTTAATTTGTATTGTAGATGAACAGTTATATCTGTACTTGTAACTCTATATATGAGAAAATTGCAATTATGTTACATAACAAGAGAAATAGCATTTTATTATTTATATTTAGCTAATATATTTTGTTTACATTCATTCATCCAGACTGTAGGTTTTCACATGTTCTCTAGGGAGATGAATGACCTGCATTTATAAATTGTGGACCCCAAACTGTGGCTGTTTCTATATATATACTTAAGAACATACTTAGGCAGAGGCATAATTTTGAACAAAAAGACACAAAGAGAAGACTACATAACAAATGTTTGCATAAAATTTTAAGAAGCAGACAAATCTAGTCTACAAATCTAGTCTCATGTAAGTGAGAAGGATGTTTACCTCTGAGTGGGTGCTGACTGGTTGGGGTGTGGAAAATGTTCCCTCTTGTGAAGAGGGGGTGGTAACAATTCATTGAGACGTACACCTAAGATTAGTGCACTTTATATATTCTACCATGTGTGTATTTTACTTCATTAGAAAATTAAAAAGAAAGAATAAGGAGTAAATTCATATGTCAGTGTAGCAAATAGAGACTGGAAGAATTCAGTCCTTCTTCCCTTTATGTAGAAAAAGACTGGTGATTCAAATGTGACTTGAAGTTATCATTATATCTGCAATATCTAATGCAAATTCCAAAAGAAATTGTAAGGAAGGAACTAATTTTCCATTCAATCAGAAGGGAAGATTTTTCTGGTTTTATATTGTGAACAGAAAACCACTGTGTCATCATTCCCCATCTTTCCCACACAGCCAATTCTCTGCCTTATGCCAAGCACTTTGACTTAGTTCTTGATCAGATGATTAAGTGATCAATACCCATAGTAGATATGCTCAGACTAGAGTGGGGTAGTGAATTACATTATTCACACTCTTTTGGGGAGAGTAATGGGCTCTTCTTCCATATAACAGACAGCATAGCAACTGCAGTGGTTCTGAGTCCAGGGAATTGGAGAGAAGGGAGCCCAAGTGATGTTTAAAACTGAATAGTCATATCCTCATCAATGCCCTAATGAATGTATAAAAAAATTAAACTAGTAAATTGAATTAATTGCAGGAGGCAACCTTCTGGCAAAAGCAAGTGAAATGATTCAACTAATTTGTGCCCTCTCTCTGTTTTTACATAAGATAGAAATTTTGATTTAAAAAGATATCTATATCTAGTATTCCCACCTGAATGGATAAAAGAATCTGAACAATATGTCTTATTCACAATCTGATAACAGGTAATTGCTTGGGATATTAAGTTCCTGCTTATATCTTACTTAGAAGAATACAGGACTTTGATATATGTTATTTTGGTTAATCTCTGAAACACTGTTTACTTTTAACAGTCCCCCCCCCCCAACAGACAATAAAGGGCTCATGAAGAATATTGCTGATGGATACTACAGCATAGTTCAAGTCTGTATAGAAGATCATTGTTAGTATTTAGCTTCACTCTGGAGGAAATCAGTTGAGGAATATAAGGACTCATTTTGGACTTTATATCTCATCTAATCACTTATTGTTTAATTTTCATGAAAGATCTACATACAATGGTGATGCGGGTAGATGGGATTAGGTTGAAGAAGGAGCCAGGATTTGTAATTTGGGTCTTAATTTTACCTGAAGAGGAGAAAAAAGGAAAGGTAATGAAGGAAATCCAGCATTGATGCAGGTGGCCCTAGGAAAAAGAGATGGAAAGGACTTTAGAAGTTCTAGATATCAGGGGCAGAAACTGATGTGCAGGACAAATCCAGTCTGCCACCTCATTTGGAAGGCCCATGAGGTAAGAATGACTTTTAGAGAGGAATATATGTAACTAGTTTGATGAAGAGGAACATTAACTATGAACCCCAATGCATCAAAATAGTATCCTTCCTAAGAAGATTCCACGTTTTACAACAACAAATGTTCTTATGATTATCTTATGTCAAGAAAAATTTTCTCTTTTTATATAAATGTCTATATAATAATCTTGATTTTGCTTCTTGTTCCATACAGCCTAAAATACAGTAGTTCCCCCATTATCCATGGTCCGCTGAGGTCCAAAAGGCCAATAGCCTAATGCTGTGTCACGATGCCTCGGTCGTTTACTTCATCACATAAACATTTTATCATCTCACATCATCAGAAGAAGAAGGGTGAGTAAAACAAGGTATTTCAAGAGAGTGAGACCACACTCACATAACTTATTACACTAGATTGTTGTAACTGTTCTGTTTTATTAGTTATTAATTTTTAGTGTGCCTGATTTATAAAGTAAATTTGTCATAGTATGTACCTATAGGAAAAAAACATATATAGGGTTTGGTACTATCCATGGTTTCAGGGACCCACCGGGAGTCTTAGATTATATCCCCCATGGATAAGGGGAAGAGACTACTATATTACTTTCTGGCCCTGTAAAGAAAATATTTGATGATCCCCGAAGTACAGTGGTGGTTCTGAAACTTTATCATGAATCAGAATCACCTGGAGAACTTATTAAATCACAAATATCTTGGTCACATTCCCAGAGTGATCCAGTATGTCTGGTATGGAGCTGGAGAATTTGCATTTATAAGTTTCCAAGTGGTGCTAATGCTGCTGGCTCCTGGATCACTTACTGAGAACTGCTGGACTAGATCAATCTCTATATTGCAGGAAACTGAGGTCCAAGGGATTATGTCACCTTAACCAGGTCATAATCATAAAGTGGTAGAACCCTAGTTTAAATACAGCTTTTGGCTTCAGGCTTAGAATTCTTTTCAGCAGAACAAAAATTTTACTGGCCTAACGAATTACATGCAGACTTGTAATGAGTTAAGAGAGGAAATTCAAACTGAAATCCATTTGTCTGTAGAATGATGTCTCAAGGGTGCAAGCCCTCTCATTTTGTAGGCCTAATGACTTCTGAAAGCTGTTTTCCAGGCTACATTAAGCAATCATTAGATCTGTTCTTAAATTCATCAGCCTGTATGCAACATGTGTGGCCCAGAATCAATAAGATCATGGCAAAAATACCTGTACAGTGAGTCCTACATGGCAAGTTATTAATCTAATGAGATGGCTCCACACTGATATCAACAAAATCACCAACTTGCATATTGCTTCTCTTTCTCATAGTGTCCTTTTTCATCTTTCAAATAAACTCTCTGAAAAATCTAAAACTTAAAAAAAATCTTTGAAATATTTAAGGAGCTCATTAATTTTTCCAGGATGACAGAGCTATTTTTACAATTAAATTCCACAAAATGTGTGGCCTTGGTCTTGACGTACCAAATTCAAATTTCCTATTACTTTTGCTTGGAGATGGAAAAGTGAATTACTTCATCCATTGTACTAATATAAATTCAAATTGGTAATCCTTTCCACATAAAATTAATTAATTTATTCCTATTGTAATTTCTGGCTTATTAATCCTTACAGGTAAAGGGGAAATCACTACTTAATATTATTCAAAAGAGAAAAAAAATGGTATCCATATGAGTTTAATGACCCTGAACATAAATATAAACACAGATGATGTCAACTCATCTCATAAGCAAATGGTTATTAACTGTCAAAGAATGCCCATCCTATGTTTAGAGCAATTGCCATTCATAATGTTATGCCCATGATAATAATTCTGTATTTTTCCCACATATTACTATCTGCATGACAATGTTCTGAGCGCTTAAATTTTTTAATCATTCCAACAACTCCATGAAATAAGTATAATTACTATTTGCATTGTCTCCATAAGGAAGGGGAAAAAATTGGGCTAATCCTACCTGAGAGTGGTCGTTCTCAATGGGTAGGGACTAACATTTTGTCTCAGGATATAACCGTTAATGTCTATAGATATTTTCTGTTGTCACAACTATGAGACGGAGAGTACAAGGGGAATCTGATGGGTAGAGGCCAGGGAGACTGATAAACATCCTACAATACAAAAAACAGACCCATCACAATAATTACTTTCCCCAAGATACCAATACTTAGATTGAGAAGTTCTATTCTGCAGGCTTTCCTTTTCACTTCGACTATGGACATTAGAAGAACCAAGACTCTTCTCAATGCTAAGTTATTTTGTATACAAACAGGCAGCTGTTAATTACCCTCTTAGTGTATCTTTTTAGCTATAGAGTTTTTCCTATGTTTGTTAGACCTCACCTCTCCGAGTTTTCCTATCTATAAATTAAAGTTCACTTCTAATTCCAAATTCTGTAACTGGAAAAATTAAGAACAAAATAATAACACTTTATGATTTTCCAAGGTAAACTTGTAGTGTTTGTTTGAGTTTCATTTTCTTTTCAAACTTTATTTAGAGTCTAGTTAACATACAGTGTAATATTGGTTTCAGGAGTATTTACTAACTCATCACTTACATAAAACACCAAGTACTAATCCTAACAAGTACTTCCTTAATACCCATCATCCACTTAGTCTCTCCCCAACCAACTTCCCTCCATCAACCATTTATTCTCTAAAGTCAAGAGTCTCTCACAGTTTGCTCCTCTCTCTCTCTCTTTTTCTTTCTGTATATTAATCTGTTTTGTTTCCTAAATTCCATATACGAGTGAAACTATATAGTATTTGTCTTTCGATGACTTATTTGCTTAGCATAATGCACTCAAGCTCCATCCACACCAATGTAAATGGCAAGATTTTATTCTTTTTGATGGCTGAATAATAGTCCAGTGTGTGTGTGTGTTGTCCCCTACTAATACTATATTAGTATCAATGAGTTTCTTTGTTATTGATTTATATTTTTGGATGTTTTCATGTTTGGGGCATAAATATTTATAATTGTTAGATATTCTTGATGGAGAGAACCCTTCATTGTGATATAATGCCCTTTTTCAGTCTTATTTCAGTCTTTTATTTAAAATCTAGTTTGTCTGATATATAGGAGTATGACTATTCTGGCTTTCTTTAGGTGTCCATGAGCACAATAGATGGTTCTTCATCCCCTCACACTCAATCTGCTTGTATCTTGAAATCTAAAATGAGTTTCTTGTAGGCAGCATTTATTTTTTTTTAAGTCTTTTTAATGTTTTATTTATTTCTGAGAGAGAGAGACAGCGTAAACAGGGGAGGGTCAGAGAGAGAGAGGGAGACACAGAATCTGAAGACAGGCTCTAGGCTCTGAGCTAGGAGTCAGCACAGAGCCCGACGTGGGGCTCGAACCCACAAACTGTGAGATCATGACCTGAGCTGAAGTCGGACGCTTAACCGACTGAGCCACCCAGGTGCCCCCCCCCTTTTTTTTAATCTTTTTAATGTTTTATCTAACTTGTAGGCAGCATTTAGATGGGTCCTGTTTTTTATCCATCCTATACCCTATGTCTTTTGGTTAGATAATTTAGTCCATTTACATTGAGAGTGATTATTGAGATGTATAAATTTAGTGCCATTGTGTAACCTATAAAGTTGGTGTTTCTGGTGATGTTCTCTGTTCATTTCTAGCCTTTGTTGCTTTTTGTCATCTTTTCTCCACTGAAAGAGTCCCCTGTAGTATTTCTTGAAGGGCTTTAGGGGTCAGGAGCTCCATTAGTTTTTGTTTGGGAAACTCTTTATCTCTCCTCCTATTCTGAATGACAGCTTTGCTAGATAAAATAATATGGATGCATAGTTTTCCCATTCAGCACATTGAATATATCCCACCACTCCCTTCTGGCTTGCCTAGTTTCTGTGAGCACATTTGCTGTCAACTGATTTGTCTTCTGGTGTAGGTTAAGGGATTTTTTTTCCCCTTGCTGCTTTCAGGATTCTTTCTGTGTACTTTGTGTGTTAGTGTATTTTGTGAATTTGGCTATGATATGTGTTGATGATGGCTGATTTTTATTGGATCTAATGGGGGTTCTCAATGTTTCTTGGATTTCAATGTCAATTTCCTTCCCCAATTTAGGGAAGTTTTCAGCTATAATTTGTTCAAATAAATCTGCTCCTTTCTTATTCCCTTTATCTTCTGAGACTCCTATGATACAAATGTTATTCCCTCTAAGGAGTCACTGAGTTATCTAAATACACATTTGTAGATCCAATGTCTTTCTTTCCTTATTTTTCAGCTTCATTATTTTCCATAATTTAACTTCAATATCACTGGTTCCTCTGATTGTCCATCCTCATGGTCATTACATCAATTCAGTTTTGCATCTCAGTTATAACATTTTTTACTTCAGTCTGACTAGTTTTTAGTTCTTTTATCTCTGTAGTAAGGGATTCTCTAGTCTCTTATATGCTTTTCTCAACCCCAGGTAGAATTCTTATGAATATATTTTAGATTTTGATTCAGACATCTTAGTTATATCTGTATTGAATAAATCCCTACCCATGATTTTTTCATGTTCTTTATTTTGGGATGATTTTTTTCTGTCTTGTCATTTTGTCTGAGTCATTGTTTTGTGTATGTGACTGTCAGGAAAACCTGTTTTATTGCTGCTCCTGAGAGTATGGCTATATTAGCAATCAGACAAAAAAAAAAAAAAAAAAAAAAGGCTAGATCTTATCCTATTTCCCCTAGAGCTGAAGCTTTAGAGAACTTTATGTTCACTAGGCTTGGTGCATGTGACTTCTACTGCCTTCTGGGGGTGGAGCCTGCTGCACTATTTTTCAGGATGACTTACATTAGTAGAGGTGCACCTGCTGGGAGCAGGGGGAAGGGGCTTGGCCTTAGCAGTTGTGGCCTCTACTGGATGGCATTGGTTTGCTCACTGAAGTCAGTCAGTGCTGATAGATGGCAGAGGCTTAGGGGAGAATGGCGTGGTCCCATTCTCTCCTCCCTGGAACAGGGAGATGGTGTCCACAACCCTTCAGCAAGCACTCACAGAAGAGCAAACAATCACCTCATGTGTTCCCAGCTTCTGCCAGATCCCACCCTTCACCTTACCTGTGTCTGAGCTGCCCACCTGCCAGGTGGCACAGTACTCCTGTGTTTTATCTCAGGCACACAGCTAGGGTTCAAAATTCCAACTTTTAGCGACCTGTGTGGCATGGACCCACACTTTCCTTTAGGGGAAGGTCATGCTGTCCTGTGGCCAGTGCTGCTTTGTCCCAGAAATCAGTTGCACGACATCACAGTGATTTGCAGTTTGTGGTAAAGTGTAGCTAAAAGCTTGGACCAAGGCTTCCTGGCCTCAGCCTGTATCTTTGTTCTATGCTAGGAAATAGGGCAGCACATTGGCACTGCCAGTGCTTTTTGTCCCTGGAGTGCCATGCTGCCACCCCCAAATGCATGCCAAACAGTGTAACTGTATCTCCCTCTGAGATCCATGGGATCCTCAGACCACACTGCCCATTCCCAGGTTTCTACCCTCCTTCCCCGTTGGAGCACTGCCAAACCCACCAGGCACAATCCTGGAGAGGGTGAGGACCTCCAAAACTTAAGACTTTGTGCTCTGCTGCTTATGAAAACTTGTGGGAGTGAGCCCCTCTTATTTTCCTAGTCAGTAGTTCAGGGGAAGTTGTTCTTGTGCTGTCCCCTGTGAGCTTTCACACACACTGTCTCTCACACTTCTGTCTGTGATCAGGGCTCACTCCCTTCAGAGCACGTGCAGTTCTTTTCTTCTCCAAACCAACTCTCTGCATCTCCTGTCTTCCATGATGTAGCCAGTTTTCTACCTCTAGTTGTGCAGTTTTGCTCTCCTGGTCCTCAGATCGATTTCTTGGGTGTTCAAAATGAATTTGATATTTTTCTAGCTGTGTTCAAGGGCTGAGTCAAGCTTAGGGTCTTCATAATCCCCTACTATCTCAACTTCTCCCTGTTTCATTTTGTTTTAGAAAAATAAGGTTGTGGATGACCAAAGATTTTCCCCCAAATTGTTTTTATATGGGTACCTTTTCAAATATCTCCATATACTGACACATTTATGAAACAGTTTGTTCTCTCTAGATTAGTCTCTGAAAAGTGTTAGCTCCTAGTAAGAAGAAAATGTTCATATCTTAGTGTGCTCCTTAATAAAGGATGAATTGTATTATGGTTTAGCAAAAGTTTTAGATGTATAATTTTTCATAAACAGTACACTTCGTGCCTCATTATACCTTAGAGGAACTGTTTCCTATAGTACAAACATGTCTATTTTAAGCAAGCTGTGAAAAGAAAAATCCTAGAACAATGTAAATGATAAGTATTTTCCTCATTCTTTTTTGTTTCTATAGAAATGCTTTTAGCGTGGGAGTGTTGTGGACATAGCATTGTTGAAGGTCAGAAACCTACATATTATCCTTGACTATAAACAGAGAGATGATGGCAGATCTCTGAGAGGGAAAGTGCAATAACATGAACACTTCATACAGACCTACAGCCTACATTGTTTCAAAGTTTGTGCTTAACTCAGAATAAGCTGAATTCAAGAATTAGCCCTCTTTGGGACTAAGGGTCAAATTCTGAGCCTGAGTGATTATCATAAGTATAGAAAATCATTTTAATACCACAAGTGGAACACTGATTCAGTAGTTGAGAGTTCTAAGGAAATAGAGACAACAGTGAATTAAGACCACTGTCTTTCATGGATGCTAGAAACTGGTAATTGTTCAATTGTACATGGTCTGCAAGTATTTATTTCCTATTGCATTCCTTGAAAGTTAATGTCCTCTCATTTTCTACTCTCCTTGCCCTGCTTTTCATTTCATTTTTACCCTCTTCTGGCATTACCCTACCCTTCCGCCCCCACACACACTGTTCCAAAGAGATTTAACCCAAGAAAGAAAATTGAAAATAATAGAATTTACTAATATACAATCAGCTTGACAAAAACCTATTCAGAAAGATAAAAGAAAATGCATTTGTCTATAGAGTATTATCATAGGTTGGGGAACTAGTCCATTTTCATATAGTCTAGAAAATTGTGAGAAATTTTTTTTTCCTTAGAATTTTAGGAATTAGCATTAATATGTCTCTTCCTTTTAGTACTACTTACCTTGTGCAGGAAACAATTAAAACTTTCTAAATGTTACTTGGAAATTAAAGAAATCATTATAAAGGTGCTCATTCAAATGCCCCATTAAGATTATTCTGGCTCAGCCTACCTTTTGTGTTTGTGGATAAAACTGAAAAAAAAAATTCAGCCCAGCTTTAATACTTGTGGCAATTATAAACTGCATAGCTCAGTGAGCTACACTCTGGCTGGGAAAGAAATAATCTGGCTCAGACACTTCTACTATAAAACTCCCATTGATTTTGGGCACAGAGAATCTGGCCCTCTATTTTTTCTCCCCAATACTCTTTCACTCATTATATAGCCAGAAAAGTAAGCTGAATTTCTGGAATATGTTTCTTTCTTTTTTGAAGTGTACAAACTAGTGGTTCTTTGAGTGGTAGATGTCATTCAGCATAATTACATATTGCTATACTCTACCCATGCACATCCTGCATTTCATCAAACTAAAATTATAGCAAATGTTAACTGAAAGATTCTATTGGAAACCAAGTAAAACAGTCATCAGAAGCTTACTGTGTGTGTATATACTTTAAAAGCATTAAAAATTTCATGAGAATCAACCAATAACTTTATGCCTGGAGTACTGCACTTCATAGTCACATTTAAGTGAAGTCTTCACTTAATTCCATCAAAACCAAACAGAATACTGTCAGTAAACTACTGATTTTATATACATTATGAAACATGAAATAGCATGCATTGTTTTCTCAAAAAATGGAAGTGTCTTACATACAACAGCATTTAGGTAGGTATTAATATGATGTGGTTTACAAAACTTCCACCTAGATGAGCAGTATCTAGCAATGATGTAAGATATTATATTATACACGATATTCAAAGAATGGCCCAAAGGTTCATTACTTACTATCTAAAATATATCTTTTAGAGCAGCAAGCAAACCCTCCCTCTTGTTTAGATTTTATTATTTTGCTGCAAAGAAGCCGTGATGTTGTTTGGGGTTTCATGGTGATACTTAATAATCCAATGGACACACTGAAATCTCTCTTTTTTAAAATTTATTTCTAGGAGAGAGAGAGAGAGAGACAGAGTAAGCAGGGGAGGGTCAGAGAGAGAGGGAGTCACAGACTGAAACAGGCTCCAGGCTCTGAGCTGGCAGTCAGCACAGAGCCCGACGCGGGCCCCGAAACCACCAACCGCGAGATCATGACCTAAGCGAAAGTCAGATGCCTAACCGACTAAGCCACCCAGGCGCCCCTGAAATCTCTTAATGTATAAGACCAGTTCCAGAGTGTGTCAGTGGTACCCTTCCTGGGCAGGGACCTTCAACATGTATCTGAAACGGTGCCTACAATCAATGGTGCCAGAGGCCTTAAACACTGATTATTTCTTTGTTTGTTTTTAATTCTATGTTAATAAAGAACTGGGGTTTTAAAGTAAAGGCAGAAAGTGATAACTCTCCTGCCAAAGTAATATTCAGAATTTCATTAGACCCAGAGAGATGAAATCGAGAGTCCTGTAATGTTCACTCATTCATCCATTCACTAAACCATCCAGCAAACATTTAAATGCCTACTCGAAAGAGTAGAAAAAAATGTACAAGGTGCTTAAAATAGTATCACATTTGTAAATTAATGGTCTGGGAAAAGGGTATTTCTGTTAAAAAAAAAAAAAAAGACAGAAATGCCCTCTTTAAATCAGAATGTGCTCCAAAATCAGCTTTTTATGATTTAGATGAAAATATTTGACTATTTTTTAATGTTTTCAGGGTCCTGAAAAATTGCTTACAATAGAACCACAGATGCCAGTTTCTTTAGCTTTTCAATTCAGAATAATCCTTGTCTTGTATTGTTATTATTTTAATAATAATGGGGTACATCAAACCAGCTTAAGGGCTACGTTCACAGTCCATGATTTAAACTTAAGGAGAAACTGGCAAAATGTCATTTTTCATTTACCACTTCTAGAACTGCTTTTTGTGGTCTTAATGAGGTAGTTTGCTAAGCATATCATATTAAATCTCTTCAACAAGAAGAACTCTTTATTACACATTCATACAATTCACAGACTAGCTCAGGCCTTCATTTTTCTAGTTAGTCAAAAAAATTGAAGTTACTAAATATGCATATACGTTAATTGTGAAACTGATTTGCAGTCAGTGTGACTCTGCCTGTTATGTATCATATCACTACCTTATTATATGGTTGAATTACAAGCTTTTAAAACAAGGATTTATAACAGAAATGCTTACAACCTCTTAACTATGGCACTGTGAGCAGCAATATAATAATACATTGTAGCAGTAAACACCCAATCAATAGCAGCCCATTAAAGTCAGAAGGATCAATTTAATCAAGAGAATCTACATGATTTCAATGGTCAGTGGAAGGTCTTGTCCACCAATGTCTAGTTCAATTCTTAAGTTGCATCTGACAAGCTGCAATGGGTTCTGTTAAGAGACTTGTGTGCAAGCTAATGTGAAGGCCATTTGTCATTTTAATATATGATCAATATAATCCATAACCAGTGTTCAGACTCATTTACTGAGAAGAAAGGAGGAGGTCAGTGTACACCACAGTGACCTGCATATAATTTCCCTTGGCTCTCTTTAAAACAAAAGTGACTTCCCCATCTCTTTCAACACAAAACTAAATATAACCACTCCTAGTTTGAAGCAAATTCTCATGCATTTGTCTTTAATTTCTACTTTTTTCTTATTAAATTTTTAAAAAATATTTATTTTTGAGAGAGAGAAAGAGCACAAGCAGGGGCAGAGAGAGAGGAAGACACAGAATCCAAAGCAGGCTCCGAGCTATCAGCACAGAGCCCAATGTGGGGCTTGAACTCATGATCTGTGAGATCATGACCTCAGCCAAAGTAGGAGGCTTAACTAACTGAGCCACCCAGGCGCCCCTACTGTTTTTTTGTTTTTTTTTTTTTTAATTTCTCTTTTCTCTGGCTGAACAGTATCATCCAAGAGAATACCACTGGGCTGAAGGCAAATGCAAAGTTTTAAGTTCTTTAACACTATTGGCTCTTCTACAAAACAGGGAAATTATTTTTTTTTTAATTTTTTTTTTAATGTTTTATTTATTTCTAGGAGAGAGAGTGAGACAGCGTGAGCAGGGGAGGGTCAGAGAGAGAGGGAGTCACAGACTGAAACAGGCTCCAGGCTCTGAGCTGGCAGTCAGCACAGAGCCCGACGCGGGGCTCGAACCCACGAACCGCGAGATCATGACCTAAGCGAAAGTCGGACACTTAACCGACTAAGCCACCCAGGCGCCCAAAACAGGGAAATTATAATTTGCCTCTCAGAGTACAAATAACTGTTAGACCAGATTACCGAAAAACTAAAAATGGATGTGCTGCTGATGAATACTTATATATGTCACTGACTCAAGGAGCTTAATCCTTGAGTTATTTATGAGGTTTTTGAGATACCACATTAAGAAAGTTATAAGTATATTTTGTTAAATGGAATGTTACCTTCATCAAGATATCTAGTCCTTAAAATCTACTGTTAGAGTAATTGCTGAATCATCCATATTGAGTAATTAAACAATATCATGTTCATCTCTGAATAAGTTCAAAATGTAACTTGCATCTTAGATAGACAAATTGGGTATTAAAACTAGCTCACATAAACAGAAGCCAGATGGAGATGCCTTCGGACGTACCTGCAGATAGACTACAGGGAAGATGCATCATGTCCATGATTATTTGGTGGGAGAATTACTTAGAATAAAATCCAACTAAAAATTAAATGTAGGTGGTTATTTGAAAAAGAGGTTCTTTAAGTTTATAAAAACTTACACTGGTTTTATTACTTGAAACCCTTACTTGAAATTATAGTGAGCAAAATATTTATTTCAAAGTTAGTTGGTTTTGCAGAAAATCCAAAGACAAATAGTAGTAAATATTTAAAATTTCAAACGAAAATTGATGTATCCCTGTTAAACAATTCTTACACAGCTATTACATATTAAGATTCAATCTTTCAGAATTATAAAGTTAGGTGTATGTGTTGAGCCAATACTCCATTTTGAAGAAACAATGAGATGACAGACTGGGAATCAATGTTTGTATTGTTGGACTAATGAGAGCTAAAATAAGTATCCTAGGACTCAGAAGGCAAAAACAAAAACAACAACAGAAATAACTAATTAAATGTAACTAATAGATTAAATAAGATGTAATTGTGTTGCTCGGTAATAGAATGCTTGTAGAATTCTTTAATACATAAATGAGCTTAAATTTATAAAAAGACGTCAGTTTAAAAAAAGAATCATATTTTTTAAATAGTTCAAACAATGGCTTAGAGTATCAGTTGCTTAAAAGTAATCTTCATGTTTAACTTGGCATTTTCATAATCTATGAGTAACTAGCATTCCTTTGAAAGATTTAACTGTTAGTTTTTATTTGTTGACCAGCCTAGTGAGTTTTAAGAATGCTTACCACCAGTCAGGAATATCAAGAGTTAAGAAATGTATATTCATGATCAATGAAGTGAATAATAGTGGTAAGCAAGACTAGCCAAGGACTTATAAATAAATGCTATTTTACCTTCATGACCAGAGGATTCAGCTTGTTCAGAAAGGCAATGCCATCTGGAGTGGCAAGCTGGCTGGAGGGAAGTTTTCAAGACCATGCCAAATCACTATAAACCATATGAGTCCAAATTATGAGGACAAAAACCCCCACACAGTTATTTCAGACCTAAGCCTTACCAAGAGACCTTCTGCATCACTGATTCCAGAGAACTGGACTTCAAAATAATCGTTTTGATGTGACTTAACATTTTCAAAGGTACCAGGTGTGTTATAGAAATGCATCCAGTGTGTGGAAATGTCACAGATGCTAAAATGTGAAGAGTTTGTGGTTCTTGTTACTGGCGTCTCAACACATGAATCACCACTCAGAAGACTTCAGAAAAAAGACCTGCAGTGTGTCTATGTTGCATTAACGAAGTCCTGTTTTGCTTTGGGCACTTTTCCTAAATAAACAAGGTCATTCCAATATGAGATGCTGATCAATATCATGCACTAAAATTTCACAATGAATGCCAAGTGGCCAGAGAAATACACTTGATATTTTTAAAATAAGGCATCGTCAATATCTTTGTTTTATCAGTAGTATTTTCAGCATTATATAGTTATGACTTAAGTTATTATGAACCATATGATACAACAAGAATTAGGCAAGGCAAGCTTCCTCAGCTAACCTGCAATAATACAATAAGGAGAAGTGGTAAACAGTGTTACAAAACATGACCACAAGCATACAGTCTGTGGGATGGATATCTATATGTTTGTGTGTGTGTACACACATAAATTGTCACTGTATTTTTTTTTCCAGTCCAGAGATTTATTGCGATCTGAATTAGGTTTACTCTCTTTAGATAAATCATCACACCCATCACTCTCTGCCACCCTGTCCTATAGCTTCACTGACATTCTTTTTTCAACCTGGTATTATGTCATTCCTTTAACTGGTTGCCTCACTATCTTTAGGTCTTTAATTTTTGGAACATTTTTCTCATGAATCCTAACCTTTCTTGCCATGCCATATCCTTGGCAGCTTCTTGGATACCTCTGGGTGTTCCTGAAACATTTGTATTTTTAGGGTTCTATCCTATATTCTTTGTCTTGTAATTTCTACATTCTTCCTAAAGTCAATCTTATCTCTTCTTAATGATTTATATATTACTTATAAATCAGTGATTCCAAAAAACTTCAGCCTTGATCTCTCATCTGCATTCCAAAGCCATGTGCTATCTGTCTACTAAGCACCTTGTTTTGAATGACTATGGAAATCGTAGGCTCCTCCTGTTTGAAAGCAGGCTCCTGACCTCTTGTTCTCTCAGATACATGTCTGCTATCACTGCACCTACCTCATAGGTGTCACCTCTATTCATCTAGTTTCTCAAACTAGATAACCAAGCAGTATTGCCCCCTTCTCTCTCATATCTTTACACCTAAAGAATTACCAAATTTGGTGAGACTACTTTAAAAATTTCTGTCTGCTTTGCTCTACTCCCACTGCTGCTAATCTAGAGAAGATGACATGAATCTCTTCTATGGATTTCTGGGTTATTATAATACCCTGCCATGTCCTCCCTTTGATCTCTAGCCTCCTTCCCCACAGTATCACCTGCCACACTGAGACCAGGGACATTTCTAAAGTGCAGCTTAGATCATGGTTCTTCCCTGCTTAAAACTCTTACAGGACAGTACCTCCTCATCAGGGTAGACAAAAACTTGCTTTATAGGGCCCCTGAGGGCTTCATCTCATGCCACAGTAACCTGTGCTATATTTACACAATATCTTGGAAATTCTACTTAATGTCAAACTACTCTGCACACCTACGTTTTTGCTTATAGCGTTATGACATTTGGAAAACCCCTTCTCATGCTTTCTGTTCACATTCTCTCCCATTTGTGGAGGGAACAGAAGAAAGGGTATATATCCCTCTCTCTAGATACCTCATTTAACAGCTCCCTTCCAAATTCTCCCCCTTATCTCTGGAAGCAGAACAAACCATTGGCTCAATGGTGCCCACAGTGGAATATATAGATATTTCTAGCATCATCAGAAAAACAGGTCATTGTATTTTCTCACTTGTTTGTCTATGATTACTGGACAAAAAGCTCCTTGAGAAGTAGAAATCAGTTTATCAAACTTTTTAATTTAAGGACTTGGAGCAGAATAAGACCAGAGTGAATCCTGGCTTACATGAATTAATGATTAGCTGATCATACAATACAACAAATAAAAAGTAGAGGTTAACTCTATAGTAACCAAGGTGAAGACAACTACCACAGTATTATTAACCTTTGTCCATATGTAGAGACTGATATTTTTATTATTTATTTAGTTTTACTTTTTAAATGTTTACTTTTAGAGAGAGAGAGAGAGAGGGAGACACACAATCCAAAGCAGGCTCCAGGCTCTAAGCTGTCAGCACAGACCCCAGTGCGGGTCTCCAACCCACAAACTGTGAGATCATGACCTGAACCAATGTAGGATGCTCAACCGACTAAGCCATTCAGGTGCCCCAAGACTGTTATTTTTAAATTATTATTTGAGTACATTACTACTTATAGTTTAACCCACATTTATGTTAATACTTTATCTACAGTTTCCCTTGACTCATTTTCTTTATCTTTTCTTACATCCCTGTTATGAATTTTTATTGACAAATTACACCTGCTCTAATTCCAAAGCTGGCTCGTTATAATTTTTTACTTCCTCACTTATTCGTCTTAAGATGAATGTTCTTATTCATCTTAAGAACAATTACAATAATCAGCAAGCTCTTTAATCATTAGCCCTTTGTAGGTATACACAAAATCTATATATTTAGCATTGATCTTTTCTATTAAATTCAAACATAAGTGCTATTTTTTAAACATTTCTACTTGGATGGCCAGCAGCACCCCCAGATCAAGTGTCAAAATGTAAAATCTTTCACCAAAACTCTTCACATTCCCTCCTTCTGAAAATGGCTCCATTCTTTTTTAAACCCTCTATGATGTTCCCTAAAAAGATAAGCCCCTAAATATTATAGCTGATACCTTAACGAGAGTCTTCCTTTTTGTCCTCTTTTCCATCTTCATTTGTTCCACTTGACTTCAGATACTCATTACCCCTTAACTAGTTGGAATTACCTATTGGAATTATCTCCCAGATTGCCTGCCTGTTCTGAAATCTCCCTGCTGTAATAAACTCTATTATGCTAGATTAATCTCTCTCAAGTACATTTTGGATTGTGACTTTCAAGTTCAAAAATCTTGTTTAGGCTTCCATTTCCTACTTAAATAAGACAACATTAAAGAACCTCTCCAGTCTTTCCTCAGTCTACCTTTTCAGTATTTTAGTTCAGCAATTTTTCACTAAAAAATGTCTGCCTTTATTAATGCAACAAACTTTTATTGAATTCTAACCAGGTAGAAGGAATGATCTTAGGCAGAAATGGAAATAAGAATAGGAATCAGGTGGCTTTTAGCTTTGAGGATCTTTTTCTTGAGCAGGAGATATATACATACACATATTACATAGACATAATTGCTCATAGTAAAAGTAGTAAAACAAGCAAGGCCTATACAACTGATATAGATAAGGTAAAGAGAAAATTCCTATCTCTGAATTTTAAAAGTGAAATAGGTTTATAAATATTTGAGAGGAGGGGGAAGGCTCTTTTGGTATTTGGACTGTTTTCTTCCCCAGCGCATTCTGCCTGCTTTGCAACCCAAATAACACAAGCAAACCCAAATAACATAACTAACAAAATGGACAAAGGACCTGAATAGACTTTTTTTTCCCCCAAAGATGTCATTAAGATGGCTAGCAGGCAAAGGGAAAAGATGTTCAAATAATTAATCATCATGGGAATGGAAGTCAAATCTACAAAGAGATAATACCTTATACTTGCCAGAATGGCTATTATATGTGGAATTTAATAAATAAAACAGATGAACAAAGGGGAAGAGAAAAAATAAATGAGAGACGCAAACCAGGAAACAGATACTTAACGATAGAGAATAAACAGGAGTATTGTTGGAATTGAAGTGGGCAGGGGGTTGGGCTAAGTGGTGATGGGCATTAAGGAGGGACTTGTGATGAGCACTGGGTGTTGTATGAAGTGTTGAATCACTAAATTTTACACCTGAAATTAATATTACACTGTATGTTAACTAACTGGAATTTACATAAAAACTTGAAAAAGATAAGAAATAACAAGTGTCAGGAAGGATGTGGAACGACGTGGAAAAAAAAGAGAATTCTCATGTACTATTGGTAGGAATGCAAACTGGTGCAGCCTCTATGAAAAATAGTGTACAGGTTCTTCAAAAAATTAAAAATAAAATTATCAGAAATCTAGAAATTCCATTTATGTGTATGTGTTCAAAGAAAATAAAAACACAACTCTGAAGAGATATCTACAATTTCATCTTCACTGTAGCATTATTCACATTAGCTATGATTCAGAAACAATATGAATGTCCATTGGGTTAGTGAGTGCATAAGGTTACATACACATACACACACATACATATATGCATGCCATTTATGACAACATGAATGAACCTCAAAACACTCTAAGTGAAATAAGCCAAACGCAAAAAGGTAAATATTACATGCTCTCGCTTTTATGTGGATTCTTTGAAGAGAAAAAAGGCCCGATAGTGTACAGTAGTGGTTACCAGAGGCTGAGGTGTGGAGGAAAAGGGAAGATTAAAAACAGAAAGAATGGCAGGTACCAGGGGCTGGGAGACAGGTGATCATGAGGAGTTACTGTTCAATGTATACAGAGTTTCAGTTTTGCATGATGAAAAGAGTTCTGAGAATGAATGATGGTTGTACAATAATTTGGATGTACTTCATACTTAAATACACTTAAAAATTAAGATAAAAGGTTTTATGTGCATTTTACCACAATAAAAATATCAGAAAAAAATTATTCTACTTGCTTTTCAATCTCATTTACCTAGTCTCTTTAGATAAACTATATTAGCCAACTATTTCCTTAACACTTGCCTATCGCTGTGTTCTGTTTATTATATGCCTGAAGTTCCAAAGGAACTCCATCTATAGATATCCTACCAATATTTCAAGAATATTCCAAGGTCAACCATGAATTCTTGGTGCTTTCAGCCCATGTAGCTCTATTACAAAGATTAATAAACTTATATATTATCTGGTTGAGCTCTTCAGTGCCTAATCCAATATCTTATGCATATCAAGCACTTGATATATACTCACATTCACTTATTCAGCAAATATGCAGTGAATACCTACTGTATGCTAAGCAGTATTCCATAGCCAGGGATACAGTTAAGAACATAGTAACAAACCATCTGCCATTTGGTGCTCACATTATAAAGTAAGTGTCTTATAGGCCCTGTGTCGGGCTCTGTGCTGACAGCTCAGAGCCTGGAGCCTGTTTTGGATTCTGTCTCCCTCTCTTTCTGTCCCTCTCCTCATCATGTGCACACACTCTCTCCCTCAAAAATAAACATTAAAAAAAAAAAGATAAGAATGCTGTTGCTGTTTTTTTAAGAAATCAAAACTCAAACCAAACTTACCAGTGGCTACAACATACTGACTTCAACTCTAAACTCCTCATGCTCTTCAGCTCTTAGGTTAATTATTATTTATCCTTATCGAATTAAATATATTCCTAATTGCAGTTTAAAATTCTCGCTCTGTTCAGGTACACTCATTTGTCAAATCCAGCTGGCAATCTCTAAATTTAGACTGGACAACGAATACTCTCTCAAGTGTCTTAAGATTATTTTATACAGATGAATTTGTTAAAAACAGAGATGTATATTTACATACAAATAAGGACACTGCTTGTGTTTTTAGAAGTCTACAATGACCTGCCAAGTTAACGTGTCTTGTGGCAGCAGTAAATCAATTTCTTAAGACTAAATACTGTGAAAATGACTTGTTGCCAGCAAAATCATAATTCATACAATGTAATCTTCAGGGCTATTAAGACAAGGAAAGGACCACAGGAATCTGTTTCTGTGGCTTTTATCAGATATCATGAGTCATGAGTTAAAGAGTGTCATGGCCAAATAAGCTTGAAATGTTTAAGTTAAACTGTGAACTTCATTCCTGGATTTCTGTGAGCCTTTAGTCTGCTTTATGTATGTATATTCTCAGAAGGTGGACAGGGCATGCATGGCTTCCCAAACCTATTGGACCATGTAACCTCTTTTCCATGGGAGACCCTACACTATTACTTGTCTACAGAATATACCTTGAGAAACGCTGGGTCATGTGATACTTTGTCTGAAAAACAGCATAGTATAAGCAAAAGTAAGATATCCCCTTGAATTTGAGCACAATGAGTTGGTCTAAAGAAAAAGTTTCACATTTGTCACTTTTGAATGCTTTTCACTAAATACTATTCTCTTTACACTCAGCATGATTTTAACATTGACTACAACATGATCATTGCCTGAAAGAACCATCCATATATGTGTTTTCTCAAACTTTTGTTATTTGTTATAATTCATTAGTAGAGTAATTGAAGGAAAGTCAAAGAAAAATTAAGGTTCAAATGCATGTGAAAAATCATGCATTTTTCACATCTCTTTATCTAGAAATCTCTTTATCTAGAAATACTATGGGAAATGATAAGCTGTCATCCTTTGTATGTTTTTCTTTAAGTTTATTTATTTATTTTGAGAGAGAAAGGGACATTACGAGTGGGGGGAAGAGTAGAGAGAGAGGGAGAGAGAGAATGAGAATCGCAAATGGTCTCTGCACTGACAGCAGGCGGGGCTGAAACCCACGAAGCCATGATTCATGACTTGAGCTGAAACCAAGAGGTAGGTGCTCAACCAACAGAGCCACACAGGTTCTCTGTGTCATCCTTTCCATCTTTTAAGAAGTGGTCTTTACTACTGAACAGGGAATTACATGTAATTATTACATGTAATAATGACAGCTGTAATTATTAAGAATACTTACAATTGTAACAATTATAATTATGCTGAGTAGTTTTATATCTTTGGAAAAGGTAAAAAAAAAAACTTCTGTCAAAGAACTGTCTTTGATTTATAAGGTACAAAATATATTTCAGTGTGGTTGAAGTCAATGTCATTCCTTGAACCGGTACACTCTAGAAGTCACATACTTATATTTCCTATTGAAAGAGACCATTTTTAGGAAAACATGCCATTTTTCATTCTAGAGTCAGATTTGCCACATAATTCAAAAGGTGGTGTCTATTCTTGAGTGTTACTAATATTGTATATGCAAAAGCATAAGTAAGAACAAACACGTTCTCTACATTGTTCGTTGAGGAAAAAATATATGACTACAAATTGGAAGTTTCATCTATTTGACATCACAGTTCTAAGTAAAAACTAAAATTTCAAAATTGCTACATTGCCAGTTTTCTTAACTTCATAGTGAATTCAATATTCTGTATAAGACATGACTGATATGATTGGATAAAGTGATTGTCCAGTCATCTTCTGGTTGAGATTTGTCTTTCAGAATTAGTGTGCAAGTCTGAAGAGGCCTGAGGGTGAAGCTGATTCACAAACTTACCGAAGTATAAGCTGCTCAGTTGATCAATGTCTTGTGTATTTTTTTCAAACTGTTTTAGTTTAGTTGTATATCAATCATGGAGGAAATTCAGTATATATTTGAGCATCCACTGGGCTCAGGCAGTAGAGATAAAGACATGAAAATAAATATTTCCTGCTTGTAAATTGTCGGAAATCTAGTTGGAGAGATACTCTACAATGTAGGTACAGAACGATGGACTATAATAGAATGTGATGAATGCTATCCTATTGCTTTGGAACTAAAAGAAGGGATTTTTGTCTCCAGTCAGTGAAATCATTACAGAGGTGGCATTTTATTTTAACTTAAAATGTTAGGCCTAGCTTGAGGCACCTGGGTGGCTCAGTCAGTTGAGTGTCTGACTTCAGCTCAGGCCATGATCTGGTGGTTTGTGAATTCGAGCCCCACATTGGGCTCTATGATGACAGCTCAGTGCCTGGAGCCTGCTTTGGATTTTGTGTCCCTCCCTCTCTCTGCCCCTCCTCTGCTCACGCTCTGTCTCTCTGTCTCTCAAAAATAAAGAAACATTAAAAGTAAAAAGTTAGGCCTTGCTCAAACCCAGTGGCTTAGCAAGAAGTGATGGACTATTGATAGAAAAATATAGTCTACGTAGTGGTGAATTTCATCATTTAATTTATTCATTAATTCAGTTCATTAATCATTAAATATAGATTTATATTTTATATATGTATATATTACATATTAGGCAAATTTTTACAGGCTATAGTCACAGTACTGAACAAGACAGGTAAGGACCTTAATCCTACGTAAATTATATTCGGGGGGTAAGGGAGACAATGCAAAAGCTGATAAGAAATTGGTATGGAGATGAATACAAAGATAATTTCAGACTGAGATAAATTCAGTGGATGATCTCGTTCGGATTATATTAGACAGTATTTTGGCAATGCATTGAGAGCTATGTTCGCTGCAGAACTTAAGAACAATTTGTCTGAGAAAGTGATCCTAATGTGGACTTTACAGTATATAAGGTGGAGCCAGTTGGCCAAAGGAGGTGTGAGGAGATTAGGGGAAATTGTTTGGGACAAAGAGAAACATCCAGTTCAATCCCCAAGTGCAATAAAATTGCAGGAATCTGATCCAGAAGCGGGGAGGTGGAATAAGTTGATCTTGAAAATAGAAGAAAGAGCTAGGATAGAATGGAGTCCAGACTATACAACAGGGATGCTAGTTTCATTCTATGGTTAGTGTTAGTGCAGGTATGGGAAGGACTACCTTATTTATAATTTATAAAGGTACCTCTGGCTATTCTGAGGAGAATGCATTTGGATTGGAAAATAAGAAGGCAAGCAGGACATCTGGTTTGGAGGCAATTAGTACTTAAAAGAAGAATAAGTGGCTTCCTTTAGGGTGGTAGTAGTGGAAATAAAAGCATAAGAACTCAAAATATAACTTGTTGATAGATTAGAAAGAATATGCTGATGGGTCAGATAAAAGGAGAGGGCTTGGGAGAGGGCAAATGAGAAGATAAAATAATACATATGTATTTTTGTTTGAAGAACTAGGTAAAAGGTGGTATAGTTCTGAGGTGAGGAAGGCCCTTGTCTGTTCCTATATTTCAATATACTTGTATTATGGGATTTATCACTTAGCTGTTGACAGTGGAGTCCCCATCATTACATACAACATCCTTCTTTACATCATAGCTAATACTCCAGGGGTACCTCCCAATGCCAAGCACTGAGATAGCTGTGTTACTTACATTTTCTCATTTAATCTTTACAATAAAAACCATGATAAAGGGGCACCTGTGTGGCTCAGTTGATTTAAGCGTCCGACTGCAGCTCAGGTCATCTTAACACAGTTCACGTGTTCGAGCCCTATGTTGGCCTCTCTGCTGACAGCTCAGAGATTGGAGCCTGCTCTGGATTCTGTGTCTCCCTCTCTCTTTACCTCCCTCCCATTCCCTCTCTCTCTCTGAAAAATAAACAAGCACTTAAAAAATTAAAAGAAAAACATGATAAAGGAAATGTTTTAATCCCTGATATATGGATAAGGAGGCTGATATTTGGCGAATGTCTGTAATTTGCTTTTGTTGATTCAAGGAATGTGTATCAGAAACTGGACCTTAACCCAGGCCTGGATCTAGTTCCAGACATGGGCTTGGGCTTGTTTAGAAAAATATGATGTGGGTATTTTCAACTTTCAATTTCCTCAGAGAACCAACTCTTTGTGCAGTTCTTCGTAGTTTAAGTATATCATGATATTTTCTCATTCAAGGGAGTTCTGACAAACTCTGAAGTATATATTAAATTTTAAAGAAGAGGGGATGGGTACCAAAAAAATTAATGTAATTAATCAAAATCACACTATCAGCAAAGAGAATCAGTATTTAAACAAAGTCTATTAGATGTGAGCCCATGCACATTCCCCAGGATAGGCTATTGGATTGAAATGTTGGCCAAGTAAGGCATGAATCCAATTGCAAAGTGACAGAAGGAAAATATAATCAACTATGTATTATTTGCCTGAAGAAATGGAGATGACATAGTGGTAAAAGCAAAGAAATCCATGAAATAAATTTATTCTAACAAGATGCCTATATTTTAAAATGTCTTTGTACTATTTAAACAATAGAAGAATCAAAGCTCTTTGAGACTTTGGAAGACATCAAATGCTATATTTGTATTTTGCTTGATTTTTAATCAAATATTTTTCTGTGTATTTGTCAACAATAGGTAGTTAAAAGGGAATTTGATGAAAGAGCCAATTGTTGATTCTAAAGCACACTTAGAAAGATAAAACACTGTCATGCCTGTGTCTGTCCTTTATATATTCATACACAATATACATTATTAATAATAAAATAGGATATATTTTTTAAAATGCTGCTTCAGTGATTGGTTTCCTTTGAATGTTTATATGCATTTGCAATTGCATTTTATGCAGAATAGAGAAAAAACAAAGTTAATGTTTTTTAGGAAGTCTCCAAAATATTTGTGTTTGAATCAAAGTGTCATGTATATTTTTCTGTGGAAGAATCTGGGGAGAGGCATCTAAACTACAGGTGATGCTTCAGCAATTTATTTTCCATTGGGGGTTTTTGGGGGTGGAGGGTGAAGAAACAGCCAGAAAAAAGAAAGCATCCAATATACCTAGTCCTCTAATTTGAAAATAATGCTATATTTTGTAAACATCAGAACAAGAGAGTTTTATATAGACTGTCAGTAAAAACAGAAAATATGTAACTAAAATCATACAGATAATATTTAGAATCTAATTCTACAAATTAAAAAAAGAGTGTTTACTTTGTTTAAATTGGAATTATTTTTATTACACAAATCATTCTCTCTTAACAAAAATATTTTAAAAACTGAGTATATAGTGTTTTATCTATATGAAGCACAGTTTAATCACACATAGTTCTTTATGATCATGTTCTCATCTTTGTTGTGTCAGATCTGTTGACGTTAACAATATCCATGTTATCTGATAGGAAGAGGAAGGGCAAAAACGCACCAGTGGAACAGCCAGGGCTAACCTGGGAATGTGAAGAGAGTTAATAAGCCTTAAAGTCTCAGAATTTAGAGGTGGAAATTATCTTGGAGATCCTGCCTAAATCCATCCTTTTACATGAATAAACTGAGAACCAGAGAAGACCAACCCTCTGCTTAAGTCATAATGTGCTCATGGTAAAGTTGTATATGCTGACCACAGACCAATATCACCCAGCAAAATCTGAATAGAGATTTAGATGGAAACATCAAGGAGAGAAGCCAATTACCAGGATACATTCTCTCTGCTGCCTCAGTGCTTCTCTAACAGTTGAAGAGTAGCTCAAACATTTAACACCACCAGCTTCTAGTAGCTAATATTTAGCAACGCAATTTTCCACTGTTTAAAATTACTTCCCAAATTTTTGTACAAAAAAGAACAAAATATATTTAAAATAGAACTAATGGCCTTTTGCTTAACTAAATGTCATGTTGTAGTAATTTTACTCTCAAGAAAAAAGATGTCCATGATAATATAAAAAGAAATAAGAAAAAGGTGCATATTTTGCCGTTGAAAGACAAAATAAGACTCAAACAATCATCTTACTTTGGTACCACAAAGAGTAGCTATTGTGGTGAAAAATGCGATCCTCAGGAAAATAGGAATTTTTGACTGTAACAGGAAAATAATCCTTATATTTGAAATTCTAAAGATTGTCGGTTTCTGTCACATTCTCTTTTCATTATGTAAATACAGCTAGCATTTAATTTTTATACAGCTTGTTTTAATCAATCCAACTGAACAAGACGAAGGTCACAGATTGTGGAGTATGTAACTTAAGCAACTTAACAAGGACAACATTCACTAAGTCATGGATGAATGATTTTGAGTAACAATAGTAGTTCCAATTTTCTGTCTATTGGTAGAAATGAATGAAAGACAAATATTTTAAAACAAAGATGATACATTTACCACAGAAAAATCCAGTCCTGTGAAATGCAAGTAGGAAAAAAAAATGAAATTCTAACCTAATAAGGCAAATTTTGTGCATATGAGATTCTGAAGATGAGCACAATATTGGGTTTCAGTTGATCCTCTACATCTTCCCTTTGATGTCAACAAGAATTTTATGTATCTATTCTTGATGCCTTAAGTAACTTCCACTGTGGTGTTTTAAAACTATTTTCACTTCTTTCAAACTATAAATGACACAATGACACCACCATTCTTTGTGATAAACTTGTACTAATTAATTACTAAGAGCAGGATTATTAAATGAATAATCTTTCAATTGCCTTTTTGTATTAGTAAGGAAATTTTGGTCAATAAAACAGCAGCAAGAAATTGAGTGCTGGACAATTTCAGGAAAAGTGAGGAAACTTAGTTCCCAGAGAGGATCTTGGGAGTGAGGAATAAGAATCTAAGAGCAAATTTGGAATGGGAAGAATAAATTCTCAGGATGAGAAAGAACCAGGGACCAGATGGTAATGTCAAAAAACATTTAAGTAAAGCACACAGTGTCCAAGGAGAAAATAAATGGGTTATCAGAACATTAAAGACCAAGATTACTATCTACTGAAACAACCAGATGTGTTCCATGGCAAATCAAACCATTCTTTAGTAAACAGTGGATCATTTTTTATAAGAAGTTGTTAGGGACTGGTAATTTTACTCTATCTGTACCTCAAGATGCAAATTATCTTCTCTGAGTTGTCTAGATCAGGCATTACTTTAAACCTCAACATTTCTAAATCTTCCTTGCTTTTCTTTCCTTTTCTCATTTTGAGTTGTACACAGGTATCTATAAAAGAACTTCCAAATGTACAGAAGCGTAAAGAAGCTAAGAAGAAAACAAATCAGCTAATCGAAGTAACAATAAAATTACATCAATAAATACAAACATATTTGATAAAATTTAGAAGTTACTCCAGATTAAAAAAAAAATCAAAGTACAAAAGTTAATGGAGAAAGGTATACAAGCGTTATAAATAACAATTTTAAGTCTGTTTGAATTGGGAAAAAAGATAAGACAAAAGCTCAAAACAGTTATAAGTTTATTATTATGAAAGATTTTAGGATGAACATATTAAATTGTTTTCTAATTTATCAGATTATAAAAGGTAAATAAATGTGTTTTTCTAATTTCTAGTTCTTGAAAACTCTAAAATTCAGCTTTTATTTGGAAACAAGTAGAAGATATCTTTTTCAAAGTAGTTAAGAGAAGAATGACTTTTCTTCTATTTTATTATTTTCTTCTATTTCTATTTTTAAATAGCCATAGCCAATAGTATATGTGTGTATGAAAATCAAAATTCAACAAATTGTGTGCTCTCACCAAAAATTTGAATTTCCCCCCTCTGGACAGATATAGCAAGAACAGATTTTTAGGACTTCCATTGGAGACGGTATAGTAGGAGGATTCTAAGCTCACTTTGTCCTATGGATACAATTAGGTAACACCTACATCAGTGTAAATAACCCTGAAAGTAATGCAAAGACTGGAAGAATAGACATTCCACAGCTATATGTAGAGAAGAGCCCACATAAAAAAGGGGTAGGAAGGGGGAAGGCAGAGTTAGGAGCCAAATGATCTGTGAGACTATCCACAGGAGGGAGGGACACTGCAAGCATGGAGAAGGGAGAGGGGCAGACCCCACACCATACACAGCAGGCAAATGGGACCCACACAGAGTAGGCAAATCCCTATAACATTTGGCTTGAAAAACAGAGGAGCTTAACTTCATGAGTTCTTACAATCAGTGGGGCTTAATTCCTGGAACTTTAAAAATCATTGGGCTCAGCTTTGGGAGAGCCAGAAGGCCATAGGGAATGGAATCCCTATCCTCAAAAAGGAAGCATAACAAATATCCCCTTGAGATACTGGATGGAAGTAGCAATTTGAAAAATGCCTGGGGTATGTAGTAAAGAGATTTATTTACTAATCTCAGAACATGCTCTGAAAGGTCTAGGATCTTTAAGAGACTTCTCCAAGAACAACAGAGCCTGCAGACACCATATCCCTTGCCTGCCCCCTAGCCTAGGTACACAGATACCTGCAAGAATTAACTCAGTGCCAATTCTCTGCACCTAGGTTGCTAACAACACATCCTGCCCCCCAGCTCTTCTGCAGGCCTGCCACATCCAACCTTCCCTCAGCTGTTTTCTAAAGCTGCAACATGTCTCCCACAGCAGACTAGCTCAAGCAAACCTTGCTAACATTACATGCTTGACAACTGAGATCTCCTGTGGACTGCTCTACTCTTGGCTGGTGTTTATCCAAAGTGGCACTACAAGTGTAATAGTGTGTAAGCAGCGCCCATGGGGGCCAGCGACATCAAGGTGACTCCTGTCCTGGGAAGAGAAGAAGGTAACCATACTAATTTGACTCCAGCTAGTAGTGGGCTGGAGGCATATATTTGTCTGACTGCAGCCCCTACCCACCAACGAAAGCTTCTCAGGGGACAATACAGGGAGAATATCTAACAGGTTGGTGTGACTGTAGCTCTGGTAGGTGCCTTGTCTGACTAACTCAAGCACAAGGCAGCCCAAGACTGAACCACTAATGACACAGGGAACAAACCCTACCCAAAACAGGCTAAGGGAGTCATTGAAAACCTCTGGACTGAAGACAAATGCAACTCAGTTGCAACAGCAGGGTGGACACAGCACACATAGGAGACAACCCTGAAGTGCCAGTTCCTGGGGAACAGGAGATACTGCATGCAGGGCACTATGGGAATTTTTCTTCATAAGGCTGCTACTTTCAAGAGAGAGAGACATAGCTGATTTTCCTAAAACAAAGAAACAGATACAGAGTATAAAAAATGAGGACACAGAGGAATATATCCCAAATGAAAGGACAGGACAAAATCATAGCAAAAGAGCTAAATGAAACAGAGATAAGTAATGTATCTGATAGGAAATTTAAAGTAATGATCATAAAGATGGTCACTGGACTTGAGAAATGAGTGGATGACCTCAATGAGACCCTCAACAAGGACATAGAAAACAAAAAGGAAGAACCAATTAGAGATAAAGAACTCAATCCTAAAATTAAAAATACACTACAGGAAATAAATAGTAGACTAGAGGAAGCAAATGAATGGATCAGTAGCCTGAAAGAAAGAGTAACGTAAAGTAATCAAGCTAAAGTAATAAAAGTGAGAATATATTATGGGAACTCAGTGACACAATTAAGCATAATAACATTCATATTATAAGGAACCAAGAAAGAGAAGAGAGTGTAAGAGGGCAGGAAATTTATTTGAAGAAATAATAGCTGAAAACCTCCCAAATCTGGGGAAGGAAACAGAAGTCCAGATCCAGGAGGGAGAGAGCCCCAGCAAAATCAACCCATCAAGGCACACCAAGACACACAGTAATTAAAATGACAAAAAGTAATGGTAAAGAGAGAATTTCAAAAGCACCAAGAGAAAATAGTTACATACAAGGAAAACCCCTTATGCAAATCAGCAGATATTTTTTTTAGCAAAAACCTAGCAGACCAGAGGGAGTGGCATGATAAATTCAAAGTGCTGAAAGGAGAAAACTTGCAACCAAGAATACATGCAATAAGGCTAACATTCAAAATAGGAGAGATAAAGTTTCCTAGACAAACAAAAGTTGGAATTCATCATGACAAAACTAGCTTTACAAAAACAACATTTTGAGTGGAAAGGAAAGATCATAAGTAGGAGTAAGAAAAGTGGGAAGCACAAAAGCACTACAATTAGTACAGCTATAAAAATCAGTCAAGAGTTGATCTATGATTAGTCACAACATAAATGAGGTAAAGTATGACAGAGTATACCTAAAGCATAGGAAAGAGATGAGTAAAAAATGTAATGCTTTTAGAATGGGCTCAAACTTAAATGACCATCAGATTAATATAGACTGCTATATTTATAAGATATTTTATACAAAACTAAAGGTAACCACAAATCAAAAACCAGTAATAGATATGAAAAGAATAATAGGGAAGTAACCCAAGCATACCACTAAAGAAAACCCGCAAACCACAAGAGAAGAGAGTAAGAGAGAGTAAGAGAACTATAAAAACAACCATAAATCAAGTAATGAAATTGTAGTAAATACATACGTATCAATAATTACTGTGAATGTAAAATATATAATCATTACTTTGAATGTAAATGGACTAAATGTTCTAATTAAAAGACATAGGGTGATAGAATGGATAAAAAGTAAGACCCATCTATATGAAGCCTATAAGACCGACTCATTTCAGAACTAAACGCACACACAGATTGAAAGTGATGGAAAAATATGTATCACGGAAATTGAAGTAAAAAAGAAAGCTGGTGTAGAGACATTTTTATTGAACAAAACAGGCTTTCAAATAAAGAGAATAACAAGGACATTACGTAATCATAAAGCAAAGAATCACAAAAGAACATATAACAACTGTAAATATTTATGCACCTAAATACTAGAAGCAGCTATTAACAAACATAAAGGAAGCAATCAATAGTAGTACAATAATAGTAGGGGACTTTAACACCCCACTTATATCAAGGCTTGATTACTCAAACACAAAATCAACAAGGAAAGAGTGCCTTTGAATGACACATTGGTCCAGATGGATCTAACAGATATATTCAGAACATTTCAACGTAAAATGGAATGCACATTCTTTTCAAGTACACATGGAACATTCTCCAAAATAGATCACACGTTAGGCTACAAAACAAGTCTCAACAAATTTAAAAGATTTCAGTCATAGTATGCATCTTTTCTGACTATAATCTTATAAAACTAGAAGTCTACCACAAGAAAAGATATGGAAAGATCACAAATACATGGAGGTTAAATAGCAGGCTACTAAACGATGAAGAGATTAACCAAGAGATCAAAGGAGGAACCAAATATTATATGAAAACAAAGGAAAATGAAAAAAAATTTCCAAAATCTTTGGGATGCAGCAACCATTGTTTTAAGAGGAACATTTATAGGAATACAGGACTACCTTGAGCAGTAAGAAAAATTTCAAATAAACAACCAAACTTCACACCTAAAGGATCTGGAAAAAAACAACACCCAAAGTGAGTAGAAGGAAGGAAATAATAAAGATTATAGCAAAAACAAACAAGCAAAGAACAAAACTGGTCAATAAAACCATGAGCTGGATCTTTGAAAAGATCAACAAAATTGATACACCCTCAGCCACACTTTAAAAAAAAATAAAAAGAGGACTCAAATATATAAAATCAGAAATGGAAGAGGATAAATAACAGTTGATATCACAGAAATATGATTAATTACAAGACAGTATTATGAGAAATTGTTTCCCAACAAATTGGACAACATAGAAGTGGATCATTTCCTAGAAACATATAGCCTCCCAAAACTGAATTAGAAAGAATATAAAATTTGAACAGATCAATTACTAGAAATGACATTGAATCAGTAATCAAAAATTGCCAACAAAAAGTCCAAGACCAGACAGCTTTACAGGTCAATTCTACCAAACACTTAAACAAGAGTTGACACCTATTCTTCTAAAAATATTCCAAAAAATAGAAGAGAACCTTCCAAATTCATTCTACGAGGCTGTACCTCATAGAATGACCTTAGTACCAAAGCCAGATAAAGACACTACATAAAAAAGAGAATTATAGGCCAATATCTGATTAACATAGATGCGAAAATCCTCAACCAAATATTAGCAAACTGAATCTGACAATACATTAAAAAAAAAACTATTTATCATGATCAAGTGGGATTCATTCCAGGGATGCAAGTGTGGTTCATTATTTTGAAATAAATCAATGAGATATATCACATCAATAATGGAAAGGATAAAAAGTATATGATCATTTCAATAGGTGCAGAAAAAGTATTTGACAAAGTACAAACATTCATTCATGATAAAAACCCACTGCAAAGTAAGTTTAGAGGGGACAAAACTCAACATAATAAATTCTGTAAATGAAAATCCCACAGTTCACATCATACTGAATCGTGAAGACCTGAGAACTTTTCCCTTAGGATCAGAAACAACAGAGGGATGTCCACTCTCAGCATTTTTATTGAACATAGTACTGGAAGTCCTAGCCCACAGTAAGCAGACATGAAAAAGAAATAAAGTCATCCAAAAAGATAAGAAAGAAGTAACATTTTCATTATTTCAGATGACACAATACTATATACATAGAAAACCTTAAACACCCCAACAAGAAAGTAGACTGATAAATGAATTCAGTAGGTAATAAGATACAAAATCAATAAGAGAAATGTGCTGCATTTCTATACACTAATAATGAAGTAGCAGAAAGAGAATTAAGAAAGCAGTTTCACATACAACAAAAATAATTAAACACCTAGGGATAAACTTAACCAAGGAGGTGAAAGACTTGTACTCTGTACACTACAAAAAATTGATGAAATAAACTGAAGAGAACACAAATTGGAAGGTATTCCATGCTCATGGATTGGGAGAATACTGTTAATATGTTGATATTCAAAGCAATCTACAGATTTAATGCAATCCCCATCAAAATACCAACAGTAGTTTCTGTAGAAGTAAAACAATCCTAAAACTTGAATAGAACCACAAAAGAGTTTGATTAGCCAAAGCAATATTAAAAAACAACAACAACACAAACTTGAGGTATTACAGTCTCAGATTTCAAGATATACTACAAATCTGTAGTAATCAAAACAGAATGATGCTGGCACAAAAATAGACACATAGGTCAATAGAACAGAATAGGAAGCCCCGAAATAAACCCATGATTATATGGTTTATTGATCTGTGACAAAGAAGGCAAAAATATTCCACAGCTAAAGACAGTCTACAACAGATGGTGTTGGAAAAACTGGACAGCTACAAGCAAAAGGATGAAAGAGGACCACTTCCTTATCCTATATACAAAAAATAAGTATACTATATACAAAAAAAAAAATGGATTAAAGACCAAAGTGTGAGAGCTGAAACTATCAGATTTCTAGAAGAGAGCACGGGGAGTAATTTCTCTGACACTGGCCAAAGTCATGATTTTGTTTGTTTGTTTTTGTTTTTGTCTGTTTTGTTTTTGTTTTTGTTTTTAATATGTCTCCTGAGGCAAAGGAAAAAACAAAAACAAAAGTAAAAGCCTTTGAACAGCAAAGGCTATAATCAGTCAAATAAAAATAACAGCCTACTAAATGGGAGAAGAGATCTGCAAATGATATTTCCAGTAACAGGTTAATATCCAAAATATATAAAGACCTTATATAACTCAACACGAAAAAAGCCCTCAAGCAATCCAATTAACAATTGGGCAGAAGAAATGAATAGACCACAGATACATGAAAATCACTAATCATCAGGAAATTGCAAATAAAAACCACAAGATACCACCTCACATCAACAAGAATGGCTAATATCAAAAACTTAAGAAACAAATTGTTGGTGAGGAGAAAAATAAACCCTTAGGTTGGGAATGTAAGCTGATCACTGTGGAAAACTGTTTGGAGGTTCCTCAAAAGTTAAAAGTAAAATTATCATTTAATCCAGTAATTCCACTACTGGGTATTTACCCAAGAATACAAAACACTTATTTGAAATGTTATGTGTACTCCAATGTTTATTGTAGAATAAATAATAATAGCTAAATTATGGATGTAGCCCAGTGTCCACTGATAAATGAATGGAGAATATATATTGTGCATATGTATGCATATATGTGTGTGTATATATATTATGTAATATATAACACATATAATGTAATATTAATCAGCCATTAAAAAGAATGAAAATATAGTCATTTGCAACAACATGAATGGATCTATAAAGTATAATGCTAAGTGAAATAAATTGGACGGAGAGAGACAAATACCATAAGATGTTATTCATATCTGGAATTTAAGAAACAAAACAAATGAGGGGTGCCTGGGTGACTCAGTCAGTTAAGCATATGGCTCTTGTTTGGCTCAGGTCATGAACTCCCCCTTTGTGAGTTGGAACTCATAACGGGCTCTGACTGACGGTGAGAGCCTGCTGGGAATTCTCTCTCCTTCTCTCTCTGCCCTTTCCCCACTGTCTCTCTCTCAAAATAAATGAATAAACTTAAAAATAAAATAAAAAAGAAATGAATGAGGAAAAAAGGCCCAAAAATATAGAGAAATGGTGATTACCAGAAGGGAAGTGTGTGGGGAGATGGGTGACATAGGTGAAGAGGTTAAGCATATTGAGAGACACTGAGTAACGTATAAAATTCAGGTGTAGTATGTAGAACACTTGTAACTAACATGACACTGTATTTTATTTATACTGGAAATAAGAGGAACAGATTTTTATTTTTTTTTATTCTGCCTCTATCCCCCATCATCCATTATCATAGTCTTCCCAAAACTACTTCCTTTACCAATTACTAGCTTGCCCTTTACAAAATAACTCTTCAAATTCAGGAAACCTTTCTTGATATGATTATAATTATAAATCACATTATCAATATCCATTTATATAAATAATTTGTTGTCTAATACTATTTTACAGCACTTTTGCTTTACCTTTCTTGAGACCTTTTATTTTTTTCTAATTTTCATAAGGTTAAACTACCCCTCCGCGAATTTCCTTTAGATAAAGCCTGATATTTTTCCTTTCTAAATAATTTGCTCTATTTGTCTGAAAACTTGAAAAACTCTCAATTTAAATCATTTTCCTATGCCATGTCAACGTGATTTTATTTTTCCCTTTATTCTCACCAGGATCTCAATGACATCTTTGAATCTGAATAGACCTTTCTTCTATTATTCTTTGGTTCTTATTCTCTCCCATCTGTTTATTTTCTTTTGTTCTGAAATGGCCTATAATTTGAATGGAATCTGCATATTGTTTGTATATTCATTACCATACTTCTTCCATATTTCTTCTATTTCTTAAAAAATAATTTTCTCTACTTCAAAATTAAATCTCTAAACTAACTCTTGTAGTTTTCAGCTCTACTAAATTTTTACAATTTAGACATCTTGATCTTTAGTTCTAGAGAGTTTATTCCGAGCTCTAATTACCTCATAATGAGTTATTTTCTCCTTGGTTTTTAGTGTTTTCATTATCATTTCTATCATTTGTACGCTGGGCTCAAGTTGTTCTCATTATTCTGATCTCTTTACCTTGACCACACTGGTCAAGTGGTTAGAGTTCCTCCTGGATCATCACCAGAAGGTTGAGGAATATACGGTGGTCATTGTTGCAGTGGGCTTTATAGGAAATGTGAACAATCTGGAACCCGTCTCTGGAGTTACCTGAAGGAGGGTACCTTGTTCTCAGTTCTCTCCAAATGCGGGTGACAGATAGGCAGTAATCATAATATTTTGAAGTCTCAAACATTTCAGTGGTGCTGTTGCTTTTGTTACCTCTCCTGAGACAGAAAAAAAAAAAAACAACCACCCCTAAATAGATGGTATTCATATTGTTCTACCATCTGTCATCAACTTCCTCTAACCCTGTCTATAAACTATTCTTATCATAATTACATTTCCATGTGTATTAGGAGAAGAGAAAACAGTAAGGAATTGAAAGACTTAAAAACATATGTGTGTGTGTTGGGGTGCCTGGGTGGCTCACTCAGTTAAGTGTCCAACTCTTGATTTTGACTCAGGTCATGATCCCAGGGTCATGGGATCAAGCCCTGTGTTGGGGTATGTGCTGAGGTTGGGGCTTGCTTGAGATTCTCTCTTGTTCTCCCTCTGCTTCTCTCCCCTGCTTGCGTGCACTCTCTCTTCAAGTAAAGACAATAATAAAATAAATTTAAAAATGTATGTGGAAACTTCTGGGTTGAGGACCAATATGTAAGGACTTCGGATGTCATTATTACTAATAATCACACGAAAAATGTGCTGAACAACTGAAAATCAACAAGTCTTGGATCATCCAAGAACTGAGGTCGTAGCAAAGCACTGTCCCTCAGACTGGAGACAGACAGAAAGACACAGAGAAGCACAAGTTACTCAAACAGAAGCTCGTGAGTGAAACCTCTCTGAGAACTATTTACTGGGGTAGGAAACCTAACTGTGGGGGCGCCTGGGTGGCTTAGTCGGTTAAGCTCCGACTTTCACTCAGGTCATGATCTCGCGGTTCGTGGGTTCGAGCCCCGCGTCGGGCTCTGTGCTGACTGCCAGCTCAGAGCCTGGAGCCTGTTTCAGTCTGTGACTCCCTCTCTCTCTGNCCAAGCGATCAGGACATCTCTCCTCCAGAAAAAAAAAAAAAAAAAAAAAAAAAAAAAATTAAAAAAAAAAAAAAAAAAAAAAAAAAGGAAACCTAACTGTGATGACAAATTGATGGAAGCTCAGTGGAGATGAGAATGAGAGTTAAAAACTCCATGGGATATTCCTGTTAGGGCACAATCGCACTTTTGTGAATTGCACCTCCAGGAGCCCTATCAGGTGTTCACAATGAAGACCACAGAAAAAAGCATCCTTAATCTTCTGGCAGAGGGTGGGGAAAAGTAGCCAGTGTGAAATAAATGCGGATGATTCTGTTGTTTTTAACAATGCCTCCATTGAAACCATTTTACCACAGCCCAATGGGCTTTGGGAAAGAGAAATTCCCAATTCCAGCCAAATTTTGTAGATATCAATAAACTTTTTACTAAGTTTGTATGGAAAGGCAAAAGACTCAAAACAGTAAAAATGATAGAGGGAGAAAAGCAAAGTTGGAGGACTGAGACCACTCATCTTCAAAACTTATTTTAAACCTATGGTAATTAATATAGTGTGTTGGTGTGTCTGGGTGCCTCAGTTGGCTATGTGTCTGACTTAATTTTGGCATTGGTCATGATCTCACAGTTCGTGACAGTGAACCTGCTTGGGATTCTTTCCCTCTCTCTCTCTGCCCCTGTCCCGCTTACACACACTGACTCTCTCTCAAAATAAATAAATATTAAAAAAGAAAAGTGTGGTATTGTAAAAGTGTAGATGAAAGATCAGTAGAACAGACTCAAGAGCCCAGAAATAGACTCACACCAATAAAGTTAAGTGAACTTTGAAACAGCAGCAAAGGCCATACAATAGAGAAAAGATAGTTTATTCAACAAATGCTGCTGGAACAATTGGACATCTATAGCAAAAGAAAAATTGGATTAAAAAAAATTTTAGTGTTTATTTATTTTTGAGACAGAGAGAGAGAGAAAGAGCTTGAATGGGGGAGGGGCAGAGAAGAGGGAGGCACAGAATCCTAAGCAGGCTCCAGGCTCTGCGCTTTCATCACAGAGCCTGATACAGGGCTCGAACTCATGAACTGTGGGATCATAACACAAGTGAAGCTGGATGCTTAACTGACTGAGCCACCCAGACACCCCCCCAAAAATTGGATCTAAATACAGATTTTATACCTTTCATAAAAATGAACTCCAAATGGATCATATATCTAAATATCTAATGTAGAATGGGGAACTATAAAATTCCTAGAAAGTAACATAAGAGAAAATGTAGGTCAACTTAGGTTTGGCAATGACTTTTTAGACACAACACCAAAGGCACAATCCATGAAAAGACAAAGTGGGCATCATTAAAATTAAAAATTTAAAACTTCTGCTCTGTAGAAGACCCTATTCACAGAATGAAATGACAAGCCATAGACTGGGAGAAAATATTTGCAAAGCAGGTATCTGTTATAGATCAACATCTAAAGAGTAAATAAAACTCTTAAAACACAACAATAGCACTTCAGTTAAAAACTGGGGGAAAGGCCTGACCAGATACATCACCAAAGAAGAGACAGAGGCAGCACATATGCATATAGAAATATACACAACATCACTAGAGAATTGCAAGTCAAAGCAACAATGAGATATCATTTCACATCTATTAGAATAGTTAGAATCTGGAACACTGACAACACTAAATGCTGATTTGGATTTGAAGCAACAGGCACTCTTCCTTCATTGCTGGTGGGAATGCAAAGTGGTACAGGCACTTTGGAAAATAATTTGGCAATTTCTTACAAAACTAAATATACTCTTACTATATGACCGAGAAAATTTTCTTTTTGAATACACCCACATGAGTTAAAAACTATGTTCACACAGAAACATTCAGTTGAATGTTTATAGCAGTTTTATTCATAATTGCCCAAACTTGAAAGCAACCAAAATGTTCTCCAACCAATGCATAAACTGTGGTATGTTCATACAGTGGACTATTACTCATCAATAAAATGAAATGACCTATTAAGCTATCAACAGCCATGTAAGAAACATAAATGCATATTGCTAAGTAGAAGAAGCCAATCTGAAAAGGCAAGTTACTGTTTAATTCCAAGTATATCATCTAAAAAAGGTGAAACTATGAATATAGTAAAAAGGCCAGTGATTGCTAGGGTTCAGGAGGAAGGGGGGAGGGTGAATAGGGAGAGAACAGATATTTCATGGCAATGAAACTATTCTGCATGATACATATCATTATAAATTTGTTAAAACCCATAGAATATAAAAAGAATGAACCCTAATGTTACTGTGGATTCTAGTTAATAATAATGTATAAATTTTGGTTCATTGAATATACAAAAAGTATGGCACTAATGCAAGATATTAATAGGGAAACCGATGGGTGGAGAGTGTGGAGGATATTGGGGGTGTCTTTTGTTTCAGCACATAATGTAGCATATTGCCAGAATATACTAAGAAACCAAACCATGTAATATATTCTCATCATCTTATTCTATGAACAAGGAAGAAAACCAAAGTAGCTACAATTAGTTTATATTTTTATTTCCTTGTCCTGGGCTAAGCTAAGTAAAAAATACTGCTAGCATATTTAATATGTAGACATTAGCTAAGCCACATATGAATTGGAAATTATTTGGAGTTTACACACTGGTTTGTTTTGAGATGGCCAATCATTTTAATAATTTTTAAGCCAATTTAATAATTCAATATTTTTGCATATATACCGTATTACTACATATTATAGTGCCATACACTATAATAAATTGATTTGTGAAAAAGTATTGCAAGATGAATCAGAAGGTCTGGGCTCTAAGCCTAACTTTCATGTCATACTGTTGTGACAAGAGCAACGCAGGCAGCATCTGAAATGATACCAGTCAATATCAATAAACAGATGGTGATCTATCAGCTAATTGCTAGAGCCCCAGGTGATAGGTGTATAAAAATAAAATTCCTTGGTCATTTTAAGAGACCATTGAAAAACTTATGGTCTACAGCAGTGCTGTCCAGGAGAAAAATAAAACAAACTCCAAATGTAACTTAAAATATTTCTAATAGCTAAATTAAAAAATAAATAAAATTTTAAGGATAAAATTAATTTTACCCAGTATATCCAGATATTATCATTACAACATGCTAATGATATATCTTACTTTTTTTGAAACTAAATATTTGAGAACGTTTGGGTGTTCTTCACATTCACAGAACATCTGAATCTGTTACATTCCAAATGCTCAATAGACACATCGAGCTAGTGTAGCTGGTGGCTACTACATTGTAAAACAAAGGTCTAGGGCACAACAGAGATGGGAAAAACATGATAATTTGTGTGGTGGGTGCACAGAATGGCAAAACACATTCTTAAATCATCTTAGGGAATTTAGGGAAAGTTTCATAGATCTCAACTGAATGACACATAAAAGTCATGCAGAGATATGACAGATACCCAAAGGAAGAACAGCCTGTGGGGGTACTCAAACAGAGAGGGGCACTCCAAGTGAAGGGAGCAGAGTAACAAAAGGCACAGAGACCGTGCAGGGACTGTTGCTGTGCAGATGAATTGTGTGTGGAATGGGCAGAGGGAGCCAGAATGAGCAAAGCACCAAACTGGGATGAATACTGACTCCTGGGATGATGTTACAGAAATAGCTTTTATGAGAGGGTTAGTAAACGGACTCTTACCCTAGTGCTGCTTCTAACTAAATATGTTACCTGACTCTCGTGACTTAAATTCATCATCTCCAATTCCTAGTTTCTACCACTGTTAAATCAAGGAATTGAAATAATCTTTTTTTTCCAATTGAAAATGCAATGTACAAAAATTGTAAAGCATGAATTAAAATTGCTTAAGATTTAAGTATATGCAGAAATGTCAAAGTTGGTATTTAGAAGGTAGGATGGTATAATTATGTAACCTGGCTATTTAAGCTTATTCTGGGAAAACGTTGAGGTAGAGATTGAATTTTAAAATAGTAACAGCCAACGCTATATTCTATAAGTGTCAACATTTAATTTTTTACCCCCCTCCTTTTCCTGGAAAAGGAAACTATTTTTGTTTAGTCAATTGTGAGATATTCTCTTGTTTTTCATGCTGAATAGAATCTGAATTTTTAAGCCCACAAAACCTTGAGTATTTTGCTTAAATACATTCTTTAGAAGTAACATTGGAAATGATATATCAGCTGATTCATAGAAAGTCAAAGAAATACTCACATATAATTTCTATATCTATTTCAGGACATTCAAGATCAGTTAATATTAAAATTATAAAACTATGGAAATTTATAAGAAATTAACAAGGTGGGATCTAAGTGAATTAAAATAACCTGTGGGCTGACACACTGCATCAAAAAAGATACCTTTCCATCTTTCCTAAAGTCACCTGGATGAGGAAGAAACTGCCTTTGGCATCACAGTGATAAAAAAAAAATCTCTTTGTTTATACAAATAAATACCTACAGCAAACAGGGCACTAAGAAACAACCTATATATGAGGCAAGTAGTCCCATAGAGTACCAGAAATTATCTTGTTGTTTTATACTACTTTCTTAGAAAATTGTAGTCCAAAGAGTTAAATTAGACCATGAAAAAAAAATACCAAGTCATTAAATAAACAAAAAGCCCCACAAAGAATGAAAATGTAAAGCACTGACAAAAGTGTGCATATTTTTATTTGAGGTATGAAAATAGACTGAGTCAATGAGTTGGAGACAGGAAAATGCCTGTTAGAGAAGGTGGAGGTACAGAGGAGAGTGATGGTTAAAAGACCAATATGATATGATAATGACAAAGGATGGACAAGGCAATTTTCAAGGAGGCAGCTGTATAAAGAAGACCATCTTCAATGAAGTCTTGAAAATGAACGGAGAGTCAGCAGAATCCATTAAGAGCATGTTTCTTTTCACAAGCGAGAAGGTGGGTAGCAAGATTCTGCACAGTAAATGAAGCCTGAAGAAGTGTCTACTGAATTGAGAATCCATAAAGAAGACAGTTGATAATAGAGAGATGGATTGCTTAGGATTTCTGCCAAGATTGAGTGGGGCCACTTGTAACATTATTACGAAGGTTGTGAGGCATAATAGGAACTCAGAGATAGACACCCACACACGAACTGCTTGGAAAGGAGGCTCTCAATTCCTGGGAGGTCTGTGATGAGGCAAAGGGGAAAGCATTGTGAACAACGGCAACATCTGGACTGAGAGGAGAAAGGGAGGAAGTAGAATTTTGTTTACATTAAGTGAGCGCTCGTCGAACAGAGACCAACATCTGGCTTTGGTTACATTTATCTGAACACAGTGAAAATGTTTGAATTAACCAAAAAAGATTAGACTAAATTTCATAACAGTGTTTACACAGCAGAACACATGACAAAACAGATACATGGCAAAAGTGTCTGTTTATGCACACGTTTCAAAGAGCAGGGATGTGACTCCCCAAGCTACATTATCTTAGTGTGGTTGATGTAAAACAGGGTTCCACATAAACTGCTAATGATGGCCATTACAAACTGTGTTAAGCCAAGGTGGTTTAAACAGAGATATCCCCTGTCCTTTGTTTATCACTATAATGAAAAGAGTTTGAATGCATTTCTGCCACAATTAAGAGAAAATATAGGTTAGGAAGCATATTTATGTTTTAGTTTCCTACTATCAGTAGCATTTCAAGTGACATTCTTATTCCTAGGAATGATGGCTCTCACAAGTCCTCTCACCCCTCTGTCCATAAATAAATGCATTCAGTGCTTTGATTTGTTAGCATATTCAGAACTGAATATTTATCTTTACAAAAGCAACCTCAATTTTCCTTGGCCATGTTGATTGAGTCATAGAAATCTCATAGACCATGAATAAAATATGTTCTTTACAACTCTGCCTTGTTTTGGAATCCGATCTTCTGCTTCTGTCATTGTAACATCTGATTTGAACCAGGAAACAAGGGCAAGTGACATGTGCTGGAGATTGAGCCACGATTACCTATCAAGAAAGAGTGTTCAAGTACAAGAAGCAGCAGTTAAACTTTGGAAGCCTTTATCATTTATTAGGAAATAGTTCAGAAGTCCTGGTTCTGAAGATAAACGGGTTGAAGGGTGGCAAGAGCAAATCTAAACACTTTTTTTCAATTACTAAAATGGATCATCTGTTGTTAGAAGAAGAAGCATAATGCATTGACTTTCCATATGTTAGGATCTAGTGAAGTAGAGCCAAGGTGTTTTTAGTTCAGCTTGGATCATGTGCCACAGTTTCAGGACATCATGATGGGCAGAGTGACTGATTAAATGCATTGAATATCAAACCCGAAATGAGAGAGAAAGCAAATAAGAGCATAACCTTTTTGGGTACTCTACAGATTTTCTCTCTCCTGTACCTCTGGCTCTAGCCTTCATGTTACAGGATAATGTGACTTTTGACAGGGACTAGAAGACTTGGCCCATGGCAACATTCAGGCCAGTCCATCAGTTCAGGGAGGTTAAGCGTGAAACTAGCCAGTCACTCCAGGAAACTCTCATTACCTAATACATGACCTACCACTTGAAAATTTAGTGGGATCAGTTAATTGGATGTCTCATTATTTGAAAAGGAAGTTCAATATGAAGTCATACTTTCAGGTTATATTAGGAGTAAATAACTAACAACAGTATAAAACCCAATAGCAACTTCATTCTATTTAAAATCTAAATTTTTCTTAGATTCTCTATTTCATAATTCAGGTGAAAGCTCTACTTGATCATTTCTAAAATGTTTAGTTTGAAGCAATGCTCAATTTTTATTAACATTTAACATGAAAATTTGAACCACACAATGTTTTTATTTTTTATATAGTCTCATAGCATGCTGGATTATTAAAAGTAAGATATGTTCAAACAGATCTAACCTCGGTGAGAGGTAATCTGTAAAGATAAATTGACCAGGTATATTTAGTCAATTCCTAGAACAGAGTTCCTTACATACTCATAAATTGATTCTAGATTTGCAATTGGCAAACTAATGCTACATCTTTGCTTTAAAGACTTTGTGTTGGAGGAGGTCAAAACTTTGCTCAACCCTGCTCAAGTCTGAAAGTGGATCATGTGTTTCTAAGCAGTTTTGATTTAAAAGAAGGATACATGTTTGGACAGTTTATGTCATTAGACAGAACAGAATACTTATAGGAAGATTATAATTCTAGGAAATAAAAAGGTACTAACATAGCTGTCATAAATAGTTGGAAATAAAAAGAAAATTGTACTCTTACAGCAAAAGGAGAGATAGATGATAGATGGATGATAGATAGATAGATATACAACTTAGTATCTAGATGCCAACTTTAGGAAGATGATAAAACTGTCGATACTGTGGTTGAATTTATTAAGCAGACCTTTGTAAAACTGTTCAAGGTTTGACTTAAAACCCACTCTATAGTCTCACATATGAAGCTATTTTGAGATTGCATTTGTAAAGATATGGTCTGACTGGGGATACATTTCAACACCTATAAACCGCTGTGTATTGTAAACATGTAAGCAAGTATATTGCTCTAACATGATGTAGAAGGCCAGTGTTTCATTTTTATGAAAAAATTGGTGGGCTTGATTTTTTTCCTAAGAGGCTTTCCTGAAATTTCCTCTTATAAGTACAAATTATATAGTTTGAGTCAAATCTAAAAACAGAACCTAACTTATTTTTGAGAAAAAAATCTGATTCTGAAGAAGTAATATGAATTTATTTCTGGCCTTGCATAATTTCAGAATCTTAGCTTCTATGAAAGCATTAATGATAATTTATTTTTTCCGTATTACGATATTTTAACATGCAATAAAGTCGACAAGACAGATCATATTTGAAGTTTTTTAAAAAACTTATTCTCTCTTAACTTCCAAATCCATTTATGAAATACATGGAAATTGTTAAATTAAGCCAGTCTTCTTATTTAAAATGAGAGTAACAGGATGGGGGAAAATAGATTTTTCCAGTGTTGTCTGTTATTCTTTAATTATCCCACTGTCAAAGATCTTACCATAGGACAGAATTTGATTTCAGACAAGTTGTACAGTATTCTGACCTCAAAATGACCTATTTTATTTATTTATTTATTTACTTACTTACTTATTTTAGTTCTGGAAACAAATATGCAGTAAGAGCCTGAAGAAACTAAACTTAAAAGAATTCTCACAAGGCATGCAAAGACACATTGCCTATTACCTTCCACGTTAGCAACATCTTGACTGAGAGGAAAGAAGGGGAAAAAATGACAGAAGAAAAAGTTTTTTATAAGAATATTTTTATGGAATTAAGTATAAGTTTTCTTTCTGTATTAAAAACTAGAAAATGAAATTTACTTGAGGGTGAGTGGAGAAGGCTGGTGATGATTTTTCACTGAATTTATGCAACTGAGAGATCACATCTGGCCAAAGTGATCCATGGCCGTAATACCAATATGGCCAAAACAGTGAGGCACTTGAAGTACAAATCATGATTTTCAGTAGCAAAAAATAATGAGGTACATTTGACTCCTTCTGAGGTGTGACTAGGGATTTGTGATTAATTTAAGGATTTTCTCTTAGGAAAGGAAAATATGGAACTGCATTTTGTCCAGTGAATTTTAAGAAGAAATTGTTAGAGAGTTAAGAATCTGTTTGGTCTAGTGAATCAGGATCAGTGAGCATTTTATTCCTGTGACTGTAAAGCTAAGTGAATATTTATCATACCATAATTGTTTGAATTATGAAAATTAATTACAACTCTCAGTCCTCTGATCAGATATTTCATATAGCTGGTTCTCATCCTCCCGACAGCTTTAAAGGTAGATATTATTATCTTATATTTTATGAAAGAGGAAATTAAGCTTCAGATATGCTCAAAGTTACTTTGTGAATAAGTAGCAGAGCTGGGATTTGAACTCATTTCAAATCCGTACTATTGCCATTATGCCACATATCGTCTAAGTACATACTTTTTTTTGCTATGCTCATTTATGTGAATTCAAAGTAAAAATACATAATAGGAAATATGAGAGATTTATTGAGTAGCAATTTTTATAATTTCTCCAGAGGAACAACTTTAAAATTGGTAGGTAATCAAAACTTTGTATTTAAAATACAAAAGACATTCTTGAGTTCAGGCATTCCTAATTAAACTGGCTTTTCTTTGTGTAATTAAATCATACTCTAGAATTCCAGTCCTTATTTCTATTGAAACATATCAACACTTTTTGTTGTTGTTACCATAAAGGACCTGCCTCATTAATCTTTTTTCCTTGTTTTACAATCCAAAAGAAAGGTTTGATGGAATGTTTTCCCTGTCATGTGTGGGACCTCTTACTGGAACCCATGTATTTCTTAAGTTCTCTGGAAATATATGCACCATTTTATATTAAGTGATCACATGCATTTTTCTGGCAATGGTCCCTTAGATTTCATTGGATTACAAAGGAGTCCCTGAGTGAAGAGAAAGATAACTGCTTATGGCACTAGCAGAAGCTTGGTTTTTTCTTGATAGTGTCTATATAAATAAATAAAATGGAAATACAATAATATTTAGTTGTACCCTGTCAAACAGAGGCAAAGCATTTTCCCTTTTGACATGAACTACGTGCCTTTCTTTCTTCAGGTCATTTAAAATGAGCTTACATCTTTAAAATAAAGAACAAAAAACTCCGAGGATGAGATTTTTAAAAATTCTCTGGAACAATGCAGTGGCTTTCTAAAACCGGAAGAAAAGTTGAGGTGAGGTCTATTTTATACTGTATATACAGCCAAAACTTGTTTTAAATAAATAATAAAATCAAAAGACAGACAAATAAAATATGATTTTAAAAAATCAAAAGAAAGATAATAGTTTGGTGGTTTAAGTGTTTCTAATTAAAGATTCAGCTATGTCTATGTCATCTAACTCCTCATTTCCCAAATTTACCCTTGAACTGGATATTTAATGATAGTTTTATAATGGAAATGACCCCTAAATAGGGCATATGAGTTTTTTCCTTGCCTCATTAAACATAGAAGAGGTGAATGTTAAGAGCCTCCTTGATTTTTTTTTTCCATAAGGCAGTGACTTAATAGCATGTGCGAATAAGGCATTTGCCTAATCCATCATACTGAAATGTTTTTTCCCTAGATAATGATGATCCCCAATTGTATACACCCCCTTTATTACAAAAGAGTCCAGTCTATCACTTCCACAAAAGTTAGTTGCTTTCTAAGCCTAGCAGTTCCAAGTAGGCACAGGGCAATCCTTTTCTGAGCACGTCAGCAAAGTTTGCAGTAAATAGAAAGGCACTGAGATGGTCTAAGGCTTGGGAATTTGGTAAGTTTTTGAAACTAGCAATTATTTATCTTCTTTGTTTCAGTTAACCTAAAACAGTAGTCATAGTTTGGACTATAAATTGATTTTGAATACAGATTTTTAAAAACTTAATTTTTTTTATCTGTGTCATTAAGAAATACTCATTCCTGATTTTTAAATTTTTTTAAATGTTTATTTATTCTTGAGAGAGACAGAAAGACAGAGAATGAGCAGGTAATGGGGGAGAGAGAGAGAGAGAGAGAGAGAGAGAGAGAGAGAGAGAGAGAGAGAAGTGGGCTCTAGGCTCCAAACTGACAGCACAGAGTCCGGCACAGGACTCGGACTCACAAACTGTGAGACTGAGCCAAAGTTGGATGCTTAACCAACTGAGCCAACCAGGCACCCAAAGAAATGCTCATTCCTTAAGCCTAGAAATAAAAAAGTTACTTTTTTTCTTATGGTCTTAATTTCTGTTCCAGAGTCTAAATTCTGCTTGTTTATAGAGTGGCATTTGGAACAATTAGTCTGCATTATAAGCAGTTGCCATCGACACAGTTTTTAAGGACCTCACATTGAAAGTGAAAGGATAGGTTTTAACTGTCTACTCTGGGCACCGGGAAGAATTTTTGGCATCACACTCGGTTCTCTATACACCTAATTCTTCGTATAGTGGATGGGATCATTCTGTTTCCATGGAGAAGGGGAAGCACTTTGAAAACATGCATATTCATTGACCCTTGTTAGATTCTTCCAATGCCTTTATCAAAGTTCATCTCAACCATAGTTAAGTATACCACTTCAAATATCCAGAAAGGGAATCACTACATTAAGTATATATAATCAGGTCCCTGCATTTTTCCTATGCTTTGCCTTAAGTTTGAGAACCCACTGGGAAGCTCATTCTTGATTTTACTGCAAGATAACTTTTGATAGACAAAAATAGTTGACACAAGCTTGTAGTCACAAAAAGTATAGTTATGAAAGTAGTTATAAAAGTATAACTAAGTATATTATATCTTTCATACTTCAGAAATTCCCCCCATGTAACCTTCTCATTCATGTTTTTCCCTATGACCATGGCCACATTTGTTAGGCAACAGCTAAGAATGAATAAATAATTATTCTCTGTAAGAAAGCTAGTAATGGATTTGGTTTCAAAATGTATTTGGATTTAAGTACATTATGTAACATGAAACTTTTCCTTATTGTGTTCATCAGTCTTTATTTTTGACAATTACAATGAAAAAAATGCTGAGATTATAAAATCAAGTTTCTATCAATAATTTTTAGCAAAAGTTAAGCCAAAATGTTACCCATAAGAAATCAAATATGGCTTGATAAAAAATCAAATATATTTTTTAAAAAATATATTTATTTTTTGGGAGAGCACAAGCAGGGGAGGGGCAGAGAGAGAGGGACAGAGGATCTAAAGCAGGCTCTGTGATTAGAAGCTGACAGGCGTGAGCTCGAACTCTCCAACCCCGAGATCATGACCTGAGCCTAAGTCAGAGGCTCAACCAACTGAGCCACTCACGTGCCCCCCAAAATCAAATATTTAAAGGCTCAACCCTTAAAGTAAAATCTGTTACTGACTTTCTTTTCATAACATTTCCAAATGCCTCTGGTTATTTTTTTGGCTAAAGCCTCTTTAAATCACTATTTTCTCAGTGTAGTTTATTCAATGCACTGATTGCTGCCTATATGCATGATAAATAAATGTAAAGAAGGGTAGTGCTCCAAATGGCATCTCAGGGCGCTGTAAAAGAAACATTTTTCCTTTACCGTTGACTTATGTTAAGTATTCAGTTCAGGTTAGAGAAGATGGTTGTCTGATTGCCTGCCCTATTTTTCTTTGCCAGAGCAGATAGAGTATGCTTATCTATTAAAAGCACTCTACAGTAACATTAAGCAAGGACACCTGTGGAGCTTGTCAAAGCAGCTTCTCAAACAGGTCACTGGTTGCTGGGGCAAGCTTCAAGAACAGAATAACGAGCACTCTTTGGTATGGGAAACAGGGATCTCAATGCCTTCAAGTATCCTGTGTAGAAGAGAAACCAACAGGGAGAGAGAAAGGAAGAGATCTTCATTTCCCATTATTTCCTAATTGATCACTGATCCATAGTTTTATTTTAAATTCATGGCCTAGTGCCTCGTGCCCACAGCAAAATTTATTATAAATATTTGAACAGAAACCACATAGTCTTTAGGGACTTTACTTTTCTGAAGCTGGAAGACAATATGTGACATCAATTTATACCAAACGATGCTTTAACTGGTACTTCAAGGCTTTTCGTTTATAGTAATAAAAATAAGTGACCTAGGCAAATTGAGGGTACAATATCTTACTCTTTTGAACTGTTAGAAGTATGAGATTGTTAGAATCATTTGACACTAGGTCTTTTTATCTGAGTAACATTTTAAAAATAATTCTGATAATTCTGGAAAGTTACAAAATAGTAATAATTTATGTTTAGTTTTTTTAATTGGCAGTAAGCCACGGGATGAAATAAATTCTAAAGGAATATGACAATGCAACCAATTATTCAATGTCCAATTACAAAATCATGTGGAATAGTGCAGAAATAGCATTAGGAGCAATGCCACTTTTTTCTGAGAATCAAGGAATGCACTTTTGAGGAGCCCTGGGTTTGTATGGAAGTATTGAATCACTGAGTTGTGTACCTGAAACTAACATTATGCCATATGTTAACTGGAATTTGAATACAAACTTAAAAAAATTAACTTAAAAGTGAATAGTTTTAGGGGCTCTGTCAGTTAAGCATCTGACTTTTGATTTTGGCTGAGATCATGATCTCATGGTTCATGGGTTCGAGCCCCATGTCGGGCTCTATACTGACAGCATGGAACTTGCTTGGGATTGTCTCTCTTTCCCTCTCTCTGTCTTCCCTCACCCCACCAAATAAATAAACTTAGGGGTGCCTGGGTGGCTCAGTCGGTTGAGCATCCGACTTTGGCTCAGGTCTGATCTCACCATTTTTGAGTTCCATCCCCATATAGGGCTCTGTACTGACAGCTCAGAGCCTGGAGCCTGCTTCAGATTCTGTGTCTCCTTCTCTCTCCGACCCTCTCCCAGTCACATTCTGTGTCTCTTTCTCAAATATGAGTAAACAATAAATGTTTTAAAAATAATAAGTAAATAAACTTTAAAAAGTGAATAGTTTTATTACAGTAAGTAGCATAGATGTTTTCCTGAAAGACCCAAATCCCTCATTTTATCTTATGTACTATTTATGAAACTAAATGCAGACACTGAGAAGTCATCTAGGAATCAGGTCACTTGAAGTTATATTTTATCCTCGCTGTATGAGATAATCGTTATGGGGACTATAGGTATCATCCATGTATTTTCAGTGCATTTCATAACAAGTAGAGCAGCATTATTTCAAATGATAAATCACACTCACTATGAAATGGCAACTAATGATGATGTCTCTTAGTTACCTGTGACCAACCCTCAAGGTTTGTACACAATGAAGGAGAGAATAATTTTCACCCGAAATTATTTCCCAAAGGATTTTGTTTTCGGCTTTTTAATGCCTTTAAATTTCTAAAACAAAGTAATTTATTATTTGTCCTAACAACTAAATTAATATGTGTTTAATGAAATGATGACTGCTAAAGAGATATGCATTTGGTGTGTATGGGGAAAAATGAAAGTATAGAGGATTAAAATGTAACAGCAGCTTCTCTGCAGAGTGAAAAAATTCCAGATAAATTCCGGATCTGAGAATACTTTTATAAATTAGAATACAATTGTTTCTTTAAATATCTGAACATGATCCTGGATCAAAATGATTTTTAAAGGTATCATTCAAAGGGAAAGTTAAAATAAATACTATGTTCATGTTATATGTCTAGAAACAAAGGTACATGCACGTGTGTGTGTACATATATACATATATTTTTGTTTTCTGGTAATCCAAGTTCCTTTTTTTTCTCTTGGGTAAATACTTAGGAGTAGCTTTGCTGTTACATAATGAGATAAGAAATTGTCAGTCTTCCAAAATGGCTGCATGAGCTTACATTTTTGCCAACAATGTATAATAATTCTAGTCATACCACATTTTGCCAATTTTTGGTAGTGATCAATCTTTTCACTATTAGCCACTTTAGTAGATGTATTGTGCTACCTCATTATGATTTTATGTTCAATGAACAAGAATTTTGATTTGAGTATAGTCACACAGTGTTACATTCACTTCAGGTGTACAGCATAGTTATTCAATGTCTGTATACATTATGCTGTGCTTACCATCAGGGTAGCTACCTTCTGTCACCACATAACACTATTAGAATACTACTGACTATATTCCTTGTGCTGTACCTTTTATTCTCATGACTTCTCATTTATGCTTTCCTGACGACTAATGCTATTAAATGACTTTGAATGCAGTGATTAGCCATTTGTGGCTAATCTTATTTTAATAAAATTTTTATTTTATTTTTAATAAAAATATCTTATTTTTTGATGTGTCCAAGTTTTTGCTAGTTTTTTATTCAATTATCTTTTTATTTTTGAATTGTAGTTCCTTATATAATGTGGTTACCAGTCACAAAGGGGTATGTTTTCTAGAGTCTTACATTTAGGCAACTGCTATATCTGCTAAGTCACAAAACCAGAATCCAGTTTTGCTCTCCTGCTGGAGCCCTGGATCTTTGTCAGTAATAGAAAATATATAACATCTCACTGAATGGCAGCTCCTGTGTTAACAAGCCGTGCATATTTGTAGAGCTTGACCAACCGACACAGGAATTAAATCGCATTTTGGGGAAGTGATCGTGGTCATCACAAAAGATATGGTTTGAGAAACTGTATAATCTAGCACTTCAGCATACAGACCTGGACTTGCTTCTCAGCCTTTCTATTTGTTTTTTATGCCACTCTGGGAAAGCCACCTAAACCCTCCAAACTTCAGGATTCAATCTTGGAAAATAGGATAATGTTATATATGTCACTCTCTACAAAATTGTCCTGAGGAGTAAACAAAATGTTTAAATGTCTTGTGCCCAGCCCCTGTATTTTAAATGGTACTAAAGAAAGCTTTCTGTTGTTGTTGGTTTTTTTTTTTTTTTTTTTTCTTCAGGATATAGGAGACTTGGTTTCACGTCCAGGTTCCAACACTAACTAGCATGAGATGTGCATCTCTTTGAGCTTCAGTTTTTTTCATTATGCTCTGTCTACTTCTGAAGATTATCTTGAAACATCCATAGGATACTATACTAGGGAGTCTATAAACTATATTTTAAAATAAAAGGTAGTACTATCCACACATCAAATTATCAAAAATCTTGCAGGCATACGTTGTACCAGATGCTGGGCTAGGCATCAAGGATAGAGCAATGCTAAAATCATAATTTTTCATTCTAAGGAGCTGGCAGTCTAATAGAGGAACAGGAGAATAAATTCATAGTATAATCTAGAATGAAAACAGATTACGATAGGAATAATGGTGGTCCCCTAGGAGCCTCCGAGAGAAGGCTTTGCAGCTACAATCAACCTGGAGCTAAGTCTAAAATGATGAGGGGAAGGTGGTAAGGCAAACAAAGAGAAAGGGGGTGCAGAGAACAGAATGCAGACAGTAGTCACAAGCATGGGGTGTTGAAAGAAAGGTAGACAACTCTATGTTGATGGCATATATATCTAGAGGTAGGAGGTAGCAACAGATGAGAACAAATAGCAGGAGCTGAACTCATGAATAAGAAAAAATATTTTTTCACGATGTTATTATTAGTGCCTGATTATATTAAGAATAAAGCCTTATAATGGGTTTCCAGATAGAGGTGGGATGACTGGCTTTTGGCACATTCACCAAATCTTCTGGTGAGAGAAAAAGTCCATAGTCCCTGCATCTCATACCACCTATAACCCTCTATCCTTTACAAGAACAAAGAAGAAAAACAAGCAGAAAAATGTAGTGCATTTTAAAAAGAATTTGATAAGATACCCATCAAAATAACCGTGTTTGGCATATCATGTTAGATCATAATCTTCACTAACCAGAATCCTTCCCTAAGCATTTGCGCGTGCGCGCGCACGCGCGCGCACACACACACACACAAATATCATCAGATTGCGGCCGGGAAATTGATATACAGACAAAATATGTGTTTGTTATATAAATGCCTGTCATTTACTGTGGCAAGCATTTTCTGTAATTGTCTTTTATTTTTCTGCTTTTCCTTTTTCATGTAAACTCAGGGTCAGCTGTCGTTCAGATGTCTTTAAGCCTTCTACCATTTACAGTGGTTAATTCTTAGTATAATAAGAAGTAAATGAAACTCTCCAGAGTCAAGAAAACTTAGGAGATAAAATTCCAAAGCACATGTAAACAGCCAAGTCAAGGACATCATGTAGTCCATAGAGCATTTTCTGGTTAATTGTTAATTTTTTGTATTATTTGCTGTCAGGAGACCAGAGACCTACTGATCAAATTATCTTGCTTAGTTAATCATTTGGAATTATTTTCCCCTTCCTAAGCCTCCTTTAATCTCTCTGTTTTTTGAATTTCAAGCTCAAGCTGGGAAAGGGAGAAGTAGCAGCAAACTCCCATTCTATAAACAGCCTTGAGGACTTGCTTATCAAGAAATGGTCAAAATGTAAGAGTTTCCCAATCTTAAAATCTATAATAAATACTTCGAGGGTCACATCTAAACAAGAGACATGCACACACTCTTATTGGAAAAAACAGATCTTTTATTTTCAAGGAACTGCTCTGGCAACTCTAACTTTTTGAGAATAATGCTTGATTTTATTTTTCATAACAGAAAGTGTAGACATAATGTCTGAGCACTCAACCATGGAAAAAATGAAGCTAATGTGTTGCTAGACCAAATCCTTTATTATGTTGTTTGACCAATTTCTTTTTAGAGAAGCGTAGTTGTAGGAGGTATGGAAAGAATATTCACATTTAAGAATCTCCTCTGCCAATTAAAATTTGAGTAACTTTGTATATATCACTTAATCTATTCAAGGCCCAATTTATTCATCTGTGAAATGAGAATGATAGACACCCAATAAGGCTGATAATATTTTAAATTGATAATGGTTGTAGAAGAGCTTTGTCGGCTGTGATACTCTATTGGAATTGGGGTGTCGTTTTCCCATGATTGTTGGCAGTGGTATTTTTTATTCAGCTAACCAAAACAAGCAAAACATGAAAGCAGACAGAAGAGGAAAATAAAATCTAAACGTAAGTGGGAGGTTCTCAACCTAAGGTTCATGGTTATCTGGCAATAATATTCTTGTTTGTGGTGACATGAAAAATAGCTTCTGATTATCAGCAGTTTTCGGTATTTTGCCGTATGCTTTATGCTGTCCCTTCAAAAACATTGTTTGTAGCTAATACAGGAAGGACCACAACATGGTTTAACAGCAAACCTCTGAGCAGCAGAGTGAAGGGAAAAAGGACATTTAACATCATGATCCAGGAAGTTACTAGATCCTGCGCAATGTAGTTGGGATGCTATTTTCTTCCCATCTAGAGCCAGAGTGGTGCATGAACCTGCTTCCAAGTACTGTGTGGCAAATGACCACAAGAATTCGGCTCACCAGTGAGAAAGTCACAAATCAGAAATGAGACTGTAAAGACAGAGAGCATTCTGTGAATATGATCATCTATTTTGAGGAACAAATGAAATAGAATGAAGAACAATGAAGAATAATGGAATTCCTTGGTAAGCTATGAGAGCAAGAGATGTTATAGTTGGTTCCCAGGAAACTTCTAGACTGTTTATCAGAGTGGTAATGAAGTATTTTATATTCTCAACAGTGATGTGTTACTGACTCATTTTCTCTGAATCTTCACTGGTACTGGGTACTGTCAACTTTTCTTATTTTAGCCATTCTAATAAGTATGTAGCATTAAGTCATCATGATTTTAATTGGCATTTTCCTAATCACTAATAATGTTGAATTTTTTCATGTGCTTATTGCCATCTGTGTATCCTATACAGTGAAATGTTGCTTCAGTCTTTTGCCCACTACCTCACTGGGTTTGCTTTTTCACACCTGAGTTTTTAGAGTTCTTTATTGACATTAGCCCTTTGTTAGATACATGGTGCCTTAGTTGGCTAGTGCTGTCATAACCAATATCACACAGTCTGCATGGCTTACAAAATAAAACTTTATTTGCTCACAATACTGGAGGCTAGAAATCCAAGATCAAGGTGTCTGCAAGGTTGATTTCTTTTGAGAACCTCTCTGCTTGGCTTGTAAATGGCCTTTGTCTTCTCTCATTGTCTTGATATGGTCTTGTGTGTGTCTTAATCTCCTTTTCTAAAAGGACACCTGTCATACTGGATGAGGGCCTCTCCTAATTACCTCATTGTTACTTAATTACCTCTTTAAGGGCTTCTCTCCAAATAGAGTCACATTCTGAGACACTGGGGTAAGGACTTCAGCACATGAATTTGACAGGGGGACACATTTCAGTCCATAACATGTGGTTTGCAAATATTACTTCCGGTTTGCACCTTGTCTTTCTATCCTATTCACAGGATCTTTCACAGAGCAAATATTTTTAATTTTGTTGAACTTCAGTTTATCTGTTGTTCAGATCACAAAGACTTTATCTTCTATTCTTTCTCCGAAAACTTTTATGAGTTAACCATTTACATTTAAGTTTATAACCATTTTGAGTTAGTTTTTATATGGCATGTGAAGTTTAGGTCAAGGCTTCTTTGTTTGTTTGTTTGTTTGTCCTTCTTTGTCTGGCTATCTAGTTGTTCTATTTTGGGGACAATTATTGTTCCTCGATGGAATTGTTTGTGTAGTTTTGTAAAGCCAAAGTTGGGTATGTTTGTGTGGGTCTATAGCTGAATTATCCGTTATATGCCACTGATCTGTATGCCTATCCTTTCTCAAATAGTACACATCTTGATTACTGTAGCTAGGTAAGTTTAAATCATATAGACTAATTAATTCCATTTCCTTGCTCTTTTTCAAAGCATTTTAGACATATACATTTTAAAATAATCTTGCTTATATCTATAAAAATCCTGTTGGGATTTGAAGGGAATTGTGTTAAACTTGTACATCAATTGAGAGAAAATTGATTACTGTGTTGAGACATCCTACCCATAAACACAGTGTCTCTTATTTAAATCCTCTTTGATTTCACTGGTCAATATTTTATTTTTTCAGCAGATAAATCTTCTATATGTTTTGACAGAGTTACCATATATCTTTTTGATGTCAGAATATTTAATTACTTTTAAAATGTCCATTTTTCACATCACTCAATTGCATTTAACATCTAAATAAAAAATTACCCTTAAGAAATTGGACTACATGCATAAAGCACGATAACCAACTTATATTTTTCGTATATTACATATTTTTGACTAGAGTATAATTAGTATCTTTCACAAAACAAACTTATTCAACAGATTTCAAAACAATAGACAATGAACTTATGCAAATTGAGTCATTATTCAGTTTTTATTAAATTTTTCATAATTACCTTATAAAAATAATTCTTCCTGGGATATAATTAGGTGTTGTTCTGAAAAATATTAAAAAGATCTATTTTTTGGTTCTATATTTCACCATTGCTCAAAGCTTGCTTTCCTGACCACTTGCATTAGATCTCTCAAGTACTTATTAAGAACTGGATAACTCAGGGATGCCTGGGTGGCTCAGTTGGTTAAGGGTCTGACTCTTGACTTCAGCTCAGGTCATGATCTCACAGTTTTATGAGTTCAAGCCCTGTGTCAGGCTCTGTGCTGACCTTGCAGAGCCTGCTTGGGATTCATTCTCTCTGTCTCTCTTTCTCTCTCTGACCCTCCACCACTTGTGCTCTGTCAGTCAATAAATAAATAATAAATAAGAAAAGAAAAGAGGTGCTTGGGTGGTTTGGTTTGTTTAGCATCCGACTTCATGAGTTCAAGCACTGCTTCAGGCTCTGTGCTGACAGCTCATAGCCTGGAGCCTGCTTTGGATTCTGTGTCTCCTTCTCTCTGTCCCCCTACACCCAGACTCACACTCTGTGTGTGTGTGTCTCTCTCTCAAAAATAAACATTAAGAAAATTAAAAAAGAAAAAAAGGGACTAGATAACCCAACCCCACCAGTTTGCTGAGTTCACATCTCTGGGCCACAACCTGGAGAAATTTGGGGAATAAGTATTTTAAACAAGTTCCGTAGGTGGTTACTATGTATACTGAAGTTTGAGAATTCTGCCTTCCTTGCTTAAAATCCAACGTGGACAACCAGACCACAAACTTGTAATTTAAAATGGCAATGGATAATATTTAGACTCTTCTATCTACTATAATTTGTTCAACTCTTTACTATGTGTTACATTCAAAGCTGTAATCAAGCGTTACTGTGCGTATTTTTTTGCAATTCCAGTAACTGTGTGATTATCCATGTTTTGCCTCACATTCCTATCCCTCTGTATTGTTCCACTTCTGTATCGCCTCAGGATGGCAAATTATCTGGAAGCAAGAACACTGATAAGCTCCATATTTACTTCCCATCTTACTTTGAATTAATAACACCAGTTTGTTAGATTTTCACTACATCCTTTCAGATACATAAAATATTTTTAATCATTTAAAGAGATAATTCCTAGGTTTTGACAAATGCCAAGTGCTATGTCACTGCAGTGGGATTATGTATGACTCTTGATCCTGTGGATATTGGAGCCTTTGAACGTTGTCTGGAACTTCATGTGAAAGCTAGAAACTCTTGTTTCAGTATTATTTTTCTCCACAGTAAGTATCTGCCAGTGTCTATAAGTCATTAGACAGTCCAGATGTCTTTGAGAGCCACTGAGATTTTATCCTCTTTAGATGAATTCCCTCTTAGAAAAATTTCTTTATGAAGTAAACTTAAGCTTAATTTAAATTATGGCATTGACCTAAAACAATAGGAGGAGGTATGACTAGAACCAAATGGTTTGAGGTCCATTATTCCTACATTTGAAATATTCTTTGTGGTATTGTTGTTTTCAAATGTTGGATTTTTTTAAATTATTATTTACAAGAGAGAGAGCATGAGCAGGGGAGAGGGGCAGAAGGAGAGAGGGAGTGGTGGGGGGAGAAAGAAAGAGAGAGAATGACAGAATGAGAATATCTTAAACAGGCTCCATGCTCAGTGCAGAGCCCAACATAGGGCTTGATCCCACAATCCTGAGATCATGACCTGAGCCTAAATCAAGAGTCAGACACTCAACTGACTGAGCCACCCAGGCGCCCCATGAATGATTTTCTTAAAAGAAGAGTAGGTCTCTGCCTATTGTAATTGACTTGAGGTGCTTCACTGAAGGTAGATTACACATTTCCTCCCCGTTGTCAGGCTTGAGCGTATAATGGATACGAGCCAGTAAAATGTTAGTTAAAGCACTAATATTAAGCAGAATCTTTGAATGACATCCCATGCCTCTCCTCCCATTAGTTTTTCCTCCTATCAGTCCTTGCCCTCTGCCAAGGAGAAGATGGGTAGATGAGAAGACATATAGGGCAGAGTATCACTTGCTGACCTGCCAGGAATTGACCTAAAACATGAGTAAAAAAATAAATGCTTTCCTTTAGCAAATGGTGTGGAAACATCTATACGTCCACATGAAGAACATAGTCTAGACACAGATCTTATTCACTTCACAAAAGTTAACTCAAAATGAACCATAGAAGTCAGCAAACACAGGAAAAGATGCTCAACATAACTAATCACCGTGGAAACACAAATCAACACCACAATGAGATATCACCTCACACCAGTCAGGATGGCTAAAATAAAAGACGCAAGAAACAACAAATGTTGGCGAGCATGTGGAGAAAAAGAAACACTTGTGCACTGTTGGTGGGAGGAATGCAAACTGGTATAACCACTGTGCAAAAGAATATGGAGTTTTGTTAAAAGATTAAAAACAATTATCATAATATTCAGTATTTCCATTACTGAGTATTTACCCAAAGAAAACAAGAACACTAATTCAAAAAGATGAAGGCACCCCTATGTTTATTGTGGCATCATTTACAATGGCCAAAATATGGAAGCAACTTAAGTGCCCATTGATAAAGGAAGAATAAAGAAGAATGAAATTTTGCCCATTTACAACAACACAGATAAATCTATAGGGTGTAATGCTAAGTGGAATAAGTCAGTCAGAGAAAGACAAATATATGATTTCACTCATATGTGGAATTTAAAAAACAAAACTTTTGAACAAAGGAAAAACGAGACAAAAAAACAAAAACAAACCCAGACTTTCAAATAGATAGAACTGGTGGTTACCAGAGCGGAGGTGGGTGGAAGGATGGGCAAAATGGGTGAAGGGAAATAAGAGTATACCTATTGCAATGAGCATTGAGTATAGAATTGTTGAATCACTATATTATACACCTGAGACTAATATAACACTGTATGTAAATTACACTGGAAGTGAATGAATTAAAAAAAGAAATTAAAAATATTATAGACCTAAATGTAAAATGCAAAATTTAAAATTTTAGAAGGTAACATAAAAAAATTAGATGAGTATAGGTATGAAAATGACGTTTTAGATGCAACACAGAATGTAGAATCCATGAAAGATATTTCATTGGCAAGCTGGATTTAATTAAAATAAAAAAACTTCCGCTCTGTGAAAGACAAATTCACATTAGGAAGACAAGCCACAGACTGGGAGAAAATGTTTGCAAGAGATACATCCAATAAAGGACTGTTATTCAAAATATATAAATAACTCTTAAAACTCAAGACTAAGGAAACAACCTCATTAATAAATGGACCAAAGACCTTAAGAAACACCTCATCAAGGAAGCCATAGCAAATGGCAAATAAGTATATGATTAGATGCCCCATCCACATCATACATCATCAGAGAAATGCACATTCATTAAAGAGTGAAATACAATGAATACCTATCAGAATGACCAAAATCTAAAAACAGACATCTAATGATGGTGAGACTATAGAGCAAAGGAAACTCTCATTTAATGCTGGTAAAAATGAAAAATGATATAGCCACTTTGAAATACAGTTGGCAATTTTTTTTTTAAATAAAACTGAACCAGAGTCTTACCAAATGGTGTAGAAAGAGTACTCCTTGATATTCCCAACCCAAAGTAGTTGAACACTTGGTATTTTCAGCTCAAGTGAGTTGAAAATATATGTCCACACAAATACCTGTCCATAGATGCACATAGCTTTTTTTTAATTCATAATTGCCAAAACCTGAGAGCATCCAAGATGTCTTTCAGTGGGTAAATGGATAAACAAACAGTGGCATATCCAGGCAATGGAATATTAACCCGTGCTAAAAGGAAATGAGTTATCAAGGCATGAAAAGACATAGTAATATGCATCTAAGTTTCCTCTAAATCAAAGAAGCCAATCTGAAAAGACGACCTGTGGTAATATTTAAACCATATGACATTCTGGAAAAGGCAAAACTATGTGGATAGTAAAAACATCAGTGCATACCAGGGGTTGGGAGGTGAAGGAGATGAATAGAAGACCATGAAGACTATTAGGGCAGTGGAAATACTCTGTGTGATACTATAATGATGGGTCTACATCATACATTTGTCCAAACCCATAGAATATACAATATTGAGGGTTAATCCTAAGACAAACTATTGACTTTGGGTGATAATGATGTGTCCACAGGGGTTCATTCTTTGGAAAAAACAAAAACAAAAAGAGAGTGTACCACTACGGTGAATGGTGCTGGTAATGGAGTGTGAGGGCAGAGGTTATACTGGAAATCTCTGTACTTTCCTTTTTTAATTTTGTTATAAACCTAAAACGACTCTGGAAAAGTCTCATAAAAGTTATTATTATAAATAATTGGTGTTTAAGAATGTTAATGCAATAAAATTTAACAAACCCTTAGCTTTCTGTGAATATTAATGGAAAGTTGATGTCACCCATTATCTTGAGAAGCAGTTCCATAAACAGCTAAGATACTTCTGGTAGCACAGGTGAATTGCACTCACCTTGATTTTCACATGATTTACAGTGAGCTTTTTAAGGATATCTTGCACTTATTGAACTTCCTAATAACATCTCGTCCCCAACTTTACTTATATCTCCACAATTTTTTTTTCAATCTCACTACCGAGCTTTCACTCTGACTTTCCTGTTCAAGAAATTTAGCTCTACCAATAAATCTGAGCTGTCTTTCTCATAAACACCATCAGGAAAAGTCCAGCAAGGACTTTTGACCTTTCAACTGAAGTATGTCTTTTCCAATTTATGGTGTTTATATCTGTAGTAGAATGGAGAACCACTTCAAATGCCCAAGATTACAATCATAAAATATGTTTTAAGCGCCCAAGTGCACTTAGTACTCTATCTGAAGCAGTGGAGGGTATATTGTCCAGAAGAACCATATAAGGGAGGATACCAATTTTGATTGTCATTGAAACTTTTGAGTATAACTTAAAGTACATTGCCATGTCAAAAAAGATGAACACTGATAAATCCAAGCACTATGGGAAAAATTTTTCTATAATCTTGGAAAAGCCTATGAGTTTCATCTAGATTACTTGTTATCAAATTGGACAAAATTAATTTTATATCCTTTGTATTTGAAATTGGTTGAAAATAATCTAACCACATGAGTGTGGCATTTTTCAAGTTGATTCTACTTCTGTTTGAAATTAGAAATAGATAAATTAAAGATACTCAACATGACAGGGTCCATGACCTTATCTTCACTTCATCTTGAAAATACTCTATTGCTTGGCTTGCTCACAAGCTTCCAGAACTAATTATCCAGTAAGTAGGTTTATCCCTGCAACACCTGATCTTCTATAGCCGTGAGTTTGTGAAATCTAGAATCTGTCATTTGTTGGCTCACTGCCTCCACCAAAAATCGAGTTTAATGAATGTTCAAAAGAGGGCCAGCAATCCGACCAAGCAAAAGGCTTCTAATCACTTTACAACAGGAATATTAGGTCACGTCTTTGGTCATAAACATTTTTATTCATCCCAACCAGACATACCATATATTTTAGAGAACTGTAATTCATGTTTAGAATGACTAAAACCTTTCTCTTTAGAACATGGCCAGTCTTTCTTGAATGAAGAGAAGTTTCTTAGTTTTGGACACATGCATATACAAAAAGAAAAGCTTTCCAACTATAACGGGAAAACTAGGTGTGTTTCTCAGTTAAACTTAGCTGTTTCTATGCTACCACATAGCAAATCTGTGATATTACACAGGCCTCTCTTATTGTATTTGCTCCTTTGTCAAGAAAGTCCAGGGAAGTTAAAAAAAAAAAAAAAAAGCATCAGAGGAAACAGGTTTTAGGAGAGTAGCAAACATAAACTCACAAGAGTTGAACGAATCTGCATTATATGAAAAGGGCAGGTGGACAGTCCATGTGTATTTCTTCCCTGTTAGGGTCAGCTTTCATGATCCACGTCTAAAGGAAATCTCTTTATGTCTCGGGCTTTGGTGAATGGAACTTACAAATATAGATCTTTCAAAGTGGCTGAGTAGTAGAATAAGGAGATGGAATATGAAACACAAATTACTTCAAGTGTGTATAGATGAATTTAAAATGTTTACAGTATGTTATGTGAGACTACTTCAATTTGTCTTGGTGATTCAGAGGAAGATAAGGTGAGTGCTTCATTACCAGGGGAAGGCCAATATCATCTTGGAGAGAGAGAACTTGTACTGGCAGTTTAACTGTCTTGTCCAGAGAGCTAATAAACAGGCAGAGTAAGGAACTGCCTAAAGGTCATTTGATGGCTGAGAGCAGTAAGTAGAGGCCACCAGTATCAGGGCAATGTAGAATCTAAGTGTGGGAGCTGACTGCATACCTTCTTGGAGCCTTCATTTCACCAAACTGTTATTATTTCACAAACTTTTTTCCATTGGAAATCTTCCCATTAGCCAATCAACAGTCACTTTCAGTCAGATTATCAGACTAATATGTTCTAATAAAACACTAGGTATGATCACCAATGAGGTAGAACCAAAATGAGGCTAAACATATTTATATTATATTTATATACAATTTGAATTATTCTTTTAAAATTCTAGATTATGTATGCTGATTATATATAAGGACATTTGTAAAATCCCTGTACCCTAAACATATGGCAATTGAATAAACTATACAATAAAGGGAAAATTCCATGAAAGTAATTGTTTTCCTGTCCATTTAATTGAATAATAGTGTCATTAATGGGTGACTTTTGGGCTGGGTATCTGAATAAAGCAGAGGAGCAACACAATATAAAAGAGACATTTTATTGCCTTTAAAAAACTTGTAATTGTTTGATAGCATTTAATCTGAGATGGAAGTTTAAAACAATAACCCTAGTGCTGTCCAGTACAAATATATTGTGAGCCACAAATGCAAGCCACGTGTGTCATTTTAACTGTTTAAACAGCAACACCAAAAAGAAAGGAGCCAGATGAAATTAATGTATATTTATTCTACCCCAAAATATATCTAAATATTATTTCAACATATCAATATAAAAATTATAAATAAGATACTTTATATTCATTTTTTACACGAGGTTTTCTTTAAAAAAATTTTTAAATGTTTATTTATGTTTAAGAGAGAGAGAGAGACAGACAGACAGAGCACGAGGAAGGGAGAGGAATAGAGGGAGGGAAACAGAATCCAGAGCAGGCTCCAGGCTCTGAGCTGACAGCACAGAGCCTGATGTGAGTCACTCAGGCACCCCTCACTAAGTTTTCAAGTTCTGGTGTGCACCTTATCCTTACAGCAGGTCTCACTTTGCAGTAGCCACATTTCATGTGCTTTGTAATCACGTGTGGCTAGTGACTTTTGTATTGGACAACACTATCCTATAAAAACCTAAGCAAAATGAAATTCTTATTTTATTTAACATTTGTTAACTGCATAATAAGCTGCCTTGGAAAAAGAGCAGGAAAATGAATTATCAATAGAAACGAAAATTGGTATATAGAACCTCATTGGAAATTGTACATTATTTATCTTACTGCATTAAATTCAAAATTTATTTAGATGGATGGCCAAATAAAAATTCTTTGAAGTCAGTTTTAAAGTATTAGGTGGGCATCTCGAACTATTGTAACATTATTTGTTAACTATGCTTCAATAAAAATAAATTTAAAAAAAATATTTTAAAATATTTATTAAAAAAATAAAATATTAATTGGGCTTGTAGGCAAGACAACAAAAATGGCTACTAGAAATTATTTTGCATTCTCTCAACTTAGTGTAAAGCACACACTGGATTTTTAGGCAAAATATTAATTCTAGTACAATTTAGTACTATTAGTCTGCTAGTGCACATGCAGTGAAATATGCGCTAGCAGTATAATAAGTTCTGTTCTTAATAAAGATCCAACATTCAAGACCCCTAAATGCTTAGTTAGTACATAACAGTTATATATATATAGCCCCTTAAGCAAAATATTTGAATATGTGGAACTATTATCTTAGTACACCTGTAATGCAAAATTGACTCCATAAGAAAAAAAATATATAGAAATGGTCCTACCCTAAGCGGAATTCCTCCTCTTTCTTTTTAAATCTATAGCTCAATAACCAATAGATTATCATTCATTCACCATCATTGATATTATTCAGTATCAGGATGATATCCGCCTCCTCTGTGTAAAAACACGTTATTTTTGTGAGTCTGAAAAAGGAACCATGAGTAAAGACAACTTAACTCAATGAATTTTTAAATCTTGTATTCTTGAAGGGATTTTGCTTCTGACATTTTTTTTCCAATTGGGAAAATAATCTTCAAAAAGGTTTAGCTAATAACCTACAACTAAATTCCCTTTTTAATTGTTTAGGTGAGAGAATCACAAAACCCTATACTCCCTTTGTAGTTAACCTATATTCATGACAATCCTCTTGTATCATCATTAAACTTCGTTACAACAGTCTAAGCAATGAGTCTTAATACTATCTAACTTAACTGTAACTAATTCTTCATTAAATTTTCTAAGTTTGTTGCCTTGTAAAGGGCTATTTTTGGAACATACAAACTAGAAGAGATTTTGCAAATTGGAATGTAAGCAAAGCATTGTTTTCTTAACTCAATTCTTTTATTTATTCATACAACTTAAATATAATTGGAAATATAACCTTCCAACACTAATGAGAGAAATTCATTAATGGGTCATTGAGTCAAAAATTACCTGTATATTAATGCAAAAATGTTCATTAGATAGTCCAGCTTTTTTTTACATATTTTATTTCCTTTTAATGAATTATTAGAGTATAATTCTATGCAAAAGGATTGTGCACCAAACATACATTTTATTATTTTTATAGAACAATGATGTGTAGCAGAATTAGAGGTAAACAATAAACTAAGAATGCCAAAGCTTTAAACAACTGTTAGGTGTTAAATTCCAGTGTATGTCTAGTGTTTGTAGTATTTTAGGTGATTTACTTAGCTTCAGATATCTATTTTAGTTTTTATTTGTAAACGGGTACTTCTGGGACTACATTAAAACTTACTGGAGACATTAATTAAAATCTACCATTTAGTGTTCTTCAGACCCTTTCTCAAATTAATAGTAAAGTATCATCCAAAACTAAATAAAATATTTCTAAAGTATTTCTATTATTAATAATTTTTTTAAAAATAAAGAATTTATAACATTTTATATCCATGACATTTATTAAGTAATTAAAACAATGTTTCAAAGATTCAGAGTCCTATAAGAGAAATACAGAAAATCTCTAGCCTCTCTAAAGACAAACAAACATAATACAGATTATTTAGAGGTATTTATCCTCTTATTTTGAAATAAGATATTTATATAATTATATCTTAATTTCTAGTGTTGGATATTATCTATTATCTTCCCTAGAGTGGAGGATGATGATTGGGCTCCCTAGTCCAGCCCCCAATGGACATGTACAAATTCCCTGATATTTCCAATATTTATTAATTCACTCCTTCAAAAAATATTATGAGTTCTGAGGTCACAGCAGTATAAATGATTGACATAGTTTCCTATATTCATGGAAGCAACAGATTATTGCAGAAAGGTAGAAATGAATAAAAATATAGCATATTAGCAGGTGATAAATACTATGGAAAAGATTAAGAAGAGTGCAGGGATGGAGAGGAAACTGAAATTTAATATGGGTATTTCTCATGAAACAATTGACATTTGAGCAAGGACTGAAAAATGTAAGAAAGTGAGCCACGTTGAAATTGGGGGACAGCACTAGAGGCAGGGAAGCACACAGTGGGGGTATCTGAAGTGGAATATGCCAAGTGTGGCCCAGGAGACCAGACGTGCTGGAGTAGACTAAACAAGCAGGAGAGCATACAGGTGGAAGGGAAGTGAGATCATGTAGAGGCACATCTCTAAAAATCTCAGGCTATTTATAGGCTTTTTCTCTGAAAGAGATAGATGCTTTTGGGGTTTTGATCAGAGGAGTGACATACATTCATAAAAACCATTCTGGCTGCTATGTTGGGAATATAATATGATGGGCAACAGTGTGAGAAAAATTAGGACAGCACTGTGATAATCCACAAGGGAAGATAGAGGCTTGGGCCAGACAGATAGCAGGAGACGTAGTGAAAAGTGACTGGATTCTGGACACATATTGAGATAGAATTAGGAGGATTTTCTCATGGAGTCTGATTGTTGTCTGAGTGACCACGGGGTCAGTCAGGATTGGTTCCAGGATTTCTAGTCCGAAGACTGAGAAGCATAGAATGACTACTAATTGAGACTGAGAAGTGAACAAAGCAGAACTTTTTGATGCAGGGAAGGAGGGGGAAATCATTCTGGACATTTGAGCCTAAGATGCTTATTAGACATCCTGATAGAGATGTCCATGTAAAGACTTAGGTAGACAAGTCAAGAATTTGGAGACAGGGAGCCAGGCCCTGTGGGACTGAACAGTGTGAATTTCCACTGTTTAACTTTTCAACTCAAGAAGAGAATCTACCAAAGAAGACACTTAAGGAACATGCCCTTAAGCGAGGCATGCTGTGGGCCCCGAGCCTCCCCGATCAGGGTCTCCACAGGGCATACTTCCTGTCTCCTGGCACACGGGAGAGGAGCAGTTACCCATCTCTCTGAACTGAGAATGGCTTACAAGAACTTAATGAAAGGTGTTTTCAAATAATCGGCTTTTCAGTCCTACAGCTGTACTCTTGACATTTGAAAGGCATCAAAGTCTCTGTTTCTTGGTCTTTTCTGAGTTCTGAGATTTGCATTAGCTTTTGCTTTCTCTGCTGTGTATTCTCCCAATGAGCTCAGATTTTAGATGTCTCTCATATGCGAAGTCATTCATCACTTTTTAACCCTTTTAAACTTTCTAAAATAGATTCCCGGAATGTACACTATCACATAAAGGAGTATGAAGAAATATGGGATTTTTAAAATATATAAGAAATGACCCATATAGAAACTGCATGCTGTAGAGAAGTTCCTCTTCCTTTCTTACAATTGATTAATTTGTATTATTTAATACCCCAGCTCTCATGTCTAACTATATCAATATGCCACTGGACTGAGATGTTGCCAAAAGTCACTTAGGGCTACTTCACTACCATTTTCCTTCCCTCTGCAGCTGTTTCAAAATTCAGCATCATTCCAGGTGTGAAGAATCCCTGAAAACTGATTTCCAGAGGGTCAGCATTTAAATCTAAATATCTAAATTTGCTGAAATACTTGCTAATTATAAAAGCTTTTAGAACATGGATAGATTTAGGTGATTTTCACATGATGAAAGCTAGTAGATAACATTTAAGAGTTTTTCTGGAGATGGAAGTATAACATTTGATGGTTCATGCAGAAAACTGCCATATAATAAGTATTTTAACGCTAATATAATTTCTTTATGGGATTTAATTCTTTTATGGCCATCAAAATAATTTTTATAATTTCTCCAACATATTTAAGAAAGTATCACGTGTTATAAAATGACAAAATAAATTATATACATTGTTATTATTCATCATACTTTGCTTTCTTTACTCATATTTTACTGACCAAAGCAATGCAAATCACTAAATATGATGTCAAAGACTTAAGTGTAATGCTCTATGGTGGAAACAATGAATAACTGGGAGCAGTAATAGAATCTATCACCACAGATATCATAGCCACAGTCAAAAACTAACACAAAATCTGGAAGAAAGCCTTGGAAAGATACGTATGAACTAGAAAAGCAGGGGACTAAATTCCAGAATAGAGATTGATCTGAAAGCAGTACTATAGTCACAGTATATCTTTCAATACTTATAGAGCTGGGCAGAATAGTATTTGATTCTCTCTTTATCTTCTATCATGAGACAAAAGAACAGATCCACCAGATGTGACAGGGCGAGCTCAGAGAAAAGTTGGAGACAAGGTAAGAAATCTAAATAAACAGATGGTTCAACATTAGAAAGTCTAACAATTTAACACTTCCATAGACTACAAAAGAGAAATTGGGCAAACATGGCAATAGAAACAAACACATTTGGAAATGTTTATTATTTCTTTTTTAAAAACACAATTTTTACTACAAAGGCACTTTTTGAACTTCATAAACTATCCACAAAAATTATAGCATATATCACACATAAATGAGGTATTCTGGATATGCTCTAATTTGGGGAAAATATATGATGACCATCACTATCACTTCTGTTCAGCATTGTATTGGAAAGGTTGAGCAATATCATAAGATGGAAAAAAATGAAGTATAAATACTGAGGAAAAAAACACAAATATGTCATCATTTGCAAGTGCTATGATCACCCGCAGGAAACCCCAATCAAATAAGCACAAAGCCATTAGAACTTATAAGCAAATTCATCAAGACTGTCACAAATAAACCACCACCACACACACACTCAAAATGTTTTTCTGTGCCAGTAATAATTTAATTGAAGATGTAAAACTGTAATATAAACTGGGACACTAAAGAGTACTTTATAATTAACCTACTAAAGAATACTAAAGTCATTTATGTACAGAATTTACAAATATATTTGATTAAAAAATGATCCAAATAAATGGAGAAATGTATCATGTTAATGGATATGATAATTTACTGCTAAAAATTCTTTCAACTATTCAAACTTCTCTCAATAAATTCTCATAAATAACTAAGTTACTTTTAAAGATGCAGAGGGTGGAGCGTGGCTTGCTTTTCAGATATCAGAATATATTATAAATATATAAAAAAGTGTGGTAACCAACGCAGTTTTATTTTCCACTAAAAAGTACTGGATCTCAGGGACACTTGGGTGGCTCAGTTAGCTGACTGACTCATGATTTTGGATCAAGTCATGATCTTAATGGTTCATGGGATTGAGCCCTGCATCAGGCTCCACACTGACACTGCAGAGCCTATTTGGGATTCTCTCTCTTTCTCTATCTCTGCCCCTCCCCCACTCCTGTTCTCTTTGTCTCTGTCTCTCTCCCTCAAAATAAATTAATAAACTTAAAAAAACTGAATCGTACTGACAATAGGAGGGAAAAGTGATGACAAAAGTGGTGATCTTAGTGATGGCAAAAAGATGACTAATGGCATATAAGCATGTTAAGAGATAGTTAATATCATATGTGATTAGGAAACTGCAAATTAAACAACAGTGAGACACCACTATGTGCCTATTAGAATGGCCAAGATCCAAAATACTGGCAACCCTGAATGCTGGCAAGATGAGCAAATCTTATCTATTGCAGATGGGAATGCAAAGTGGACCAGCTACTTTGGAAGAGTTTGGCAGTTTCTTATAAAACTGAACACACTCTTACGATAGCATCAATGTAATCATGCTTTCTGATATTAACCCAAATGAGTTGAAAACTTACATCCATGCAAAATCCTGAACACAAATGCTTATAACACTTTAGTCATAATTGCCAAAACTTAAAAGCAAGATGTCTTTCAACAGTCCAATGTACAAGAAACTCTGATATATCCCTACAATGGGATATTATTTAGCAAAAAAGACATGTGCTGTCAAGCCACAAAAGGAGATGGGAGACTCTTAAATGCATAGTGCTAAGTGAAAGAAGCCAATCTGAGAAAGTTATGTACTGAATGCTTTCAATTACATGACATCCTGGAAAAGTGGGCTGCTGGGGCATGGATGGTAAGGAAGAGGAATAAATAGACACAAGGGATTTTTTAGGGCAGTGAAACTGTTATTTGGCTTGATACTGTTGTGGTGGATACATACCATTACACATTTGTTAAAACCCATTGCATATACGAAACAAAGAGTGAGCCATATCTGTGGACTTTAGTTAATAATAATGTATCAATATTATTTCATCAATTTTAACAAATGTTACACACAAATCTTAAAAATACCATGGGATGTTAAAAATAAGAGAAATGCGGGGGAAAGGAGCATACAGGAACTCTGTCCTTTTCACTCAGGCTTTTTTTTTTTTTCTGTAAACCTAATACAGCTCTAAAAATAATGTTTATTAATTAAAAGAAATATATAGCTTCTACCATATCTCATATATCTACCAGTCTACAGTGAAAGACTGTATCCAAGAACTTACATAATCTTTCATTTGAATAATAATGTTGAAATACTTCATTAATGAAATTAACTATAAAGCAAAATAGGGAAAGTAAATAAAGATTTTGTTTATAAGTTATTTACTTAGAACACTTGATAACTGAAATAACACACATTAGTTTGCATCTGCTCTGACCAACATAATAATAAAAGGCTTTAAGCAGGTCCAATTTTACTCATTTTTTAGAACGAATAAATTTCACTCTAGCCAAGCCATGAGTAGCAATTCTTTTAACAATGAACTCTAGAAACAGAAAAACCTTATGTTCTGTATTTCTTTAACTGGTGTCTTAGGCCATGGAGATAGAACTCCGGGCATGATCTTCCAAGTTTCAATGTCACCCACCTTCCCTAGGAATAGATTGTTTTGCAAATCTGTTGGTCTGGATCCTTGTGGGTATTTTCTACATTTTCTCCTTTACATTTTTTAAAACCACTTTCCCCTTCTATCATTCTTCTCTTTTTTTTCCTCTCTATTTCTACACTGCATTTATCTTGCTGGGAATGGCCCCATCCCTAACAATGGTCTTGTCCCCAAGTTTACCCACTTCATATCTAAGTGTTCTGGGGCAGATATCTCATCAGTGTTCCAGTGCAGATATTTCAGCCCATTGGTAGTAAAAACTCTCAGAATAAAACTTCATCTCCTGTCTCAGGATCATAATTCCCTCTACTACACTGTTTCAACTATGCATTCTTGGCCTTGTGGCCATTATCCTGTCTTCAGAATGTAAAGGGTGGAGAAGAGCTTTCTCTTGTGTTTGAACAGTATCCCTCCTTTTCTATGCTCCATAGAAAGGCATCAAATATCAATACAATGTTTTCCACTTGATTTATATTTCATCTATAATTAACTTTTGTGTTGAACATGAATAAATTAAAAACTTCTTGGAATACCATAAACTATTTGATAGAGTTTTATAGGTAAAATTTACACAAGCTGTATTAAATAATTTACTGCCATATAAACTTATTATAAATCTTTTGTTTCATCATACCCTTGCTCAGTAATTCTATTGGAAGAAAACTAACTTTTTTAAATATAATTTGTGCTTTGTAAGTCTTTTCCTGTGTTCTGCTTATGATTCCATTATCTTTCAGATGAGTACTTTTGTATATTTAATTTAGAAGTTTTACATTAAGAACAATAAAAGATAGTCTTTCATCTATATTTCCTCCTAAAATAAGATTATAATAATATATGCTCTGTCACATATAGATCTTCACAAACATAAATATGAATATTTTATCATAACTACTTATGAAGAAAGAGCAGGATTCCTATTACATGTATGATAACAAATTAATCTACAAAATCATAAACTTGTACTCTTTTTAAAACAGTAATAGGTAAAAAATGGGAGAGAAGAAAGGATATAATGTTATTCCCAGAAGACACTGATTTATTGATACCACAGAAGAAATTTTTGGAAATAACAAAGCATTTTGCTATGTATGTACAATGAAAACAAACAAAAGAATATGAACTGGAATTTTCAGTTGAGTCAGTTTGTTATATAGTTTAAGAGGCACAGACAAGATATCAGTTCTGGCTTTCTCATCATTTACTGGTGTGTTTACTCCATGTATGCATTCATTCATTCACTCCAAACCACAAATGTATGTATATTATATTCTAGATATTAGGAATACAAGATGATTACAACAGTGCCTTCAAATTTCTCAAAGCCAGCAGGGGATATAAGCATATAATGTCAAATATCATACACTGTTCCATGGGACATTGGAAGAATGCCTAATGGGCCATGAAACCACAAAATAAGATATAGTCAGTTTATCATAGGAAGGTCACCCAGAAGAGAAGACTGAATTTGGTTATAAAGGAAGAGTAGAATCTTCCAGGCTAACAAGGAGAATGCTGTTTTACTTAGCAGGAACACTGGATGCAAATTTAAGGAGTAATAAGGCAATACAATGGGTTAAAATGAGGCTAGTAGATCCAAGTTGTTCAATACAAGGGGTGGAGTATGGGGTAGAATATTCTTACGTGGACACATTTAGGAAGGAGAAAGAGGTAGAGTCAGATCATAAAAGATCATGATCAATCTAAAGACAAGGAGATTAGATTTTATCAGGAGGCAAGGGTGTGGCCTTGAAAGTGTGATAAGGTACAACAAAATGAGATTTGCATTTTATAACCATTGCCCTCAGGGTGTGGTGCAGGCTGGACTGCAGGTGGAGTTGGAGAAGATGAAGGGGGCAGAATCTCATAAAATGTGATAGAGGAAGAGAGAGGAGGATATTTATTGGTGAAAACAGAGAAAGCAGATCTGAGAGGATACAGATTTCAGAGGACACAGAATTCACAGGGTTTTATAGTAATCTGAATAAGCAACGAGAGCAAGTGGAATTGAGATCTCATGAAATATCATTTTAATTCTCATTAGAATTAATTCTGGAAAAATTACTTTGCTAAACTGATTTTCAGAGGTGGTGAGTAGCTTCTTGAAGGTCACAGAGATTTTAGATGCATCTGCATCCACACAGAGCTATACTGACTCATCTGACTTCCTAAGAGACCAAAGATTACATTATCTGACTCAAGTAGTGGGAGAGAACAGAGACTAGAAGAGCTCACAATTCTCTGTATTGGATGCTAGTAATTGTTTGAAGGAAGATAATGAATTAAGTGGAGTTACCTTATGATATTCAGGAAGAAACGAGAAATAAACTGTTGGTTATATGGATCTGAAGGAGTCTCTTGATGATCCTGTTTTATAGATGCATTAGGACCAGGATTGAAAGACATAGTCCCTGTCCCTTCCTGCTATATTTTACAGGCCAGATCAATATATACTTTCCTCCACCTTTTCAGGAGAAAATTTTTGATACATGTGCATTAGTTGCTTCTAGAAGGGAGAAAGTCCTTTTTACCTGAACTCTACCTCACCTGAAGCAATAAGTACTTATAGAAATGACTATGCTACATTTAAGACTTATAGGAATGACAGAATCAGATTCCTATAGGCAAAGATGGACTGACCAAGGACAAAGAAGTTACATTACCTTCCTCAGATGTCTACAGATGTTGATCAACTTTTGACTCCCTCCTTCCCACTATCCCGTCTTTTTTTAACATAAAAGAAACTCAAATTTCATGCCAAAGGGAGATGGCTTTTAGGGACAATCATCCACAACCTCCTTAGTTTGCTGGCTTTCCGGAAAAAAAAAAAAGAAAAGCCACTTTGTTCCAACATCTTGACTCTTGACTTGCTGGCCTGTTTTGTAGAAAGTAGATTGAGTTTGGACTCACTTACACTATCTTCCACAAATATGTTATAAAATAGCCATTGGGCATATTGTGCAAATTACACCATATAATCTGATTGGAAGAGGGACGTCTTTAACTGAGTATAGTGATCTATCATCAATACATGGCTTTATTTTCTCTTTGTATCAATTTATTTTTCTATTTGTTATTAATCTTCTCACAAGTTCTTTTCACTTAGGTGCCTAAATTCTATTTTAGAATTCTATTACATTATCAATGAAAACACACAACTACAAACTTTATAATCTTATAGCTGATACTGACAGTTGTTGAAAAAGCAAAAAGATGATAAATTTTACCTGTTATATGTATGACTTTTGGTTTGAAATGACAGGAAATTTTTAAAAAAGAAAAGAAAAAGACATGGCAGGAAAAGTAAGTAGCCAAAGAACTTTGATGCAAGAATAATGAAAACTTGCCAGGGATAAAACAGAGAACACATGGAGAATGGATAGAAATTATTTTTCAGACTATATGGGGGCAATCCTTGGCACTTCCCTGTAATTATTTTCTGGTTTAGCTGAAAAAATATGAGACTATCTCAAATTTCCTCAGGATTGGATTATAATATTCCATTTTATTAGCCCTGGAACAACACAAACAGAAATTTTAGTGATAGTATTATACTCCACGCTTAAGGCTTGTTAGAACTGCATTATTTTGTCTGTTCTGAAAGAAATTGTTGCTTAGTTCAGGCAGGTGACTAGAGGTCACTAAAATCCTCTTCCCTTAAAAAGAGAGAGGGCGAGTGAGCAAGGGAGGGAACGCTCTTTCTTCACAGAGGAATTCTCTGAGATCCATTAATTAAATTAATTAGACTTCATAGCATTCACTCATGAACCATGATTTAAAAAATTAGAAGGAAACAGGAAACACATACAATGTAGCATATGGTTTTGCCAGTGTTGGGCCCTTGAGAATTATTAAATGATAGCTTGACATAACTCAGAATTAATAAAATCTGTCTGATCTCTGAAGGTATTTTCATAACTTAAGTAATTTATGCAAATAAACTTATATCAAAATGTGTGCTCTGTTGCTGCCCAAAAGTCAGCACGATTTCCCAATTTGTAATAGAATAGTGATATCACTAAGCCATGAAACTGTATTTCTGTAAAGTAAAGTGATATAGTTCTATCTGATTAAGAGTATTGTACTGGGTAAATACTGCTAATCAATATAGGAACTCTCTGATATCTTGAAGTTCATCGGAAATTAGATATACTAAAATCATACATCCTACTGGATCCATACATTTGATAACAACAAATCAAATTCTCATTCTTGTGGAATTTACCAAAGGTTTTTTAAATGTTTTATTTATTTTGAAGAGAAAGTGTGTGAACAGGACTGGGGCAAAGAGAGAGAGGGGGCACAGAGGATCTGAAGTAGGGTCTGCGCTGAGAGCAGACAGCCCAATGTGGGGCTCAAACTCTTGACCTGTGAGATGATCTGAGCCAAAGTTGCATGCTCAACGAACTGAGCCTCCAGGTGCCCCAGCACATATTTTTTTTTAGCACAAAAAGTTAAAGTCTAAATCATGGTGCCTGAAACATGATATATAAAAATACACTAAACTAAAATGATCTCATCCAGTCTTATGGCTTCAAATACTGGCTACATGGCAGTGATCTAAATTTTTATGCATTCATAGTTTCTGGACATAAATTTAGATATCCAACATATCCATTTGATTTCTCCACCTTAACATGTCTCAAGTTGAATTCTGATTTTCCTCCCCTAAATCCATTCCTTACCTCCTATCTTTTCCATCTTATTATACCTGCTTAAATTTATGAACTTAACTGCCTTTTGTCTTAGGTCAAAAATTTGGATCACATCCCCATGTCAGCAATTGTCACTTCCCTTTAAAAATACAAAAAATATGAATACCTCTTCCCACTACAGCCCTAATACAATCATCCTATGCCTCCTGGGTGACAGCAATAGCATCTTAGCCATCTACCTTTTCTCCCTATAATCAATTCTTATCTTAGCAGCCAGGAGGTCATTTAATTGTGAATTACATCATTCACTATTCAAAGCTTCCATCTCATTCTCAATAACATTCAAATTTCTACAATGACAAGTAAAGCTCTCTATGGTTGAGCCACTCCTTTGTTTTACATCCATGAACTCTTGTAGTATTTTCCACCTCAATCACTGCTATAGCCTGGATACCTCCTTGCTGTTTCTTGAACATACTATCTTCCTGGCTCTTTGCATGTGTTGGTCCCTATATCTACTTTATAACCTCTCTCATCATCTTCAATTTCTTGATGGAATGTCATTCTTTTATTCAGTGAGGACTTCCTTGATAGCTGTATTTAAAATTGAAATTTTAGCCCCCAGCTCAGTATTTCTTTACCACTTACCTGTTTTGGTTTTTTCTACAGCACTTACTGTCATCTAACATAATCAGGATATATCAAAAGCTATTTCTTAATGGTTTTATTTCACGAGTTTGTTTACTTATAACATTCAGGTGGCTAATGGCAACTATTGTGTATTTTATTCACAGTATTCCTAACGACTACAAATGTGTATAATACTTATATAAGCATACACTAAACATTCACTGAATGCAAGAAGTAAATGTAAAAGTGTAGTCAGATGTTTGAGGGAAAGAAACTTTACTCTCTAAACAGATTTAGAAATCTGGCAGTTTATAATTAATTTGGAAAATCTACTTTCTCTCATCTCAGTTAAGAGAAATGTTGGCAAACATGCCATGTTCCTTTTCTAGAACTTCCCATTCAAAGCCCACCTACTCTATGATTTCTAAATCTGATGTCTCTGTGAGGCTGATGAAGTTGAGGATTAGGTGGGGTACCCAGTCTCGTGTTCTCAGCATGGGGGGCCAGATCTGCCTAGCAGACAGGGAGGTAAGGAATATGGATTTCCAGTTAATAATGTGGTCTGTTGTAAAGTTAATCATGAGCCTATTCCAACCTTTGCTCATACTCTCCTGAGCAAAACCAGGTTCCATGTCTACTCCTGCCTGTGTCTCTGATCCTATTTCTTTCTTTATCTAGAATAGCCAGTCTGTATCTCTCCTTTTGAATCCTGCCATCTCCATGAATAAATGCCTAATTGTAAATTTCACCTAACAGTGAACCTCCCAAATATCTAAATCTTCTCAGAACCTTTACTGCATTTTAAGTCCATAGAGCAAAAACACAATTTAGAACTCACCACATACATCATTTTAATTGAGCTTCATTTAACTTACTTAATAAATTAACTGATGTTTTACATTCTTCTTGTAAAACAATAGCATGCTTTCTGTTATGCCTATCTGGGTCAGCTACCTCAACTTAGCTAAAGTTAACCAGAATTCAGATATGCTTGCTTACCTGTTTATTTCAGCTGTATGCAATTTAACTGTATTATTACATAAATAAAATCAATGATATGATCTTTAAAAGATGGTTTATTTCTACAAAAATATATTGTACTTTGAAAATTTTAGAGCATATTAAGTTAAATTATAATGAGGGTTAAACTACTATAAAATTGAAGAAGGAATTATAAAATAATAATGAGGCAAAATTATAATAATTTAAAAGATTTGGCACTCATTATTTTTGTTCTATTTTAATACATTAAAATTGGAAATTATAATTGATTCATTATGATTTATACAAGGATGATAATGTATAAAAATTCCAGTCAGTAGAGTGAGGATCAAATGGTTTTGACTTCACATCAAAGTATTGGTCAATTAATGTGATTTGTATTTTTAAAATTCCACTCTTTAGGTGGTTTTTTTAGACTAACCATCAAACAACTGGTCCTAATTACATTTAAATAAAAGGTTTCTATACTGGGATGCCTGGCGGGGGGCGGGGCTCAGTCAGTTGAGTGTCCAATTTCAGCTTAGGCCACGATCTCACTCATGGTTTCTGAGTTTGAGCCATGTATCGGTCTTGCCACTGTCAGGACAGAGCCTGCTTTGGATCCTCTATTCCCCTCTCCCTTTACCCCTCCCCTGCTTGTACCCTCTCTCTCAAAAATAAATAAAACATTTAACCCAGCAATAGCACTGCTAGGAATTTACCCAAGGGATACAGAAATGCTGAGGCATAGGAGCACATGTACCCCAATGTTCATAGCAGCACTCTCCACAATAGCTAAAACATGGAAAGAGCCTAAGTGTCCATCAACAGATGAATGGATCAAGAAGATGTGGTTTATCTATACCATGGAATACTACATGGCAATGAGAAACAATGAAATCTGGCCATGTGTAGCAACATGGATGGACCTTGAGGGTGTTATGCTGAGCGAAATAAGTCAGGCAGAGAAGGACAAATATCATATGTTTGCACGTATAGGAGGATTAGGAGGAACTTGACGGAGGAACAAGGGGGAGAAGAAGGGCGGAAATGGTGGGGGAAAGGGAGAGAGGCAAACCATGAGAGACTCTTGAATGCTGACAAAAACTGAGGACTGATGGATGTGGGGGGGAGGGAGGATGGGCATGGAGGAGGGCACTCGTGGGGATGAGCACTGGGTGTTGTGTGGAAACTAATTTGACAATAAACTATTTGTAAAAAAAAAATAAATAATAAATAAAACATTTAAAAAAATGTTTTTTATCCTTGCTGTTAATTATTTAGGAGCTATTAAATACGGGCAAGTTGAATAATTTGGGGCTAAGCCAGTGTTGCTAGGTAGAATGCTAATGGTCCGTATAGTTGACAAAAGCCCAGGGAGGAGAAGACTCTCGAGTTAATGGTAGAAGAGAGACTGAACCTGAAATATGCCTGATTCCATAATCATTGGTCTCTTAGAATTTCTCTTATTACTTATTTCTTCACTTGAAGAAATCATTTAAAAAAAACTCTATTCTTTGATTTTTCTAATTAACCAAGGATTTAATCTGAACTCATAATATCTTCTTGTAATTCCAGTTGGATCTCCTGAAAACATCATGGTGGCAACAGATGTGGAATAAGTGCTGAGGAGAACATTCTATAATCTATGTCTGTAGGCTTACAAATAATCAGCATATGGTATTAAAATAACAGAATCTATTCCAAATATACTCATCGGTTTGGACTTTAAGTGCATTTTAACTGTATATTTGCCTGTGTTTATATATTTATGCTATGATGCAGTTATTTCAAAAGCCTTGGCCAGCAAAATTTACTAAAGTTTTAATTTTCTCACAGCTATTGCAGGTCTTTGGAAATAATACAGTGCTTGTTACTGAATGCAAAAAAGTTTATCTGATTAGTATTCCAAAATATAAATGCTGAATAAAATAGTGCCATTTCTTTTCAACATAAGGATAATCTTTCAATGGAGGGTACATAAGCTGTTCTCCAAATAATAAAATAAACTTAGGCCACATATATATGGTAAATGTTCACACATAGCAATATGTGGGAATGATGGTGGTCGTTCCTAACAAATAATATGTGAAAATCAACAGGACAGTTACAGAAACAGCTCCTGTTTGTTCGTTGCATAAAACTAAAGTTCTGCTATATGAATATTATGTTTTTGACAAAACACCCAGTTTTATTCCAGACACAAGTTTCTAGTTTCCTGAACATGAAAGTTTATTAATGTAAATTAGGCATAAAGTAAACTGTAAGACTCATGTAAGAAACTATAGTCTGTGTTTCTTTATTTTGGACTGAAAAATGGCACTTTTGTACCATTGAAAAGGTTGAAAAGATGACAGTCTAGGAGGATCCTAAGCTCACTTTCTCCCATAGATACAACTAGGTAACACCCAAATCAGTGTACAATAGCCAAGAGAATGAACCAAAGTCTGGCAGAACAGACTCCCCGCATCTAAATATAAAAGAGGACACATTGAAGAAGGTAGGAAGGACAGAGATGCTGTTTAAAGCTGAATAAATCAGTGGAATCCACAACGGACTGAGGGACAGGGTGGGCTCGAAAAGGGGAGAGGAGCAGAGCCCTACACTGGCAACCCAGCCACAGGGGATCTGCATGGGGAAGATGATCATAACATTTGGCTTTGAAAACCAGAGGGGCCAAATTTTGTGAGTTCTTACAATCAGTGGTGCTTAACACTTGAAACCTAAAAAAGAAGAAAAAAAAAATCATTGAACTCAGCTCTGGGAGAGCCCAAGGGGGCATTAGGAAACTGATTCCCACCCTTAAAGACATAACATAAGAGANGAAAAGGAGATTTATTTACTAATCTCAGAGCATGTGATAAGATATTTGGGAAACTTTTTCAAGAACAAAAGAGCTGTCAGGCATCATTTCCCTCCCCTGCCCTCCAGTCCAGATGTGTGAATCCCTGCAGGAAGCAGTACAGTGAGAACAGTCTCCACCTAGCCTGCTAACAGAATACCCCACCACTGAGTGCTTCTGAGAATTCACACCTCGAAGCTGGTCAGCCTTGCCAGGATTTTTCTCCTCCTGCCAAAGACCAGCACAGACTTTGCTGGCACTGTACACCCCACTCCATGTTCTGCTGTGGGCCTGCCCCCTCCAATAGACCTTTGACCAGAAGCCATTTAAAACAGCGCCGAAAGCCTGACAGTATGCAAACAGCACTGACGGGCCAGCACCACTCCAAACTTCCTCCTGCCCTGGGGGGAGGGGCAGGTAGAGTTCCACTGTGGCTCCAGCTGTGGGCTGGAGGTAGATGCTGAGTCTGACCGTAGACCCCATCCACCAACAAAAGCTTCTCAGGGGACCACACAGAGAGGATGCCATGTAGTTCGGTAACGCCGCAGCTCTAGCACACATCTTGTCTGACTCAATTCAAGCCCAAAGCATCTCAGACTGGCCCACTAACAACACAGGGACCAAACACTGCTCACAAGAGGCAAAGAGAGCCACTGGAGATGACTGAACTGAAGGCAAATGTGGCTCAGTCATAAGAGTAGCTCACATACAACACACACAGGAGACAGCCCTGAAGCACCAGGTCCTGGTGAACAGGGGACATTGCATGGCAGGGCAGTACAGTATCCTTCCTTCATAAGGCCACTACTTTTAGGTGGCTTTCCTAACAAGTAGTAATATAGAGAGTTACACAAAATGAGGTGACAGAGTAATATGTCCCAAATGAAAGAACAGGACAAAATCAGAGCAGAAGAGCTAAATGAAACAGAGATAAGTAACTGATAAAAATTCAAAGTAATGTTCATAAATCTACTCATTACACTTGAGAAAAAGTGGAAGATCTCAGTGAGACCCTCAAAAAAGAGAGAAGACATAAAAAAAAAGTCAGAGATGAAGAATTCAAAAGTAAAATTAAAACTACACTAGAAGATATTAATAGCAGATTAGAGGAGGCAGAATAATGGATCAGTGAATTGGAAGACAGACCAATAGCAACCAAGCTCAACAGCAAAAAGAAAAAAATAGACATGAGGACAGGTTAAGGAAACTCAGTCACATCATCAATCATAATAACATCCATATTGTAGGGGTCTCAGAAGTAGAAGAGAAAGGGAGAAAGGGGGAAAATCTTATGTGAAGAAAGAATAGCTTAAAACTGCTTGATCTGGAGAAGGAAACAGACACTCAGAAAGCACAGAAGGCCCAACAAAATTAGACTAAGGAGGTCTACATCAAGGCACACAATACACATCATAATTACAATGGCAAAAAGTAGTGATAAAGAATTTTAGAAGTAGGAAGAGAAAATCAAAGTGTTACATACAAGGGAAATTCCATAATGCTGTCAACTGATTTTTTAGCAGAAACTTTGCAGGCCTGAAGGGAGTGGCATGACATATTCAAAGTGCTGAAAGAAAAAACCTGTAACCCAAAATGATCTACCAAGCAATGTTGTCATTCAGAATAGAAGAAGAGATTTTCCAGATAAACAAAAGTTAAAATAGTTCATCACCACTAAAAAATCCTTACAAGAAACATTAAAGGAAATTCTTTGGAAAGAAAAATCTATAATCAGGAGTAAGAAAATTATGAAAGAAAAAATATTGACAGGTAAATGTAAACATATAATAAAAGTAGATTAATCACTTATAAAACCAGTATGGAGATTAAAGCATAAAGGCAGCAAAATCAATTATATTTTAAAAATCAGTCAAGTGATTCACAAAATAAAAAGATGTAAGTATGACATCACATACATAAAATGTGAACGAAGTAAAAATTTTGTGCTTTTTGAATGGGTTCAAACTTAAGAGATCATCAACTTAATATACACTAGTATATGCATACGATGTTATGTATGAACCTAATGATTACCACAAATCAAAAATCTATAATAGATACACAAAAAATAAAGGGAAAGAAGTACGAGATAAACCTTAGGGAAAACCATCAAATCACAAAAGAAAAGAGAAAAGAAGACAGAGACAGAGAGAAGTCACAAAAACAATTATAAAACAAAGGCACAAAATGGAAATAAGTACATTCCTATCAATAATTACTTTGAATATAAATAGACTAAATGCTCCAATCAAAAGACATAGGATAACTAAACAGGTAAGAAAAGCAAGCTCCATATACATGCTGCCTGTAGGAGACTCACTTTAGAACTAAAGACACATGCCAATTGAAAGCGAAGGGATGAAAAAACATTTAGCATGCAAATAGAAGTGAAAAGAAAGCTGAGGTAGCAATATTCATGCTGCACAAAACAGACTTTAAAACAAAGACTAACAAGAAACACAGAAGGACACTATATAATCATAAAGGGAATAATCCAACAAGAGGTTATTAAAATTATAAATATTTATGCACCCACATGGAAGCATCTAAATATATAAAGCTACTATTAACAGACATAAAGGAAGAAATTGATGGTAATACAATTATAGTAGGGGACTTTAACATACCATTTACATAGATAGATAGATCATCCAGACAGAAAATCAATAAGTAAACAGTGGCTTTGAGTGACACGTTAGGATAGATGGCCCTATCAGATATATTCAGAACATTCCATTTAAAAACAGTGGAACACACATTCTTTTCAAGTACACAAATGTAACAAGATTGAAATCACATTATGCATCTTTTCCAACCAGAATATGAAATTAGAAATCAATCAGAAGAAGAATCTGGAAAAAACACAAATACATGAATGCCAAGTAACATGCTACTAAATGATTGTATGAATTTGTCAACCAAGAAATCAAAGAAGGAAGTAATAAAATAGAGATCATGAAAATGAAAATCAAATTGTCTAAAATCTTTGGGATACAGCAAAGGCTGTTCTAAGCAAGAAATTTATAACAAAACAGGCCTACCTCAAGATACAAGAAAAATCTCAGATAAGCAACCTAATATTACACCTCAAGGATCTAGATAAAGAAGAATAAACAAAATTCAAATCCAAGAGAAGGGAGGAAATAATAAAGATTGGAGTAGAAATAAACAAAATAGAAACTAAAGAAAAATAATAGAACAGGTCAATGAAGGCAGGAGATGGTTCATTTGAAAGATCAACAAAATTGATAAACATTTCACAGACTCCTCAGAAGAGAGAGAAAGAGAAAGAGAGAGAGGTGATTCAAATAAGTAACATTAGAAATAAAGGAGAAGAAATAAAAAATAACACCTCAAAAACACACAGGAGTATAAGAAAATGCTACAAAAATTATATGAGAACAAATTAAACAACTACCCCAAATGGCTAAATTCCTAAAAGTATATAACCTTTAAAAACTGAATCAGGAAAAGATAATTTGAGCAGACTGATAACCAATAATGAAATTGAATCATTATCAAAAATCTTGCAACAAACTAACAACTAGGACCACAAATGGCTTCACAGATGAATTTTACCAAACATTCAACTAGAGTTGAGTTATTCTTCTCAAACTATTATAAAAAATAGAAGAAAAAAGAAAGCTTCCAAATTCATTCTATGAGGTCAGCATAACCCCGATACCAAAACTAGATAAAAAACACTACCAGAAAAGAAACTACAGGCCAATATCTCTGCTGAACATAGATGCAAAAATCTTGAACAAAATATTGATGAAGCAAATCCAGCAACACATTAAGAAAATAATTCACCATGATCAAGTTGGATTTATGCCAGTGATGCAAGCATGGTTCAATATTCACAAATTCATCAACATGATATATCATGTTAACAGAAAAAGAGATAAAAAGCATATAATGATCTCAAGAGATGAAGAAACAACATTTGACGAAGTACAACACCCATCCATATAAAAACTTTCAACAAAGTAGATTTAGAGGGAACATACCTCAACATAATACAGGTCACATATGAAAAACCCAAAACTAACATTATACTCAGTGAGGAAAAACTGGTAACTTTTCCTCTCAGATCAGAAAGAAGATAAGGGTGTTCACTCTAATCACTTTTATTCAACATAGTACTAGAAGTCCTACCTATAGCAATCAGACAAATGAAGGAAATGAATGGCACTGAAATCAGTAAGGAAGAAATAAAATGTCCACTATTTGCAGAAGACAAAACACTGTATAAAGCAATCCCTAAAATTCCATCAAAAATATACTGGAACTGAGAAATGAATTCAGTAAGGTTGCGGGATACAAAATCAATATACAGATCTGTTGCATTTCTATAGAGAACGATGAAGTAGCAAAAAGAGAAAAAAATCCCATTTACAATCGCACAAAAAGTAATAAAATTAGAAATAAATTAAGGAAGTGAAAGAACTATACTCTGAAAACTATAAAATGATGAAAGTAATTGAAGATGATACAGTTAGATCTTTCATGTTCATGCATTAGAATAATTACTATTGTTAAAATGTCCATATTATCCAAAGCAATATACAGATTTAATATAATCACTATCAAAATACCAACATTTTTCACAGAACTATAACAAATAACCCCAAAATTTGTATAGAATCCAAAAGACCCTGAAGAGTCAAAGCAATCCTAAGAAAGATGAAAAAGTTGGAGGTATCACAATTTCAAATTTCAAGATTTACTACAAAGCTGTAGTACTTTAAACAGTATGGTACTGACAGAAAAATAGACATATAGATCAATAGAAAGGAATAGAGACCACCAAATAAACTCATGTATATGGTCAATTAACCTATGACAAAAGAGGCAAGAATATATAATGGGGAAAAGACAATTTCTTCAACAAATGGTGCTGGGAAATCTGGATAGCTATGCAAAAGAATAAAACTAGACACAAAAAATAAACTCATAATGGATTAAAGACTTAAATGTGAGACCTGAAACCATAAAATTCCTAGAAGCAAACAGAGGCAATAATTTGTTTGACGTCAGTCAGAGAAACAGTTTTCTATATATGTTTCCTCAGATAAGGGAAACAAAAGCAAAATTAAAACATTAGAATCACACCAATATAGAAAGCTTTTACACAGTGGAAATGAAACCATCAACAAAACAAAAAGACAGCCTACTGAACGGAAGAAGATATTTGTAAATGATATATCTGATAAGAAGTTAATATTTAAAATTATTAAGAACTCATACAACTCAGTAACAAAAAAGCAATATAATTTAAAAATGGGCAGAAGATCTGAATAGACATTTTTCCAAAAAAGACATACAGGTGGCAAACAGACACATGAAAAGATACTCAACATCGCTCATCATCAGGGGAATACAAATCAAAATCACTGTGAGATATCACCATGTACCTGTCATATTAGCTAAAATCAAAACCAGAAAAAATAACAAGTGTTGGTGAAGATGAGAAAAAGGAATTCTTGTGCACTGTTGGTGGGGATGCAAACTGATGTAGCTACCATATGGAGGTCCCTCAAAAAATTAAAAATATATTACTATATGATCTAGTAATTGCACTACTGAATATTTACCATAAGAAACATAAAAAACTAATTCAAAAACATATATGCACTCCTATGTTAATTGGAGCATTATTTACAATAGCCCAAGTGTTCATCCAAAGATGAATGAATGAAAAAGAAGTGATACCCATTCATCTTTGGATGGACACTTGGGTTGTTTTACACACCACTTCTTTTTTATCCATTCATCTTTGGATGGACACTGGATTGTTTCCATATCTTTGCTATATATATATGTGTGTGTGTGTGTGTGTATGTATGTATACACACACACATACATATATATGTAGCCAAGATATATGCGTGCATACACACACACACACACACACACACACACACACAATGGAATATTACTCAGCCATAAAAAAGAAAGATCTTGGCATTTAGAGCAATATAGATGGACCTAATGGTTTAATGCTAAGTGAAATAGTCAGAGAAAGATAAATAACATATGATTTATCTCCTAAGTAGAATTTAGGAAACAAAGCAAATGAACAAAGAAAACAAGAGACAAATATAAAAACAGACTTCTAAATGGGGAACTAATGATTTCCAGAGGGATGGTGGTTAGGGGGAAGAGTGAAATATATAAAAGGGATCAAGAGTACACTTATTTTGATGAGCAGTGAACAATGTTTAAATCATTATGTTACATACCCAAAACTAACATAACACTGTATGTTAATTATACTTCAATAAAAATATATGCTAATATAAAAAAGGAAGTATCTGGTATAGTGTTATTTACTGGGTTTACATAAATAAAATGAAAATAACAATAATAATGAAAACTGGAAAATTACCTGAGAGTTTTATTTTTTCATTTTTTTAAATAAAAATAGATGAATACATGCAGTGAATACAAATTGATTTAATTGCTTTTTACATTTTCTTTTGATCAGGTATCAAAGTGTCACAAAAGTGTTATGTTGAATTTCTGTTATTTTCTCTCTAAAGTGTAGTGCTAAAAGAAATAATTTGAGGTTGTGAAGAAGCCCTTTATTTTTAGTTCTAATTTTTTTCCTTTGTTTCCCCTGAAGTAGAAACACATTTTAAAACTTCAACGAAAGGGAAAAGAGGATAAAACCATGATGACATAAAACCCATTAGAAATTAAAAATGTTCTCGAATGATTAGTGGCATGATGATCTGTTATTCTATAAGCTTCTGCTCGATTATTACCCAGCAACATGGAAAGATTACATTTGTTCTTTGTTCTAACTCAATACAATGGCTATGGTTTCATCACAGGAACTCTCATAATTTTATTTGCTTTGTAGTGAAGCAGGCTCCATGAAAACTCCTCACAGGGTAGCCAGGTAACTTTCAAGCATGCTTGAAAACCCAAAGGCCACTTGGCCAATGTAAAGTAAGCATTAGATAAAGGCAGTGAGAGGAAATATGTCTAAGCGTGAATGTGAGGCCTCAAGTTTGAATGTCTACTCTTCGCCAGCCGGTTTCCTGAAACTACGAGAACAGATGCTTTCCAAAAAAAGTCACACAACCTAAGTAGTGAATTCATATATTTAGTTATCTGATCGAAATATTTGTCTTCTCCTTCAGTAAGGCTTTAAACAGTTTATCTAAATAATTTATATTCCGCCTTCTAAATGTGAGCATGAAAAAAATCTGTAAACTGTCACACTTAAACTGTCATTTCTAAAATTTGAAAATACCAATATTAGAATTTTCCTTATTCTTTTGTTTAAGTCTGTTTTGTTCATAAAAGTATTTAAAATGGTTTTTCTGAAGTTACTCTAATATCCATTCTCTAAGAATCCCACACTATGAAATATCTTCAGTGGGGTCAGTAGTCTTTAAGTTCTAAGTTTAGAGGATGATATCTTCTATTTTTCTTTTTGCAATTTTATTTTTCTACGGTGGAATAGCAACTGAATTTGTTAAACTAAAGCTTTTCAAGTTGTCATGGTATTCTATCAGGTATTTTGGTTGGTTCTTCATTATGGAAAAGCAGAAAAGCATTAAAATGTAGGAAAACAGTACAAATAAGAGAATTCATTGTTCACCAGCTTGCAAAGCAACAGAAATGCCTTGACATGCTAAAACAGCTTTTCTCATTTCAAATATAACATTGTCTTTGAAAACTGCTAGAATTTTGCATACTTATGAAAAAAATGAATATACTTTTTTAAAACTAGGTAAGAGTCGTGTTTTCGGGACAAGCTTACAGAGATTAACAAAATAAGTTTGGAAGAGAATGTGCTAAATTTAGGGTCAAATTAAGCTATCCTAGAAGTAAAAGTTGTGAAGTTCTAACCCTAGTTATTTTATTCAAAAACATTTATTATTGAAATATAGTTAAATACAATGATGTTTTAGTTTCAAGTGTACAACATAGTGATTTAACAATTCTAGATATTACTCAATGCTCATCATAATAAGTATAGTCACCATGTGTCACCATATAACATTATTAAAGTATTAGTGACCACATTCCCTATGCTTTACTTTTCATCTCCATGACTTATTTGTTGTATAACTGGAAATGTGTACCACCGAATCTCCTCCATTTATTCTACCCATCTCCCAACCCTTCCCTTTTCTGGCAACCATCAATTCTCTGAATTTATGAGTCTGTTTCCATTTCTTTTGTGTGTATGTTTGTTCATTTTTTTTCTAGATTCCACATGTAAGTGATGCCATATAGCATTTGTCTCACCTAATATTATTAATGACTACTCCTGACATCCTTCTCTCTGCTAAATGTGTATTGTCAGATTTTCTCACTGTGGGATCTTCTAATAAACAGCTATGTTCTGTATGCTACGGGAATGACTTCACAATGTATTTACTTCAGCCTCTTAGCCCTTTAAGACCATTTCAACATCCTCCTTAACTTCTCTCTGCCTCCAGTGTCTTCTATTTCTTTTTTTATTTAAAAAACAATTTTTTTAAATGTTTTATTTATTTCTAGGAGAGAGAGAGAGAGAGACAGCGTGAGCAGGGGAGGGTCAGAGAGAGAGGGAGTCACAGACTGAAACAGGCTCCAGGCTCTGAGCTGGCAGTCAGCACAGAGCCCGACGCGGGGCCCGAACCCATGAACAGCGAGATCATGACCTAAGCGAAAGTTGGATGCTTAACCGACTAAGCCACCCAGGCACCCCACAGTGTCTTCTATTTCTAATCTACTTGCACAGAGAACCATTTATTTATCCTTCAATACTACTTAATTATGTTACTCTCAATTGCCTACAGGATAAAGAACTGCTGTTTTAAACCTTACTTCAGTTTGGAAAAAGTTATCTTCCCCATACCTGTTGTCTCAGAGATGATAGAATATACTTATTTCTAGCACATCTACCGACTTTTCCCATGCCAGTTAGCCCACTTGCAATAATCTTCCCAGTCTCTTTTTGTTATCTCATGAATTTTGCCCATTCAAGACCAACTGACCACAATACCTAGTCATAATATTGCCTGTTGAAGAAATTCTTGATACAGAAATACTGCAGTATTTCTCTTTGTAGCATTACTCTTCTGTTTATTTTTCATTTCCATGAGAACTACACCTCCCATAAAAAATCACAGTGATCAGTACAAAGGTATACTTTCTCTCTTCTTTATCTGTAAACTTTACATAGAGTATATTCACATGTATATCATATATTCATCATCATTCATTTGAATTTTCAAACTTTTTCAAATTTTTATTGATTATAGTTTCTATTATATGTGGAGCACTGTGCAAAATAAGTGAGAATATAGTATATCCTCAATGAAAATAGGTAGTAACAGTTGTAAATAAGCAAGTGAATAATTTAAGGCAGAATGATAACCAATTACAAAGATAACTTTGTATAAGGTATCTGAGTTGCACATAGAAAAAGCGATTGACTAGAGCAAGGATTTTCATTTGATAAACTGGGCTTGATGGAACCATAAACTAATACTAATACCTAACAAATTCCAAGTGAGCAACTTATATGTGATTAGCTCAAACAGAGAATCTTTTAGTAATCTTTTTCCATCTTCAAAACAAACCTTTGAGTTAGGCATATCATTATCTCCGTATTATAGAAGGGAAAACAGATGCTTATAATGACTAAGCCACTTGTCCGAAATCAGTCCTTGAGTAGTTGCTAAAGTTAAGGAAGGTCAGAGAAGTCTTTAAAACATCATTTGCTGTTATGGTGAGACATACTACAGTTGTTAGGTAGAAGAAAGCACAAAGTCAAACACAAAGACCTTCACCTGTGTAATTACAAATATATATATATATATATATTATAATAAATTACATATATATATGCTATTTCAAAGTGTTTCAAAATTTCAGGATACTGTACTATTAAGTCACATATTGTCCCTTGGAGCTACAGTCCACCTCCTTATATTCTGTTGTGTGCCCCTGAGCCTGCAAACATTTCTCCAACTCCCCAGCCAGCTGGCTTTCTCTCAGTGGGAAGCACAAGAGAGAGACTGGAAAGCAGCAGGTGGACAGAAGGGATGTTTTCAGTTTGTACTTCATGTCAGCACCTTGACGGCAACAGAGGACAACTACAGCGTCAGCCTCTTTATTCTTTTGCCACATGGAGCACCAGCCTTAGCGACTCCTCAGAGGCACCTGCACCAACTCACAAGGCCTGCATGATGGCATCACCTTAAGGGTTTCTGTTACTCGTTGTGATGAGTCCCCTCTTGTGCCACACTCTGGTAACCCCAGCTCCTCTCTTTTGTTCCCCTGCCTCTAGGGTGGTAGCTACTTTCTACAGTTATGAATTCTTGGACAATTTTAGCATTCTTTCCTTGTTGTTTCAGCTTTCCGAAATCTGATGGCCAATTCTGTGTTTGAAATACCTACCATGGTTTCAGTTTTTCTGGCTGTATCCTGATTGATATAGAACACTTTATTTCAGTTTTATTTCAATTTTATAAGCCCTCCTTAATAATTCTTGTAACAAATGTCACATCCTTGCTACATACAAGCCGCATTTTTCCTTCTTCTATTAACAGATGGCCACCTTTGTTTTTACATCAGGTAGCCATGGGCTAGAGAGGAGGCTGGGAATCTCCACAGATCCTGGGTAGAATCATAAACTCACTGAGCTAATCCTGCTATGGAATGTGATTTTGACGTGAGGAGGCATAATGGAACTTTTGAAGCTATTTATCTCACCCTTAACTCCAAAAGGAACATCTTCTCTTTTAGCCACTTAGATGTTTTTTGGTGAAACTATGAAGCCTAGAGCTGGGGAGGGGGGATCAATTCATGCTGATGAAAAAAGCAGTTGAAACTTTGAGGATAACTAAAAGAGACTAGACATTAGATAGTGCCAGTGGTCCACTGAGTCAATGATCCTTAAAAGTTTGCCAACTTGGATTTTTCCTATCATATACAATAAGTCATTTTCATTGGGGTAAAGATACTTTTTGTAGTTGCCTATTCCTCGCTACAACAATCCTAAATTATAAGATTTTAGATAGATAGATAGATCTCTATGTCTATATACTTATACATATATAACATATACACACCTACATATAAAAATGTTTAGTAGGTAAGACAAATGGTAAGACTTAGTAGCTATTAACTAATGGTTGAAGGAATATGTTTTTATACTGAGTGCACAAATGAACTTGCAAATATAAGGAAAGGTAAGATAGAGCTTCAGTCAGAGAGAGAAAAAGTGATTAAACCTGGAAAACAAAAGCTGGAAATGTGAAAAGGTAGAATGATGAATACTCACATATTCTAAAGTCGTAATAGTTAAGTGGTTTCACGGTCACTGAGAGTGCCTCCAATGAGAGTAATGAGGCTTTCCTTGAATATTAAATACTTTTACAGGATTATTTTTGTGAGCCCATTTGTTGAGCACCTACTAGGATCTCAGCACTGTCTCAGGCAATCACAGGAGAAGAGGAAAAAGCATGTATTACAAGGCCTTCCCCCTGAGGCTGGTCTTGTTTGTTTCTGAATGTTCTCACTGAGGACTTCGTTCTGCTTTCATGGAGAGTTTTATATTATATGTACAGGACAGAATGTAGTGGCTAGGGAAGATCTGAGATTTCTGGCAAGTCTGTTGAATAAATAATACTAGTTTTTCAACTTCCTCACTGCTTTCATCTCGGGATCTGCAACACTCTAAAATACCAGTCAAACTTCAGAACACCCCTGCACTATGCTTATGGGTGTTCTTTTTGTGAGATTTACTGAGGGGCAAACTGATGGATCATAGGCTGCCTACAAAGGTACCTGGAAAATGCAGATCAGACCAAGGAGCAGCCTTTTTGCCTTAACGGGTAGTCGTGTTGCTGTTTCAGGACTGCAAGATGGAACAGATAAAAGTGTGTTCTTCCATGTGGAGCTGCAGAGCATCAGAAGTATTTGAAAAAGTGAGATCTTATCCTTAGGAGAAAGCAAAAAGAAAAAGCTCCACTGAGACAGTGGAGACAGCTCTGGATACTTGGGAGGGCAGGTTAATATTTTGCCTTGAATTCTGGGTAGATGTTTTTTAACTTGCTATGGTCCATTTTTGCTAACTAGGTTCTAGGTAAACCTAGTGCCATACCTACAAGGGAAATGGCCATCTTTTCACTGTTAGTTCAACCTTAGAGAGAAAGAATGAGAAATTTAAACGGGGACATAGAATTTAGCAGGATGAAAAACAAACAAAAAACTAAACAGAACTGACAGATGTAGTTCTAGAATTATATATTCAAAATACAGGTTGGTGAGACATTTAGAGAAAACACTTTACACAAATTCGTCTCCTCCAGGAAAGACCACTAGACTATGAATAAAAACAATGTGTTGGGACAACCAATCATTCCTGGAATCAGCTTCAGAGTTCCCAATGGAAACCTCACCCCCACACTCTGGCTTCCTCATGTTGATCACTATTTTCTCTCCAGTGTTTACCCAGGCTCATCACCTTGACATCCATATGGATTAGGTTTCTGGCTCCCAATGTAGTGTTATTTCCTTGATTATGGAAACTTTTCATTTTGGTATACTGCCTCTAAAAATATGATCTCCATTTATTTTGCACATGGCTGCCTACACACGTGCACAGCATCCATGAATTCATTCCTTTGTAAACCTAAAATTGGTGAGTGCCAACCACATGACAAGGGATATGCTGGGTGCCGGGAATCAGTAGTGAGCAAGGCACTGCTTTTCTAGAATTTACATTTCTAAGGAGAGAAGGGTTAATGCATTCAAAATTATTTCAACAAAAATTATTAGTATAAATATTTAGAAAAACATAGGGTGTATAACGGCTCTTTGTCTATTGGTTCAGGAACATTATCTCAAAGGAAGTGACTTATAGCCTATTTACATGATTTAAATAGGAGGGGACATAAAGTAGGGTGGAATAGAGAAGGTTCCTGGACAGAACAGCTTGTACAAAATTTTTAATTAGAAGGAATCTATTTTCCCTGAGGAATGACAGCAGATCACTGATCCTGGAGCATATGATCATAAAGTAGAAAAGGAGGTGAGTTGACTGGGCAGCAAAAGGAAAAATAAAGAAAAGGGGATGGATTCAATTGCTATTTATGACTAGGAGAAAGGAAACTGTGTCAGCCTCATGTGTTGCAAACGTGTGACAATCAGCAAGCAAGTACCCAATCTAATCTGGCAAGAGTAATGAATACAAAGCAATATAAGTTTCCCTTGTCATACATCTGTGAAAGTATGTGTGTGTGTGTGTGTGTGTGTGTGTGTGTGTGTGTGTGTGTGTNACATGTCTTGGGAAGAATAAAAGGTAAGCAGCTTACCTGAGCTCTTGGTTACAAAAGTGATACTTTTGTTCATATAGCAAATTATGTTACTATAAATAANAAATTATTTTTTACATTTATTATTTATTTATTTATTTAATAGTTCATTTATTTTTGAGACAGAGAGAGACAGAGTACAAGTGGGAGAGGGACAGAGGAAGAGGGAGACACAGAATCTGAAGCAGGCTCCAGGCTCTGAGCTGTAAGCACAGAACCAGATGCAGGGCTGGAACCCATGAACCTTGAGATCATGACCTGAGCCAAAGTCAGACGCTTAACAGACTGAGCCACCCAGGGTCGCCTACCTTTATTTATTTTTGAGAGACAGAGAGACAGAGCGTGAGCAGGGGAGGTGCAGAGAGAGAGGGAGACACAGCATCTGAAGCAGACTCCAAGCTGTCTGCACAGATCCCGACGCAGGGCTCAAACCCACAAACCATGAGATCAAGACCTGAGCCAAAGTTGGCCACTTAACCGACTGAGCCACCCAGGCGCCCAAGGTCTTTGGTGTAATTAAAGGCAGGACATTTGATACTGAGCATTATATGGATAGTCATCACTTGATATATTTTTATCCATTATGATTATGGTAGTATTATTATTCTGGAAATAGTTTCATTACAATAAAGATGTATTTGCATTAGAGTATTGTCTAGAAATTAAAATCAAACATAATAGAAATGTTCTAAAATTAATAAATTGATTTATATACAGTATAAGCAGTTATTGATGTATAACCACTGTTTTCCAATCATGAACATTTCTAATGAAATTCATTAAAATATTTTAATTCATTTGAAATTAATTTCTATAATTATATTTTGGGTAAGGTTTATGTAATTGTTATTTTCATGAGAAAAAAATGTCTAAAATCCAATTTTATCAGATTAAACTTTTATTGCAGGCCAAAAGTTTATTCAAGCTTATTTCTACTTTGTCAAAAATGATGTTTTCCCCTTAATGCCCCATAAAACATTGTAGAGGTAAATATCACTTTTTGATGAAAAGAAACAACAAAAACTGAAATCAGGACTTGAGCCAAGAAAGATTGAAAACCTTAAGGAATATAATAGTCAGAGGCAATTTTAGCATTAAATATGCAATCTTTTAAAGTCACTCACAGGTAAAAAAAGATTGAAACATACTCTCCCTGAATGTGAAATTTAAATTCTAAAGGGAGATGGATAAGGTGTGGCTTCGAAACAGTTTAGACTTAGCTTGTAGGTATTATCTCTGCTCTCCAAAGTTTTCATACTTGGATTTTTGGCCTCAATATTTCTGTTATACATAGGCTTGATGAAACAGGAGCAAGAAAATATGTTTTCATTGCCTTGGGATGATTTATTTTAAGTCAAATTTCTCAGCTAATTTTTATAGTATCAAAACTGCAAAGATAACAGCTTTTACCAAGAGCAAAAGAAACTGAATTTTCCCACAGTGAAATGTAGTAGTAATAGTAAAGACTTATTTTAAAACATTTATTTCATTAAAAATGTGTACAATCACACACATGCATCTTGCATAAATGCTTAAAAAAGAAAACCAAAGTTTAAAGACAACAATTTAAAATATTACAAGTTATTATATTATATAATATAATATTATAGTGTTAAACATATAAATATTTCTTCAGAGTGCCTGTAACACAGAAATTACTCCTGATTTTCTTTCTTTGCTCATCTGAAATTCCTAGGAAATATGCCCACCAGGTTTACAAAAATTTTAGAGTAAGTTATGAATTTGATAAAGTTTCTCAATAGTTATTGTTGGACTATATCTCAATTCACACCTAAATCAAAGCTTGGAGTGATCTCAATAAAATATGTATTCTTTTTATACATAATCAAAAGTCCAACATATTCCACAATAAAACAAACATCCGTTGGCCTCATCTGCAATGAAGAGGTGTCATAGGACAACTCCTTCAAGGCTTCAGTAATAGCTGCCCTTTCTGAGTTTGGATTCCTTGTAATTCTCTCTTAGAGCAAGTATGTCCTTTCCTATGTGCTGTCTTCTCTTGATTATGTGGAAATTCTCCATTTTATAACCTTGATAACCCATGAAGGGGAAGAGGAAAAACTCATATTCTTCAGTTCTGTGAGGTGCTATCTTTATAGTTTGATTCTTCTCTATTTTTTGTATCTTTGTGTCTGTATCTCTTATTTTGAGTGGAAAACTAAGTGCTTCTGTTTCCAACCGTGGCCTTTTTTTGTTTGTTTATTTTCTGAGAGCTCTGCATTATCGATATCTTCCCCTTCACCCCATCAATTCCTCTTCCTTTCTAGAATGCATCTATTCTCTCTTCTTAAAATACCTTCAGTTTGGAAGTACTAGCTGGCATTTTTATGAGCAGAGTAGAGTTATACACACACACACACACACACACATTCATATATCTCTGTTCAAGATCTTGAATCTTAAAAAGCCTGAAAAAGTAGATCAGAAATGTACTCCCTTTCAAATAATCTCGGGCAAAATTTCCACCAAAATACCTTTTTATGTCTATTTTGTAGGATCATATCATCACCTATCAAAAATTGAACATAAAGCCAATGATGTTGAGATGCATGTAGTTCAGGGCAACAAGTTTCCCATCTAAGAACTCCATAGGATGCAATGCTAATGAGTGATGAGCGAGATGTGGTCCACAATATAGCTCCTCTGTTAAATATTTGTGATTAACCATTGACTTACACTAATCTCCTTGTAAAATCCTATATTCTTATAGCATATATAATGTTGGGAATTTAAGGAACAGATATACCTCTTCTATATATTTAGAGATTTTAGTCCACCTAATGATAAGTTTTAAGTGCTAAACACTAATATCTACATTTCAAATTGCATCAAAACTGCTCTCCAGCATAGGAATAGAAAATTTTAATTTACTCCTCTACTTGCAACTTAATCTTCTAAGATCAACTAACTTGCAAAATATATTTACATATAAATTTACTAAGCTAGAATTATAATACTTGTATGAACTGACATATGTACAAAATATCATTGATATGGAATATAGAATTTTAGTTATTGATAATGTTTTAAATTAGAATGTTATGATTAAAAATATTATAAGAACAAAGAGACACATTGACATAGTATTACATTTTACCTTTAAATATTCACTAATTTTCATTTTATTTCTCTAAGCTTATGAAATTAGTAATATTGAATTTGGCAAATATATATGTAAGACTAATATGTATCAATTCAATACACAGTGGAAAATCAATGACAATTTGAACAAAGCATTGGAAGAAGTAGCATGAACAAAACTAGAAAAAAATTATTGTTAATATATTGAAAATCACAAAAGAAAATCTATTCCTAATTATTCCAAAATAATGAAATCTATTTGTAATTTAGAAGTATTTGGGTAAAGTAATTAAAAATTTTTTGGCTAGTAAATCATTAATATTTTCAATATAAAGTGATTCTAACAAAGGGAAGTAAATAATAGTCTTTTTACTAATGTGTGTACTTTTTACACACATTCACAGTGATTCATTCTCATGTTTCATAGAGTGATACTTAAAATTCTATACCATTGGGCATTTATACTTTATAGCAACAAATGAATCAATTGGTGCAGCTCCAGATTATACCGTGCTTAAGATTATAGTGTGCCGATTAGGGGCATGTCAGTTTATGTGTGAAATAGGTAAGGATTTAGGTACTTCCCTCCTTACAAATATTTAGGTGCTAATACATCATTTATTTGTGTCTAATTCCAAATATCTCTTCTTTTAAGTGGGAATATAAATTGAGCCACATATCTCAGTGGTTTTGAAGGCACCCTTTCAGAGAAGTGGTATTGAAACAAGATATGCTTCCTGAGTATACACTGAATCTTTAGTGTCTCATACCCAGCTCTCCAAATTTAAAAAAAAAAAAAAATTAACGGTTATTTATTTTTGAGAGAGAGAGAGAGAGAGAGAGAGAGAGAGCGAGAGGAGCACAGGAGGACAGAGAGGGAGACAAAGAATCAGAAGCAGGCTCCAGGCTCCAAGCTGTCACCACAGAGTCTGATGCAGGTCTCAAAGTCACGAGCTGTGAGATCACGACCTGAGCGGAAGTCGGACCCTTAACCAAATGACCCACTCAGGCGCCCCTCTCCAAAATTTTTATATCTATTTATGAACTTAAAATCAATTCCATATATTCAGAGAAAAAATATTGGCTGAGAACTTTTGTATCTCAGTTGATTTGATTTTCGTGTCATAGATAGATGCACTATTATTTAAAATAATGGAGAGAGCATTAGGCAAGGGGTCAAGAGATCTGAATTCTAGTTCTCCCTTAGATACTTATGAAGTATGTAATCAGCCTCTATTTCCCTATGTGTAAATGTCCTTCCTACTATTCTAAGGTGTTCCTATGAGCATTTTATTTTTACTTAATTTCAGGAGAATTACATAAAATTTTCACCTGTTATCCCCTCTGTTCACACATGTATGAAAACTACACTGCCTCCCTGAATTATCTTATTTCTGCCCCTTTCTTTTTATTCATTTTAAAACCAAACTACTATTTGTCACAGGAAAAAATATATGACAATAGCAAAGATACACCATTTGCAATGCAAGTAGTAGACTATGTCAGCACTTTCAGATGCATCTTTGCAAAAATTTTTAATTCATGTGTATTCTCCTTATGTGGTGATCAGATTATACTCTACAAAACCATTTCCACCATTCTTTTGCAACCAGATATTTATTGGTCATTTCCATCTGAATGCATTCTATAGATCATTTGAACAGTATTCTATTGCATGGTCATTTTATAATGTATTTAATTAGTTCCCACTAATGGACTTTTAAATAATTTTCAGGTTTTAATTTTTTTTGCTATTACAAATATAGTATAATAAGCATCTTCATATACTCATCTAAATTGCTTTATATTTCAAATTACTAACAGTAACATTGCTGGATCAAAGAAATGAACATCTTAATTGGCCAGAGAGTATTTAATTGCTCTCTAGAAATTATATTACATTCTCACCAATAGGGTATTAGCATGTTTCTTTCTTCCATACCTGCCGAAATTGGATATTTTATATTTAAAATTTTTGCCAATCTGAGATTGGTTTAACTGACATTCCTTTAAGTTATGTGTGAATTTGGACAGGGTTTTTTTCATATAAATATTACTTAACATCATTTTATGTAATTAGCCTAACAATTCTTTAGTAAGCAGTCAATATGTTATGATTCCCTTCTACACCTACTCTATGTAAAAAGTGAATGTATGGGGTGCCTGGAGGGCTCAACTGGTTAAGTGTACGACTTCGGCTCAGGTAATAATCTCACGGTTCATGGGTTCGAGCCCCACGTCGGGCTCTGTGCTGATAGCTAGCTCAGAGCCTGGAGTCTGCTTCAGATTCTGTATCTCCCTCTCTCTGCCCCTCCCTTACTCACATTCTGTCTCTGTCTCAGAAATAAATATTAAAAACATTTCTTTAAATAAATAAATAGTGAATTATTATAGATGGTTAATGTAGAGAATTTGGAAAATACAGAAAGTCTAACAAAACAAGTAAACAAGAACCTGCAAAAGAAAGGGAAATGCTACATTATATTAAGATAAAGTCTTAAAAAATGTCCATTGTATTTGGTTACTAGGAGGGGTCCAAAGCCTGTAATCTTATATATCTATTCCCAGACTCAATGAGTTACGAAGCACTGCCAGTCATTCCTTCTATATCTCTCATTGTCATCCCTCCTCAGCATTTTTTTTTTTTTTTTACACCCACCATGGTATTCAATTTCTGATAATCCTTTCTCTGGGCTAGCCCTACAGGCAACTAATGCCGTCAGAGCAATAATTAAAATCCCAAATCGGATGGCATCACTGTCCCAGTTTCTTTATTTTTTATCATCCTCAATGGATAAAATAAATGAACTCCTTAAGGTACTCAATGAATACCTGGAGTCCAGATTTCTGCTCCTGCCAGAACAAATTCCTCATTTTCCCCCTGTGTACTATACATTGATAATAATAAATTATTTAAGTTATTTGTAGTTCTGGAAAAATTTTGTGTTCTAACAACATGACATTTTTACTTATACTATTCTTTCTTCCTGAAATAAGTCTTACTTCTTTGGATTTTAGGTCAGAAGTTACTCTCAGGATTCATACATTCCACTTAAATAAATGTCTCTCATCTGAAGTGGGTATTCTCATCTCACTGGAGTTTGAAAATACTACTATTATGATGGATATATTAAAATTGAAATTGCTAGTTTGTATGCCTGTATTCCTACTTGGTGTAAGCTTCTCTGTAGTAGTGATGATGTCTTTGATTTGAATAAAAATGTTCTGCCAAGGACTTTCCAGAAGTAAAGCCGTAGAGCCTAAGAGGACACCTTCTGTGCAACTTTTCATTCAGGAAATACTCCCAGGGTAGCTAGAAAGACAGTGGCTGAAGCAGGGCCAAGAAGGAGAGGCCAGGTAAGGGTAAAATCTCAGTAAAAAAAACCCAGAGAGAATATACTTCAGTCTGACGCTATAGGGAAACTTGAGTGTTCAGGTTTAGAAATACAAACCTCAGAGCTTTTAAAAACCAAGTAATGAATCTGGAGATTTCTTACTTCTGCAACTCTCAGTTATCATTTGGTGGAAGCCTTGGGGCAAAGAAAATCACCAGGCACTTCCAGCCTTCTTTAAATGAGAGCCATGTAGCTCCAGGACCTAATGACAGTGCTCTGAAGAGAACATCCTGTAGACACTCAACACATTTTGAATGGCTGGGTGGATGGATAAATTACAAATTATGGAACTTGAGATTGCTTAGGAGACAAAAGAAAGATATTGAAGACTTTTGATGAAGAGGATAGTACCTCAAAATGATAAATTGAGTAGATTCATTTAGAAGCACTGTGAAGAACAAATTAATGAAAGGAAAAGTTGAAAAGCAGAAATACTATTTAAAAGAAAATGACCTGGTGATAAGGGCCTGTTCTAGCATGGAAACAAAAGGACCAGAAGTTAAGCTATGTTTTTGACTGATACTAGAAGATTCAATCATTCCTGATGTCCTGAATAGATAGAGAAAGAAATAAAGAAAAAAGAGCTTTTTGAGCCCAGATAACAATGAGTTTACTTACAGAAAGGGAAAATTAGAACATATCAGGAGTTGGGTTAGGTTAGGCTTGGGGGCAAGAACAGCATTAATATTCAGACCTAGACATGATGGGTGTCAGTATAAATAAGCAGCTAAATATTTAGAAGCCATACTGGGAAAGTGTGATTTGATCCTGAAAGATGTGCCAGGCTGGAAATATAGATTTGAGATTCAGTTTTGAAGATAGGACAGCTGAATGACACATGGAAAGGAACTTAAGAAAGAGCCTATGGAACAAAGATGTTAAAGAAGGCCCGAACTATGGCAAATGCCACATGTAGAGACAGGAAAGGAAGGCGACAGGAAGAGGTAGAGGAGAAATAAGAGAACAAACAACACAATGTAATTTCAAGGAGGCAAAGACAAGAGAAAGGTTCAAAATGGACAGTGCAGTTTCAGCCTTAAGCCTAAAAATGCTGAAAATATAAACAAAATTGAGAAAAATATTAGGTGAAAAATAGAAGATATCCTTTTTATACTTAGTTATATTTGGTGCTGAAAACTCAAATAAAATGATAAAAAATATATCATTAAGAAGAACATGTATTCTTATATTCCTCTAATAGAAACTTGAATTTGCACTTTTCTGGGAAGCAATTTAACAATGTAAGACAAACATGTTTTAGTATTTGGATAATTTATTCCAGCAAATTCTTATCTCTGTCATCCTAAGAAATCAACCAGACTTATTCTGTATTTACATCTATAGGCTATTCATAGTCATGGTAGAAATAGTAGCAAAGTATTATAAAGGTCTAAATGTCCAGCAAAAGGAGAATACCCAAATTATGACAGAAACAAAAGAAGAAATCTTACATAGTCATTATAGGTGATGATTTTAGAGATTTTGTAAGGGCAAAATTGTTTGATAAATATTATATAAAAAGGGAAAGCTGGGGCGCCTGGGTGGCTTAGTCGGTTACGCGTCCGACTTTCGCTTAGGTCATGATCTCGTGGTTCGTGGGTTCGAGCCCCATGTCGGGCTCTGTGCTGACTGCCAGCTCAGAGCCTGGAGCCTGTTTCAGTCTGTGACTCCCTCTCTCTCTGACCCTCCCCTGCTCACGCGGTCTCTCTCTCTCTCTCCTAGAAATAAATAAAAAAGAAAAAAAAAAGAATAAAAAAATAAAAAGGGAAAGCTATAAAAGTACATATTACAACATTGCGAAAGTTTATTTCCTGTATATTGTATGTATGTGTATATATATGTACATATATTTATAAACTCAAACACAAATATACATATATATACATATATTTAGACCAAAATATGAATGTTGATGAGTGAATATTACTTAAGTGATTACAACTGTTTATGTGTTTCAAAAATTTCATATGGAATATGTTAGGTTTCTTTATTTAAGTATAACTAGATGGTGAAGATACAGCCTTATGAGAAAAGCACAACTTATAGACCTTTGCTGTCCAATATGGAGGTTATTAGAAACATGTGACTATTTAGCTTTAAATTTTAAATAATTAAAATTACATAGAAGTAACATTTCAATTCTTCAGTTTTGCTTGCCACATTTCAACATCTTATTAGTTCTATGTAGCTGGCTGATACCATATTGTGCAATATTGGTTTAGAGAACATTTCCAACATAGCAAACAAGTGTATTAGACAATTAGAGACTACTCTTAAGAAATGTGTTGGGAAGATCTATATTTTTTAATTTAACAAAAAAGGCTACTGAGTGTCTGCAACTAAAACAATGGAACAACTAAAACAGTGGTCTAAATTAAGAACTCAACTGATACGATGCAGAAGAGATAACTGAAAGGCCGGAAAGGAGAAAGTATAACGGTGCAAAGAAAGAATAAAAATGAAAAACAGGAAATAGGAAAAGAGATATAATAGTACATAATTTTATATTATTATTACATGTTTATTGGTTTAAGTATTCTCATATCTATAACTGTATATACTTCTGTGTATTTATTCTAGGAAAATGGTATGACAATATGTGCCAAGATATTCAAGAACTTTTACAATGGCATGACTTGGACCCATTAAACTAAGATAAACATTGAAAGTGTTTATCATCAAGACAATAGGTAAATAAGTTGTGGTATATCCATACAAGGAATTCTATATAATCCCCCAAATGAATGAATTACATGTAGTTATAAGTAATGAATAAATTGGAAAACGAAAATGTATAGTGAAGTCATACACAAAGACTATAAGCTTTATAATTCCATTTATATGAGCATGTAAAAGGAAATTATACAATAATGGTTAGGAATGCATATTTAAGTGGTAAAACTGTACAAATAATAAAGGAACAATGTTTATAAAGTAGTCACTATCCTTTCAGTGGGAGAAAGGGCAATGTGATTGGAAAAGGGAAATGGAAGATTTCTAGAGTACTGGCAGTATTTGATTTCATGATATAAGTGAGGAGTTTTTGGTGTTCACTTTAAATAAGTTTGTTATGCTGTACATTTATGTTTTATGAACACTTAAGTGTGTGTTTTTTAGCAAAGTTTAAAATAACTAACAGTTTACTTAGGGAATAAAATACACTTAAATGCATATGTAGCCAACTTTAATGCAATTTAGGAAAGGATCAACAGAGAGAGAGAGAGAGAGGGAGGGAGATAATGCCAAGATCTTTTCCCTGCTGAAATTATAAATACTCAGGCCTTTAAAGTAGCTCATAATGTTCTATGTGGTCAGTTCACATCTGGTTTCTTCCCTTCTCTGCTTCATTCTGTGTTTTATAAACATTACTTGCAATATTTCCAGTGCTTCCTCTTCTGCTTTGCCTCAGGGACTTTGCACTGCTTTTTCTCAATGGATAGAGTCTTCCTTTCTTCTTCAACCTCATAACTCAGCTCAGAGATCATTTCCTTAGGGAACACCAGCCCCACCAAATGAAGAGTGGCTTTCTTCTTACACACCTCAGCAGCACCTACTTTCTTCCTTCAGAGCATCCTCCAGCTGTAATTTTACTTCCTCAGTGCAATTACCTGAATAATGTCTGCTTCCTCACAAGGCTACAAGTACTGTCAGGGATACAACTTTTACCACGGAACCTTCAATGGACACTGGCTAATAAATGGTTGTTTAATACAAAATAAATAAGATTTTAATTCTAAATGTTAATTATTTTTGAGAGAGACAGAGAGAGAGACAGAGAGAGAGGGAGACATGGAATCCAAAGCAGGTTCCAGGCTCTAAGCTTTCAGCACAGAACACATCATGGGGACGGAATTTACAAGCTGTGAAATCATGAACTGAGCCAAAGTCAGATGCTTGAGAGAATAAGCCACCCAGGTGCCCTAAGATTTTAAATAAATCAAATTTAAGACATCTTTGGGATACACAGGTGGATAAATCCAGTAAGCAGCTGGAAATATGGATCATTTCTTCTTAGGAATGGTCTGTCTGAAGTTGGCAATTTGGGAAAAAAGAGGTAGGGAAGGTGGCAAAGTGGGAGGACTCTAGGCTCTCCTCATCCCAGAGATACAACTAGATAACACTGAGCATAAACTGTTTTGTTTTCTTAAATAGTTTATTGTCAAGTTGGTTCCCATATAACACCCATTGCTCATCCCAACAGTTCCCTCCTCCATGCCGATCACCCCCCTTCCCCTCTCCCCAACCCCCATCAGCCCTCAGTTTGTTCTCGGCATTCAAGAGTCTCTCATGGTTTGCCTCTCTCCCTCTCCCCAACTATTTTTCCCCTTCTTCTCCCCCATGGTCCTCCATTAAGCTCCTCCTAATCTTCCTATACATGCAAACATATGGTATTTGTCCTCTATGCCTGACTTATTTCGCTCAGCATAACACCCTCAAGGTCCATCCATGTTGCTAAACATGGCCAGATTTCAGTGTTTCTCATTGCCATGTAGTATTCCATGTATAGATAAACCACATCTTCTTGATTCATTCATCCATTGATGGACACTTAGGCTCTTTCCATGATTTGGCTACTGTTGAGAGTGCTGCTATGAGCATTGGGGTACAGGTGCCCCTATGCATCAGCACTCCTGTGTCCCTTGGGTAAATCCTAGCAGTGCTATTGCTGGGTCATAGGGGAGTTCGAGTGTTAATTTTTTGAGGAACCTCCACACTGTTTTCCAGAGGGGCTGAACCAGTTTACATTCCCACTAACAGTGTAGGAGGGTGCCCATTTCTCCACATCTTCGCCAGCATCTAGAGTCTCCTGATTAGTTCATTTCAGCCACTCTGACTGGCATGAGGTGATATTTCAGTGTGGTTTTGATTTGTATTTCCTTGATGATGAGGGATCCTGAGCATTGTTTTGTGTGTCTGCTGGCGATATGGATGTCCTCTTTGGAGAAGCGTCTGTTGATGTCTTCTGCCCATTTCTTCACCAGATTATTTGTTTTTCAGGTGTGGAGTTTGGTGAGTTCCTTACAGATTTTGGATACTAGCCCTTTATCTGATATGTCATTTGAAAAATGACCCAAGGCTAGGCGAACAAACTCCACAAGTAAAGGTAGAGAAAAGGATAAACAGAAGAAGCTAGCAAGGGTGGAGCATGGTTGGAGAGTGAAATGGATCTTGGCTTCCTGGGGTCAGGAAGTTGGTGAGTGTGGAAAAGGGTGAGAAAGGCTGTATCATGTCAGAGATCCTGGATGGGAATGATGAATCTCCATAATTGGCTTTGAAATTAAGAGGGGCTGAATTTCATGAATTTTTACAACCAGCAGGACTTAAAGCCTGGAATTTTAAAAATCAGTGCACTTGACTCTGGGAGAGCCTGGAGGACATTAGGAACTGCCCTTCAAGAAACAGTACTACAAACAGCCTGTCTAGATACAGCAAAGAATCATCATTTTCCAAAATGCCTGGGCCATAGGTGAGTAAGAATTATGTACTCCTCTCAGAGTGTGTCATGGAGAGGCAGGGATCATAGGAAGACACCTCAGAGAACAAAGTGGGTGGCATGTGCCATTTTCCTCCCTGATTGCCCAGCATAAACACATGGCCACCAACAGGAACCAGTCCAGGACCTATACTCACAACCTAACATGTTTACAATAAGCCCTGTCCCCTCATGCTTAGACAGATGGTTTTCCCAGTCACACTAGCCTCAGTTCCTGCATTGCAAACCCCTTTTCCCAGAAGACTGGCATAAATCCCAACACCTCCTGTCTTGACCCATATGTTTCACGGGGTTTCAGTTCTGGTGGCAGCCAATCTCATTTTGTAAGCAGACCAGTATACACTTGTTAAAACATGCCCCATGTGTGTGGGGGACCATACATTGCCCACAGCAGGCAAACAGAATCTCTGCAGACAACTAGACTGAAAAAAAGAGACCAGGACTCAACAGAGAAGGACAAGCAAAACACAAAAGAGATAGTCCTTAAGGCTCCAGGGCTTGGAGATGAGGGACACTACAGGACCTCTTCTTCATTAGGGTATTAACTTCAAGAGCAAGAAACATAGCAAGTTTTCCTAACACAGAGAAACACACGGAGAGTTAGACAAATTGCAGAGACAGAAGTGTATGTCCCAAATGACAGGACAGGACCAAACCACAGCAAGACACCTAAGTGAAATAGATATATAATTAACATCCCTAAAGAGAATTTAAAGTAATCATCATAAAGATATTGGACTTGAGGAAAGAGTGGAGGACATCAGTGAGACTCTGAACAAAGAGATAAAAAGGAACCAATCAAAAATGATGAGCACAAAATATAAAATTAAAAACACACTTAATGGAATAAATAGCATGCTACAGGAAGTAGAGGAGTGAATTAGTTACCTGGAACACAGAGTAATGGAAAGTAATCAAGCTGAAAAAACTAGAGAAAAATAATTAGCCAAATTGAGAACAGTCTTAGGCAACTCAGTGACTCCATCAAGAATAATAACATTTGTGTTATAGGCATACCAGAAGAAGAAGAGAGATAAAAGCTGGCAGAAAATTTATCTGGAGATATAAGAGCTGAAACACTCCCTAATCTGGGGAAGGAAACAGGTATCCAGATTCAGGGACAACAGAGATTGCCCACAAAAGTCAAGCCAAGGAGGTCCACACCAAAACACATGGTATTTAAAACATAGTAGCAAAAACTCGTGATAAAAAAATTAAAAGAAGCAAAAGAAGGCAGTTAAATACAAGTGATATATATAAGGGAAACTCCATATAGCTATCAGTGAATTTTTCAGTAGAAACTTTGTAGGCCAGAGGAGAGTGTTATAATAAATTCAAAGTATGGAAAGGGAAAAATCTGCAGCCAAGAATACTCTACTAAGGGGATCATTCAGAACAGAAGGAAGGATAGAGTACTCAGACAAATAAAATTAAAGGAGTTCATTATTACTAAATAAAGTGGCCTTTCAAGAAATATTAAATGAGACTCTGAGTGGGAAAGAAAGACCATATTTGAGAGTATGAAAAGTTAAAAAAAAAAAAAGTGAAAGCTGTAAAATAAGTATTTCTCTAAAAATCAGTCAAGGGGTTCATAAAATAAGAAGTCATAAAATATGATATCATATACCTAGAATGTGGGGGAGGGAGAGATGGCTTCAAACTTAGGAAATCACCAACTTAGTATAGACTGTTATATATAAAGATGTCATATACAAATCTGATGTTAACCTCAAATCAAAAATCAGTAATAGATATATAGAGAATAAAGAGAAAGAAATCCAAATGTACCACTAAGGAAGACCAACAAACCATGAAAAAGAACAAGAAATAGATCAGAGAAAAACTACAAAAACAAGAACAAAACAAGTAACAAAATGGCAATAAGTATATATCTATCAATAATTACTTTGAATGTAAATGGACTAAACACTCCAATCATAAGACATAGGGTGACAGAGTGGATTAAAAAACAAAACAAAACAAAACAAGATCCAACTATATGCTTCCTACAAGAGATTCATTTCAGACCTAGAGACACCTGCCGATTGAAAGTGAGAGAATGGCAAAACATTTATCATACAAATGGATGTAAAAATAAAGCTGGGGTAGCAATACTTATATCAGACATATAAACTTTAAAACAAAGACTGTAACTAATAAGGAGGGCAATCCAATACGAAGATATAAAAATTGCAAACTTTTATACACCCAACAAGGAACTAACCATAAATAAAACAGTAAAAAGCATAAAGAAAGTAATTAATAGTAATACAATAAAAGTAGGGAACTTTAACACCACCACTTTCATCAGTGGACAGATCACACAAACAGAAAATCAAAGAGGAAACAATGGCTTTAAACATTTTTTCAACATCTATTTATTTTTGACAGACAGAGGGAGAGATTGAAGTTGGGGAAGGGGTGGGGGGGAAACAGAATCTGAAGCAGGCTCCAGGCTCTGAGCTGTCAGCACAGAGCCCAACACAGGGCTCTAATTCAGGAACTGAGATCATGACCTTAGCCGAAGTCAGACACTTAACTGACTCAGCCACCCAGGAGACTAGGGAAGCAGTGACTTTAAAATGACACATTGGACCAGAGGTATCTAGGAGATATATTGAAGCATTCCATCCTAAAACAGCAGAATACACATTCTTTTCAAGTGCATATGGGACATCCTTCAGAATAAATCACATATGAGGCCACAAAACAAATCTTAACAAATTCATAATGCTTGAAGTTGTAGTGTGTATCTCTTCTGATTACAACATCACGAAACCAGATATTAACAACAAGAAGAGATCTGGAAACAGCACAATACATGAAGACTAAAAACCATGCTACTAAACAATGAATGGATCAACCAAGAAATCAAAGAATAGAAAATTACATGGAAATAAAGGGAAATGAAAATGCAATGGTCCACAATCTTTGCAATGTAGCAAATGCTGTACTAAGAGACAGTTTACAGTAGTATAGGCTTACTTCCAGAATCAAGGAAAATCTCAAAACAAACAAACGAACAAAAAGACCCAACAACCTAGCCTTACATATAAAGGGGCTAGAAAAAGAAGAACAAACAAAACCCAAATCCAGCAGAATGAAGGAAATGATAAGGATTAGAGCAGAAATAAATGATACACAAACTAAAGAAAAAATAGGACAGATTAATGAAAACTGCAGCTGGTTCTTTGAAAAGATTAACAAAACAGATAAACCTCTAGTCAGACTCATCAAAAGCAGAGAGCGAGCACCCAAGTAAACAAAATCACTAGTGAAAGAGGAGAAATAACAACCAGTACCATAGAAATTTTAAAAAAATTGTAAAAGAATATTCTGAAAAATCACATGCCAACAAATTAGATAAAAACATATAATCACCCAAAACTAAGTAAAAAAAAAAAAGAATAGAAAATTTGGACAGATTATCAACCATGACACTGAATCAATAATCAAAAACTTCCAACAAACCAAAGCCCAGGACCAGATGACTTCACAGGCCAATTCTACCAAACATTTAAAGAAGAGTTAAAATCCATTCTTAAACTATTCCAAAAAAAAAAGAGAAAGGAAAGCTTCCAAATTTCTTCTATAAGGCCAGTATTTCCCTGATACTAAAACCAGATAAAGTTACTGCACAAAAAGGAGAAAATTGGCTAATATTTATGAACATATATGCAAAAAATCATCAATAAGATTCCAGCAACGTGAATCAAACAGTACATTAAAAAATCATTCACCACAGTCGAGTGGGATTTATTCCAGGGATGCAAGGGTGGTTCAACATTAGTATATCAATCAATGTGATATATCACATTACTAAGGAAAGGATAAAGTCCATACGATCATTTCAATAGACACAGAAAAAGCTTTTAACAAAGTACAACATCTACTCATGATAAAAGCCTGGAACAGAGTAGGTTTAGAGGAAACATAACGTAATCAAGGCCTTATAGGAAAAAATCACCGCTGACATCATACTCAGTGGAGAGAAACTGAGAGCTTTTCACCTACGGTTAGGAAAAAAACACAAGCCTGTCCCTCTCACCACTTTTATTCAACATAGTACTGGAAGTCCTAGTCACAGTAATCACACAACAAGAAAAAATAGAGCACATTCAAAATCATTAAAAAGAAGTAAAACTTGCACTATTTGCAGATGATATGATACTATATATAGAGAGACCCCTTGGGGTGCTGGGGTAGCTCAGTCAGTTAAGCATCGAGCTTTGGCTCAGGTCATGATCTCATGGTTTGTGAGTTTGAGCCCCATGGTCATGCTTTGTCCTACAGCTCAAAGCCTGGAGTCTTCTTTGGATTCTGTGTCTCCTATTCTCTCTGGCCTCCCCACTTCATGCTCTGTTTTTTGCTCTCTCTCTCAAAAATAAACATTAAAATTTTTTTTTGAAAAAAAAAAAAAGAAAACTCTAAAGACCCCTGCAAACAAAACAAATCACAACACAAAACGACTAGAACTGATAAATGAATTCAATACAGTTGCAAGATACAAAATCAATGTACAGAAATCTGTTGCATTCCTATATATCAATAATGAAGTGGCAGGACTTGAAATTTAAAAAATTATCAAATTTCAATTGCACCAAAAATAATAAAGTATCTAGAAATAAACTTAACCAAAGTGGTGAAAGATCTGTACTGTAACACATTGATAAAAGAAACTGAAAAGAACACAAAAAAATCAAAGACATTCCATGCTAATGGATTTGAAGAAAAAATATTGTTGAATTGTCTTTACTACCCAAAACAATGTACACTTAATGCAATCCCTATTAAAATACGAATAGCATTTTTCACAGAACTAGAAAAAATAATCCTAAAATTTATATGGAACCACCAAAGACCCCAGTAGTTGCAGGAAACTTGAAAAACAACAAAACTGGAGGTATCACAATTTCAGACTTCAGGATCTATGACGAAGCTGTAGTAATAAGAACAGTATGGTACTGGCACAAAAAAAAAAGACATATAGATCAATGCAGCAGAAATGAAAGCCCAGAAATAAATCCACAATTATGTAGCCAATTAATCTTCAACAAAGGAGGAAAGAATTTCCAACAGGAAAAGGAAAGTTTCTTCAACAAATAGATGTGGGCAAACTGGACAAGATGTGCAAAAGGATGAAAGTGGATCACTTTCTTGCACCATATGTGCAAATAAACTTAAAATGGACTAGAGACCTAAATGTGAGATCCAAGACCATAAAAATCTTAGGAAAGAACAGAGGAATGGGGCACCTGGGTGGCTCAGTCTGTCAAGCATCCGACTTCAGTTCAGGTCATGACCTCCCAGCTCATGGGTTCGAGCCCTGTATCAGGCTCTGTGCTGACAGCTAGCTCAGAGCCTGGAGCCTGCTTCAGATTCTGTATCTCCCTCTCTCTCTGACCCTCCCCTGCTCATACTGTGTCTCTCTCTTTCAGAAAGAAATAAAACATTAAAAAAATTTTTTAATAAAAAGAACAGAGGCATTAATTTTCCTGACACTGGTTATAGCAAAATTTTTCTAGATAGGTCTACTGAGGCAAGGGAAATAAAAGCATGAATAAACTATTGGGACTGCCTCAAAATAAAAAGCTTCTGTGCAGTGAAAGAAAAAGTCAACAAAACTAAAAGGTAACCCTACAGACTGGGAGAGGATATTTGCAAATATCCGATAAAGGATTAACAAACAAATTATGTAGAGAACTCACACAACTCAACACCCAGAAAAACAAATAACGCAATTAAAAAATGGGCAGAAGACATCAATAGACATTTCTCTAAAGAAGACCTCCAGATGGCCAACAGACACATGAAAAGATACTCAAGATCACTCATCATCAGGGAAATGCAAATCAAAACTACAGCGATATATCACCTCACATCTGTCAGAAGGGCTAAAATAAAAAACACAGGAAAAAAGGAGGCGATGATGTGGAGAAAAAGGAACCCTCGTGCACTGTTGGTGGGAATGAAAAGTGGCAACTGGGGAAAACAGTTATGCAGTTTCCTCAAAAAATTAAAAATGGAATTACCCTATGATCCAGTAATTGCACTACTGGGTATTTACCTCCAAAATACAAAAAACACTAATTCAAGGGGATACATGCACTCTTATGCTTATAGCAGCACTATTTACAAATCATGGAAGTGTTCCAAATGTGCATCAGTCGATGAATGGACAAAGAAGAGGTGGTACATACACACACTGCAATATTATTTAGCCATAAAAAAGAATGAAATCTTGCTCTTTGAAATAACATTGATGGAAAATTGACGGAGAGTATTATGCTAAGGAAAATAAGTCAATAAGAAAAGGATAAATATCATATGATTTCACTTATATGTGGAGAATTTAAGAAATAAAAGAGCAAAGGAACACAGAGAAAGAGAGAGACAAACCAAGAAACAGACTGTTAACTATAGGAACAAACTGATGGTTACCATAGGGGAGTTTGGTGGGGGGATGGGCAAAGTATGTGATGGGGATTTCAAGTACATTTGTCATGATGAGCGCTGAGTAAAGTATGGAAGTGCTGAATCACTGAAACAAATGTACACCTGCAACAAATGTAACACTGTATGTTAACTCTACTGGAATTAAAATAAAAAATCTAATAAAATAAAAAAATAAAAGTTAGCAATTTGGGAATTATCAATAGTGCTAGAATAACTGCTGGTGGATCTAATGGCCTTGGAAGAGGTGATAGAAAGCTAAAAGGAAATAAAAAAAAGGAGAACAAAATTCCCCTATAATTTCACTGTGACATATTTACCGCCACTTGACGCCTTTTCAACATCTACATCCTCAGTTCTCTGAGCCTTTTTTGCCTTTTTTGCAGTATTTTTCTCACTTCTCCATTTCTTTATTCTTTTTCTCCCTTGGAATGCCTATCCCTTTCCTTTCTCATCATTAGCTGAAATCTGTACATACCTACCACAGTAGATATTAATTCTATTGCTTCTCCTTCCTTTGCTTAATTTATGATGCTGGCGCAACATGCAACATCTCCTGCTTTCTGTTAAAGAACTTTTTCATTTCCCAGATAAGAATAGAAGGCCCTTTAAAAAATAGCTGTTCCCCACTGTTTGTCTCACGATATGCTTTACAGCCCACAACTCTGAAATTAAAAAAAGACCAACTCTTAAAACTAAATTTTTAACATAATTTTATTTGGCACCAACACTTGACTTGATCTGAACTCATTTAGTGGTAAAGCCTGGGCTTGGCTGATGTGAACTCAAAGCAGAAGCTGTCCAGAGCTTGAAGATGTGACCTGAAAATACCACCTGCATCAATGAGAAAGAATGAAATCTGGCCACATGTAGCAACATGGATGGACCNCTGCATGACATTGTCATTCTAAAACCCGCCCCTCAAATTAAAAACTCTAAATTCCAAACACACATCCTCCCAAGCACTTCATGTAATAGTGTATACCCATACACCGTATTGTGTCACACACTTAGTAGTTCTGATAAAGTTTAAATATTGGCTAATAGAATGCCAAATGAAGAAATAATTGTATGGTTTTATAAGACCCCGTCAGTTTCTCACAACTTACAGAATGGTTATCTCTTGTGGGATTCTGGAAGTTAGCTGATATACCCATATCAGCTATATGCTATATATACCTATATCAGCTATATGAATAATATATTCATTTTGCCCCAAGGAGGTCTAGTGACTAATGCCTACACAGACAAGAAGGACTGGGGCAGTCTGGGGAAGGATGCACATAGGAAAAACATGTCAGGATGGAGAAATGCAAACAGTTAAATGTAACAGTAAAGTCTTGTGATATTACACGTTAGAGTAGGTCATTCTGAAGCTTTTTAAGAAAAATATTCCAATAACCAGCATGTTTGTTTATAGAAAAAAGGTTCATACCACTATGCACAAAAGAGAAAGATAGGGAGAGTGATTCAGATGATTCAGACTTTATTAGTTTTCTAGCACTCAGGTTGTGCAGTTAGAGTCTAGTAACAGTTTGAAGAGTTGAAAGAATGTAACATTAGAGATAAAAAAATTGAAGAGTGAAGAATCCATTTTCTGTTTTCCACAGATTTATCTTGGAAAATTTGAAGTATTCACAGGACAGAATGTATGATGATATTGAAGTTACTAATGTCGATACTACTGAAAAGGATGGCCCTGGAAATAGCCCCGCGGCTTTACAGAATCCATCCATCCTTTCTTTCACTTTTTTGAATTTCAGAAAAAGAAAACCTATAGAAAACTAGTAGTTTCACTTCTACTCCCTACTCCTAATTTCTTCTCTAATTCATTTCTAACTGTTGGTATTTTCCCTTTTATTATTTTCTGTGTATGGTATTCTCATATGCTGGGACCTGGAGATGGGGTGCAACTTATCCCCCGATCCTAGGTTAGTTCATAAAGGTAGAATGAAGAGACTTTAGAACTGAGGCCTGGGGTCAGAGCACTAAGGGTGCATAGTTTTATTTCTGGAACAATGCTTCTACTACTTATTTAGTACTTTTGTGAAATAAATGTGTTTTCCTTTCATTTAAATACATTTAACATATGTTTTTAGTTTTAATATATTCTAAAATAAAAAAATTGAACTTCCATCCCATGTCATTACACTTGCTATTGACCTGCTTCTTGTAGGGTTTCCATAATCATCTGAAAAGTTAAGGAAAATATTCATGACCTAATGAGAAGAATAATAAATATTCACAGATATTTAAAACTTAGTTAAAATTATGTCTCTTGCCACTACAAATTTTTTTTGGACTTTTCTCTTTCGATTGTGATCTGAAAACAACTAACTGTAACTATGTAGTACCAGTAACATTTTTGTTATTTTTGAAACTTGAACTTGTCAGTTTATTTTTATTTTTATTTTATTTTATTTTTTTTACAAATAGTTTATTGTCAAGTTGGTTTCCATATAACACCCAGTGCTCATCCCCCCAAGTGCCCCTCTCCGTGCCCATCCCCCCTCCCCCCCCACATCCATCANATATGCCCAGAGGTAGGATTTTTTATTTAAATTTTTTAATGTTTTATTTATTTCTGAGAGAAAGAGACAGAGCGAGAGAGCGAGAGAGCGAGAGAGAGCGAGCATGAGCAGGGGAGGGTCAGAGAGAGAGAGAGGGAGACATAGAATCCAAAACAGGCTCCAGGCTCTGAGCTAGCTGTCAGCACAGAGCCCCACTCAGGGCTCAAACCCACGAACCGTGAGATCATGACCTGAGCCGAAGTCGGATGCCCAACTGACTAAGCCAACAAGACACCCCTGTACATGGTATTTTAAAAAGCCAAACTCATGGAAACAGAGAATAGAATGGTTCACCACTTAGGGGTGCGAGGGACAGGAGATATTGGTTAAAGTATACACACTTCAAGTCAGAAAGTGGATAAGCTCTGGGGATCTAGTGTACAGTGTAGTGATTATAATTAATAATACCATTACATATACTTGTAAGTTGCTAAGGGAGTAGCTTTTAAATGTTCTCACTATGAAAAAGAAATAATTATGTGATGTGATGGAGGTGTTAGCTAAGGTTATGGTGGTAATTGTCTTGCAATATATAAGTATATAAAATTAACACTCTGTAAACCGTAAACTTACACATTGTTATATGTCAATTCTTTCTCATTAAAACTGGAAAAAAATCATGTTTTCATGAAGCTTACATTATATTCAGGTATGCTGGATAGTCTCCATTTACTCCTCTGAATCTACTTCTCATCCCCTGTGCTTTGAGCTCTGTCCACCAACTTCAAGTACTGCTTGACGCCTTAGTTTTCCGGCTTCTTGTTGGTTTGACCAATGAAAAGCAAATATACAAACCAGAAAGGGAAGGAGCGAGCATCTGGGTATTATTTCTCCGGATCTTTCCCTGCTAGGGTATGACTTGGCCATGAGTATTTTTCTCTGCTTACACAGTAAGCCACACATCTTGTAGTTTCAAGTATATGCTCTTACCCTGCCTCCTTCAGACAATGGAAATGGGATTAGCCCATTTAGCATTGTCATCACTTGTGGGTTTTTTTAAAATCCTGCCGGATACTTGTAAATAGTCTTTTTGTTAAGCACCTTCCAATTATCCCTTTTGAGTGTGCCATCTATTTCCTGAAGGGCTTGAAATGATTGATGGAGCTAGAAAGGAAATAAAATTCATAAGATAATTGAGAAAAGAACTTTAGCAGATATTGTCTGCTACCATCCATATCCTCTTGGCTCTCACTATTCCTGTGAATGCTTCTTTTCTACATCCCTACCTGAGTGCTTTCCTTAGTGCTAGTCTGCTAGTCACTCTGGAGCAGGTGAGCCATGCTGGGAGGCCGATGTTCCTTTCACCACCCTTCCCCGGAAGTCCTCAACCAATAACTGATAGGATATTGTAGGCAAAACCCTCAGCTTCTTAAATCTTGGTTGGAAGTACTTTGAGGCACTGTTCACACTGTCTCTCAGCATTCACCAGTGGGATTAGCTCCAGGTGCCCACAGTGGTAATCTGCTTAATAACACACACTTGGTTGGCTTCCTTTCTTTACTTGACATACTTCTCTATTCCACTGCTGATAATACATAGACACATACTCCCACTACATTAAATTCACATTCTTGCACAAAGGTAAACTCTGGAGATTCTGAGAAGAGATACATGCTGTTAGTTAGGTTTTTATAGCTCCTCTCCGGACACTGTGTCAAGAGAGACTTGAAGAGTTGTGAGGGCTGAAGCAATGAGACCTGTCAGGGAGTTTAGTGAGTCTAGGGCACTAGTAGATGATGGCACTAATCCAGGACAAAGATGGTGAGAATTTGAGCGAGAGCAGCAGTAGTGAAGAAAAGAATGGTCAGACTCTGAGTATTGTTTCTAGGTCTCCTGATCGATATTTATTGAAATATATTCTGTATCGGACATACCAAGATGGACACAGTCCTAATTCTCCTTTTAGAGGCGGGGAAAGCAAGTTTAGGGAAGTAAAGCAGGGTATGTAGAGTCCTAACTGCAGAGCGCACCACTTGCCTCCTCACCACAGCACTTCACCAAGGAGGCTGTCCTAACAGAAGAGTGAGTAGAGGTGACAGTAAGCAGTGAGCAGAGAGGACAGTGGAAATAACAAGAGTAGATAGAGCTTTCAAGTAGATAACACTTTCAATGTCGGCAGGAAAAGAGAAAAGATACGGAGTAACTAATAGACAAAAGGTACACTTCTTATTTTATTTTCTTATTTTCCTTTTTAGTCTGGGAAAAACTTATTCTTGTTTATGTGCTCAGAGAGGACACACTGGAAAAAATACTTTATGGTATGGAGTGAAAGGGAATAATTGATCAAGGTAGGCATGGGAGCACACAGAAGTTAAAGTGTATTCAGGGGGTTTAAATCATAACTAACTTATAAATGTCTATAAATACATGCTCACTGTTAAATATTCAAATAAGAAAAACAAATACAGAAAAAATTATGCTGACATGTACCCCATTTGCAACAAGCCCCAAATGCCATTGCTATTGTTAAAGTCACCACACTTCAGTGGTTAATCTTCCAAATATTTGTGTGGATGTTATGTGTATTTAAATCTTTGCATAAAATGAGTCACAACAATGTGTCTTTGTGACTTTTTTTTTTGCTCATACTATATTTTGTCTTTTTTTCACAATAGCAAACATGAATCTATTATATTATTCTTAATATTTCAGTTAAGGCATCAGCTTCATAAATCAGCCACATTTTAAATTTATTTATTTAATATTTTTTTAAATTTATTTCTAGGGGAGAGAGAGACAGCATGAGCAGCGGAGGGTCAGAGAGAGAGGGAGTGACAGACTCTGAAACAGGCTCCAGGCTCTGAGCTGGCAGTCAGCACAGAGCCCGACGCGGGGCCCGAACCCAGGAACCGCGAGACCATGACCTAAGCGAAAGTCGGACGCTTAACCGACTAAGCCACCCAGGCGCCCCTTAAATTTATTTTTTATGTTTATTTATTTATTTATTTTGAGAGAGAGAGAGAGAGAGAGAGAACGAACATGGGTGGGGAGGGGAAGAGAGAAAGAATCCCAAGTAGTTTCCTTACTGTCCGCACAGAGCTTGATAGGGGACTCAAACCCATAAAGTGTGAGAGCATGACCTAAGCTGAAACAAAGAGGTAGACACTCAACTGACTGAGCTAAACAGGTGCCGTCAAATTTATTTTTAATAAACATTTAATTTTAGAATAGCTTCAGATTTACAGAAAAACTTATAAAGATACTACAGAGCTTCCCACATAATACTGTATGCTGCTTATCCTATTAGTAACATCTTTCATTGGTATGGTATATTTGCCACAGTTAGTGAATAAATATCGAAATACTATTATTGCTCCTAGTTATGTACATTCTATTGGGTTTTCCTTAATTCTCTTTTCCTGTCCAGGATCCCATCAAAAATACTATATTACAGTTAGCTGTCATATCTCCTTTGTCTCCTCTTGGCTGTGAGAGTTTTGCAGATCTTTATTTTTGATGACCTTGACAGTTATGGCATGTGCTGGTTATGTGTTTTGTAGAATGTCCCTCAGTTAGGATTTCCATAATGTTTTTCTCATGGTTTTGGGAAGACGACTACAGAATAAAATGTCATGCTTATATCATGGTGAGGGCATATACTATTACTTATCACTTTAAAGTTGGCTGAGGTAGTGTTTTCCAAGTTTCTCCACTGTAAATTTATGCCCCCCGACCCCCAATTGTCATACTAGAAACTTTGGAAAGAGTGCACTATGAACAGATTATATTTAAAGAATAGGGAGTTATCCATGCTCGACTTCATGTAAGGCAGAGTGTCTACCTAGAATTTTGGACTTCTGCACAGCATATTTGCCTATTCTATTTATTTTTATAATTATTTAAAAATCAGCATAAATTCATATTTAATTTGTACTTTGGGTTGTAATATAGTATGTACTGTATTTATTCTGTTGCTCAAACTGCTATAGTTTCAGCTGTTGAGCGCTCTTTCAGTTAGCTTTTTTTGCCCCTTTGACGTAACCCCATTTATGTGTGTCTATGTGTGTGTGCCTGTGTGTGTCTGTGTATATTTAACACCTCTTTAACTCCTGGAACTCTAAGATGCTATAAACTCATTTGTATATTTTCTGTTTCACTCCTAGAATCAAACATTTCTCCATGGAATCCTATTTTTTATTATTGGAGCATAATTTTATTTATTTAAAAAATTTTTTAATGTTTTATTTATTTTTGAAAGAGAGAGATAGAGACAGCATGAGCAGGAGAGGGTCAGAGAGAGAGGGAGACACAGAATCTGAAGACAGGCTCCAGGCTCTGAGCTGTCAGCACAGAGCCCGACGCAGGGTTTGAACCCACGAACCGTGAGACCATGATCTGAGCCAGAGTTGGACGCCTAACTGACTGAGCCACCCAGGCGCCCCTGGAATATAATTTTAAAAATCAAGAGATGGACACTGGGCGTGTTCATTGCTGCTGTAGTGTGATTGTTCTGAGGTCCTTTCAGTGAGCAAAACAAAGAAATGTGTGTGTGGGCGCCTGGGTGACTCAGTCAGTTAAACGTCTAACTTTGGCTCAGGTCATGGTCTCACGGTTCGTGGGTTTGAGCCCCGCATCGGGCTCTGTGCTGACAGCTCAGAGCCTGGAACTGCTTCAGATTCTGTGTCTCCCTTTCTCTCTCTCACCCTCTCCTGTTCATGCTGCCTCTCTCAGAAATAAATAAAAACATTAAAAAATTTTTAAAAAGGAAATGTGTGTGTACACTAACCTGTGCATAAACACGTCTAAAATATTTGTATGTGCAACCCTCTTTATTAAACTAGACTTGAGTTTATAATGGTGTTCCAATTCTAATCCATTACTACATGATGATTCTAGCCTCTGCCTCTTGTACATCTATAACCTCCTGCCCTAACAGAAAGATTTGGCTCTTATTATATGTTATTCATATTTTAAAAGTATTCAATTCCAGCATATATGTATAGTGGTTTCAGAACTGTTAACTTCTATTCCCACTGAAAAACACTTGATCAACCAGTCTACACTGGATATGTATGATTCTTTTTACTTTAATCGCATAGTGTACACTCATCTCAAAGTTACTTAGGTCAGCACTTTTCTCCCCCACTCCCTTCAGTGAGCTGTAACATAGATAATTTTGTCACATTCTGCATTCTATCCTGGGATTTCATTGATCTCTAAATATTTTTTTTATTTGCATATACTGTGTTCATTTTTTATGTTTCAAAACTCAATAGATTTTTTAAAATGTAGTGTTATGTATCCATCATTACAGCCTCCACACAGGATAGTTTCTCCACCCTAACAATACCTCATGCTTCACCTATTCAATGCCTCGCAACTCCCACTGTGAACCCCTGGGAATCATTGACCTATTTATCTACTCTATGATTTTTGCCTTTTTAAGAATATCATATAAATGCCATAATAAAGTACATTTCAGCCTGATCACTTTTACTTATCAATATATATTTTAGATTCACTCATGTCTTTACATGCCTTGATAGCTCATTCCTTTTTAATGCTAAATAGTATTCCATTACATGAAAATACCAGTTTGTTTATCTGCTAACCTAATAAAGGATATTCTGGTAGATTCCCATTTTGGGCAACTCTGCCTATAGCTGCCATAAACATTCATCTGCAGGTTTTTGTGTGGATGTGAGTTTTCAAATCAGTTGGTAAATACTTATGAGCATGAATGCAGCATCAGATAAAATTGTTTAACTTCATAAGAAACTGCCTAACTGGCCTGCACAGTTTGCTGTCTCCTCACACTCCCATCATTAGTGAATGAGAATTTCTATTATTACACATCCTCACCAGCAACTGGTATTGTTTTTTGGACCTTAGTCATTTTAATAAGTGTGTATATCACTGTTGTTTTAATTTGCAATCTTAATGACAAATGCCCTGAACATCATTTCATGTGCCTATTTGCTGTCTGTATATCTTCTTGAATGAGATGTCTATTGAGATATTTTGTTCACTATTTATTGGGTTGTTTATTTTCTTAGTATTGACTTTTAAGACTGTGTGCATATTTTGAAGATGCCTTTTATCATATTTGTGCTGTGTAAATAGTTTCTCCAAACATGTGGCTTGTGTTTTATATCTCTTAATTGTGTCTGTGGCAGATCAGATATCTTTAATTTTAATAGTCTACATTACTAGTTTATTTCATGGATTATATTTTTGGTGTTACATCTAAAAGTTCATTACAAAATCCATATTCACCTAGATTTTTTGTCTATGCTTTCTTCTAGATATTTTACAGTTTGCATTTTATAATAACCTAGGTATATGATCCATTTTAATTTTTGTGAAATGTATACTTTATTTCTAGTTTCATTTTTCTGCATGTGTATATTTAATTACTTCAGCACTATTTGTTGTGAAGAATATTCTTTTTCTTTTGAATTGACTTTACACCTTTGTCAGAGACAGAAGACTATGTGATGGTGGTTCTATTTCTAAGCGCTCTATTCTCCTCCTCGGTTCTACGCATCTACTTGTTGATCAAGACTATGCATTCTTATAGCCTCATACTAAATCCTACAATACGGTTAACTCTCCAATTTTGTTCTTCAGTACTGTTTTGACTATTCTAGGTCTTTTGTATTTTCACACACACTTTAGAATCAATTATTGATATATACCAATACTAGCTTACTGAGATTTTCACTGGGATTATTTTGAATCTAGGGAACAAGTAGTTAAGAACTGACATCGAAACAATATTGAGTCTTCCGAGCCATGAACATGGGGTATTTCTCCATTTGTTTAGATCCTCTCCACATTCTTTAATCAATGCTTTGTAGCTTTTTGCATCCAAATCCTGTGTATATTTTGTTAGGTTTATGCTTAAATTTTCTATTTTATATTCTTGTTGCTAACACACGTTTTTCAATGCTCATATATTTTGTAAAAAAAATTTAAGTTTAAAATGTTTATTGATGGCAAATAGGAAATATTTTGTTTTTATATGTTAACTTTGTGTTCTGTGACCTATTTATACTTGTTTATTTGTTACAGGAGGTTTCTTTGCCATATCTTTGGAATTTTCTCCACAATCAACCATGTCATCTACAAAATAAAAATGTGTTCATTTCTTCATTTCCATTCTGAATGCATTCTGTTTCTTTCCTTTGTCTTATTACATTAGCCAGGTCTTCAAGTACAATGTTGCATAGGAATCGTGAGAGAGGGATTCCCTGTTTTGTTTCCAACCTGAGCAAGAAAGTGTCTAGCTTCTGACAATTATGCATAGTGTGAGGATTTTGTAGATGTGCTTTGTCAAGTTATTCATCTTTTTAAGTGATATAATCTTAATCGGGTATCATTCTAAATGATGGATATTACTTATAGATATTAATTTCAGATAACAGGCCATGCATTCCTATAGGACTTTTGCTTAATCTAAAACTTATGGTTTTAATACAGAGAGTTTACTTATATATATGGAGAGATTAGCAAAAAAAAAAAAAAAAAAAAAAAAAAAGACACACAGAAAATAACAAAGGCATGAGAGTTTAAAAGAAGTAGAAATAAGACTGACAACAAGATGATAGTATAAATTTTCCAATGAAGCTGATAAAAGTAAAGGAAATTGAGATGAACTATTCCGCAGCTGGAGGATACTGTTGAAGAGATTAGAATTACTCTAATTTGCTAGGACCAAAGTTAGTGAAGTTGGGGGAATCAGTACCAACAAATCATAAAACTAGAAATGCACTGAATATTTAAAGAAATATTATACAGATAAAACATAATTCTCAATATGCATATTACCTTTAGCAAAGGAAGCATATCAAAACACTGTGGGAAGTAATCTTGAAACGTTTCTGGAAATTAAGGGATTGTTATTGGAGATTCATGTGCAATACCCATTATTAAGCATGTGATATGTGTGTGGTCTTTTTTATAATCCATTAATATGAAAACATAAGAGCCTTCATAAATTCACTCAAATTTCAGTTTCTTGGGTTGATTTTTCCCAGAAGGTCCTAAATTCCTCAATCATGAATTTTCCAACTATGTTGTTTTTCAGGAACATATGGCCAGTTTCTAGTTCCTCAGTTTCTATTTTAGAACCTAATGCTGATTCACAATTGATATTTTGGTATGAGAGATTCATAACATAATTATTAAAACATCACATTCATACTAAAATAAATATTTTGTCTAAGGCACTTGGAAGTGTATTCTTATTAGACTGTACTTTCCATTTGCTGGGCATATGTTCCTGAAATTGCTGAAAAAAAAAAAAAAGACATTTCTGAGAGCAGAATTCGATGGGGCAGGGGTGTGACAGAAATTATTAATTTCTTAATAAGATTATAGTTCTAAAATGCCAAATGGAAAATCATTCCCCTTGCTTTTGAATGTTTTATCTTAAATGACTACAGCATTGCCTTCAACATGAAAAATTTCAAAATCCTGAATGGTCAGCATGCCTACCTAATATGTAAACAATAAGAACACTGAAAAATTAGAGAAACTCTACACTCAGTAAAGAATGAAAAAACTAGATGTAAGTGGAATCAGTGATCACAAATTATGTTAAAAATAAAATCTTACAGATGAACTAATTAAGAGACATAGCAACAAAAAAACTCAAATCACACTAAATTCTCACACTTATAGGTCTGCAGATTTTTCTAAACAATAAGAATGACCCATCAATTGTGAAAGTTTTTCAAACATAAAATGCGTAAATACAAAAATATGTAGCATTTTTTTCAAGTGTTCAAAGTACTGTCAAAGGTTTAAGACAACAATCATAAATTAAAGTCATAGAGTTTCAGAGTTCAAAGAAAATGGGTGATACAAACAATTTAAACTCATTTTACTGACAAAGAGACAGAGTAAGTAAAGCCAAGTAAATTTTCCAAATTTGCAGAGAGAGGGAGTGGTTTGGCCAGGAGGAGAATCTTAATCTCCTGACTAACATCAAGGTTTGATTTTTTTTTCCCCTACTATAGCATTTATTTCAAAATATTTAATTCCCTGTTATTCCAACTGGAAGTAAGTCCATTGAGCAGAAAAGTCAATGATACTAGTTACAGCTTTAGAATGAAATATGATTGTCATATAATCAACAGTTTGTTCAGGAGAATTTGAAGGTTGATATCAGTTTTTAAAAACAACTTAATAAACAATAGAAAATTGCCAAGGACTTCAGTAGCGATATACAAGTAGGATTTTGTGTTGAATAGATGCAAATGAGTATGAATAATAAGAGCATCACTTACTGTAATGGATAGATTTATTATTGGTAAGAATCAAATTATTGTATATAGAAAGAGACAGAGGAGGCTTTACATATCCACATTTCCTCTGGAACTCTGAAGCAATTTACAAAACTGATGGGGGCACCTGGGAGGCTCAGTCAGTTAAGCACGTGACTCTTTGATTTTGGCTCAAGTCATGATCTCACTGTTCCTGAGTTCAGGCCAACACTGAGCTCTGCACTGACAGCATGGAGCCTGTGGGATTCTCTGCTTCCCTTTCTCTCTGTCCCTCCCCTGCTCATGCTTGTGTTTACACTCACACACTCTCTCTCTCTCAAAAATAAATAAACACTCCCCCCCCCCCAAAAAAAACTGTTGGAAAAATTACATGCATCTGAACCTCCACAATAAGGTTATAGAAATAAGTGCTGGGCTCCTCAGTTTTCTTATTAATTTAGAAATATGCTATGGTCTCCTTAAGATTAGAGAAGAAACAGAATGTGTTCTCTGGATAGTACTGCAATATCTGAGCAGTATTTACTGAAAGCCCCAGCTGTAAAGACCACTGTAACATGTGAAGGCAGAAGGAAGCCCATCACATATTGAAAGTTCTAGTGGGTAAGTATGCATACTTGACTTTTTTTGGCTGATGAAAACTACCCTCCATGAGAAGGATGACTAGTCCATGCGTAGGATTCTACTGCATGCTCATTTGTAATGGTGTCAGAGGAAAGTTATACCCAACAAATAATTCAGAGCCACTGTATCAACTTGGACATCAAAAGTGACACATGCCCCAACTCTTATTATTCCTTCATCCAAAAAACACATTACCAATCGGGATTGATTTTTCAGGTAACAGGGATGAATATTTTAGTTTATATAATCTACTTAGAAAACAACAACTCAGAATTTTATTGTATTAAATATATTAAGGACTCAAGATAACTTCCTTGATGTATGCAGCAAATCTGGAAGTAATAGCAACAACCAAATCTAGACACAGATATTTTTCTTTTAGCTGAAGGAAAATGAGTTTCTCTCAGAATTGAACTTAGGCAAATGAGAACAGACAAAAGACTTTAAAATAACTGTAAGTACTTAATGAAAGAATGTTTGTTTGATAGTAGAGAAGAATAGTAACTACTCAATTAAATCTACACTCAGGGGAGGATTCACTTTAGTTATTCCATAGAAGCATGTGATATTCTTAATATTCTCCAGTGGTAATCAGCATATATACATATATATGTTTATATGTTATATATATATATGTATTTAGCTTTCATATATATTTATAAAAAGATTGGTATAGTGCCTTAAACTGAAGATTGTATTTTAAAATAAAAGAAGAAATGCATTAAAAAAAAAACTGAACACAATGCTATTTATCAGTATAAGTAATGTGGAGTAACATATTGACCTATTTCACCAGTAGCAATTTTGCTAATCATTTCCAATAAGAGATATATGGCTCTGAGGGAAGATAAACAAATGTAGAAAATAGCACAAAGCCAAGTAACTTCATATGTGTGTGTGTGTACACAGATATGAAGTTATTTAGAAAAGGTTTGTAAAACATTGGTCATATAACAGTATTTCATGTCTTAGACTATCATGTTGTATACAGTCAATACATATATTCAGTAACACTTAACATATATGATTGCAGTAAAATATTATAAAAAATAATAATAATCTATAGGACAAGATATGAATCTTCATATTTCCTTTTCATATTATAGCTTGAAAAAATGTCTATCCCCTTAACAACACACTGAATATTTATTGAATGGATGAATAATATACTCCATCATATATTTGAATTAAATATTAATGCAATAAGAAGAGTTTAGAGGAGTTAGCTTTCATTATTTTCATGTAAATGTAACATATAGCCTGTATGATGGAAGTGTCTTTCCAGAACGTTTAGCTTTTGTCTCTGTAACGGGCTCATAAATTTTATGCTAATTTCTGAATTTGAGAATGCTATTATTACAAAAATATTTCAAATTAAATTCCCTAACCTGTTTGAGGTTGTCTTGATGTTTGGCTATTTCATGAGATTTTCTTGGCACCCAAGAATAGAGCTGGGATTAAGATTCCTTGTTCTGTGTTTGGCTGGGGAGGAGGAGTTTTCTAGTCCCTCTCAACTAAAAGTGAGACTTAATTCTGAGTCTTAGAATCAGTAGCCTGCTTCAAACACATAGAAAAACCTCATCTCCTGGCCCTATGAGAGGGAGCACTAAAATTCAAGCATCTTGATTATCCCAACAGATGGAGAAAATGCATTTGAAAAAAATCAACATTCATTTATTATAGGAAATCTTACAAATTAGAGGGACAAGGAAATTTCTCAAAGCTGACAGCAAATATCATACTGAATTCTGAAACGATGAATGCTTCCCCTCTAAGGTCCAGCACTAGGTAAGGACATCAGATGTCACTATTTCCATTCAATGTTATACTAGAAGTCTAAATAAATGCTATAAATAAAAACAACAACAACAACAACAAATACAAGGAATGCAGATGGAAAAGGAGAAACAAAATAGTCTTTATTCACAGATATTATGATAACCTATCCAGGAAACCCCATAGAATCTATAGAAAAAAAAATTAACACATGAATTTTTTAAGATCCCAGAATGCCAAGTGAATATACAAAAATAAACGATATTTGTATATATGAGCAAAAATATTTGGAAATTGAAATTTAAAAAACACAAGATCTTTTAAAATATGTCAAAGCTTTGAAATTATTGAGAATGGATTTAATAAAATGCAAGATTTGTATAGTGAAAGTTAAAAATTATTGATGAGAAAAAATAACAAAACAAAGAAATGGAGAAGTATACTAAGTTTATGAATTAAAAGACTAAAAATTGTTCAGATGCCAAACACTCCAAAATTGATCAACAGATTCAATACAATCCCCCCAAAATCTCATCGGCTTTTTTTTTTTTTTTAGAAATTAACAAGATACTTCAGGGGCGCCTGAATGGCTCAGTTGGTTGAATGTCTAACTGCAGCTCAGGTCATGATCTCACAGTTTGTGGGTTCGAGCCCCGCATCTGGTTCTGTGCTGACAGGTAGCTCAGAGCCTAGAGCCTGTCTTCCCATTCTGTGTCTCCCTCTCTCTCTGCCCCTCCTGTGATCTGTCTCTGTCTCTCAAAATAAAATAAAGACATAAAAAATAAAAAAAAAGAAATTAACAAGATACTTCTGAGATATAGATGGATAACTCGAAGGTCTGACAATAACCAAGCAATTTTTAAAAGAACAAAAGTAAAGACCTTATTACAGTACTTTATGTATAGATTACCAAGCTTACTATATAATCTATAATATAAAGCTATCGTCATCCATAGCAAATGATATTGATAGAAAGAGGGACACAGGTCAATGAAAGAGAAGGGATCTCCACACATGGATCCATACATATATGGTCAACTAGTTCTACAGTAACTGATTTTCAGTGTTGAAAGAAGAGTCTTCTCAATACATGATGCTGTGATAATTGGTCATCCATATTTAAAAAAATAGCTTTGATCCTTCCCTCTCAATTTACACAAATATTAAGTTTAAATAGATCAGAGGCCTAAGTGCCTAAATATAGCACAAAAAACTCTAGAACTTGTAGACAAAAATTTTGAGAAAATCTGTATGAATCTAGTAGGCAAAAATAGGTAAAAGCAAAAATACTGTAATACAATTGTCATGATAGGAGTTACCTTACACTATTCCCAGTTTTCATTTTAGAAGTATGATTTTTTTCTGTCATTAGCAGCCATGAAAATAATGCTATGCATATAATTTAAACATGTTTTGAAGGACTAAGAGTCTGGATGTTTTGAGGATTGTGGTGGAAGAAATAATAAAAGACATTCTGGTTCTGAAAACTAACATCAGTTTTTGATCTGTGGCCATGGCAGTGTAAGTGGAAAAAAAGTAAGAGAGTAAAATTAAGAAACATGTAAAAATGAAAGAGAAGCAAGTCATGCCAACCATGTCCTTTGCCCAAACTACTAACATATTCCATTAAAGAAACTGTACTTCACCATAATGTTAGAAAAGGATGCTCTTCAACTATGAATCTTGTCCAAAAACTATCTACAAATAGGAAAAAAAAAGAACTACAGAAAACTATAACAAGAAAGCTACAACAGAATAGGCAATATTAGGGGCGCCTGGGTGGCTTAGTTGGCTAAGCGTCCGACTTTCGCTTAGGTCATGATCTCGCTGTTCATGGGTTCGGGCCCCGCGTCGGGCTCTGTGCTGACTGCCAGCTCAGGGCCTGGAGCCTGTTTCAGTCTGTGACTCCCTCTCTCTCTGACCCTCCCCCTCCCACGCTGTCTCTCTCTCTCTCTCCTAGAAATAAAAATATATAAAAAAAGAATAGGTCGTATTAATCAAAATATTTCAGCTGAAGAAATTCTTCACTCAAAACTAAGTAGAATAAACTGTAATACAACTTTCCAAACTTTAATAAATATTTTCAAATAAGCATTTGATGATGATCCAAATTCAGGAAATTTCACATCGAGATAATAATTTCATCTAATCTATGCTGCATATTCTACGTCTGGAGTCACATACTTTTAAATTTTTCATATATCTTTCACTTCCTTCAGTTTATAAGAGTTTCTCAGCCTTTCTTTGTCAGAACATTGACATTTTTGAAAACTTCAGGCTAGCAATTTTTAAAACGTTTCTTAATGTTCTAAATGTTGATTTAATATGTCCTCATAATTAGATTCAAGTTGTGCATCTGTGGCTGGAATTATGCAGAAGTGATAAGGCATTCTTCGCAGGGTATCACATCCCCAAATGCATGATGTCTATATTCCACTTACTGATGAGGCTAATTTCAATCATCAGGTGGAGATGGTGTTTGCTTTCTCCAGTTTAGTTACTATTTTCCATCCATTTTTCTCCACTGTTTGGTAACTCTTTTGGTGAGATAACTTAGAGAACATAAAAAAAGCCTACTCCTCCTCCAGCTTTATCTACAGGTATAGTATCCTCTAATATGTCTTACCTGAATCAATTTACTATCCTGATTGCAAATGACTGTTTTTCCACTCTATCATTTCTTGCGCATTTATCAGCAGCACACTAATTTAAAAGAATGTCCCTATTTCTCTTCTATTTATGTTTATTTACTTATCATAATAGATTTACATGATTTCCTACTTCATTCAATGGGTTACAATTCATTATAGTCCTGGTTTATATTGATGCTCAGATTGCCCCATATTTGGTTAATGGGAACTATGCCTTTAATGTCTCCATTATTTTTGAACACTTTCTTATTTTTTGGCACACCAAGATGTTCTAGTTTCATCTTGCTCCTTCTTTGCCCCACCCCTGGAATCAGGCATTTTTTGTTTGTTTGTTTGTTTGTTTTTGTTAAAAAGCTCTCATAGTAGGGTTGAGTGTTTAAGAACTAAAATCTGGGCACAAGGTTTGCTTACAGTTACTGGGATACCAGTGTTTTTTTCTGTGGATAGAGGTAGGGGGGACTATTTATTTGTTTCAGACTCCAGACTGTTCCCTTAGCTACATACTTGATCTCAGATCCCTATTGCAGCCAAGTGTGAGTGTGTGAGACAGAGCAAAACAGAGAGAGAAAGACTGAGAAGAGAGAGCATTCTCAGGATCTCACAGAGTCATTTCTGGAAGTGGTGAGAAGAAGGAAATCTAAGTTGTACTTCACCTCTAGAACTACAACATAAACTTTTTCCACTTTTAATTTCAATGATGTTTTCTGTCCAAATGCTTACTTCCAGCTGGCCTTGTATGGGATGAAATAACATGCATCTGTACCCATTTGCTTTGCAATGCCTCCTGCATTTTACTAGATCCTAGATGATTATCTGTCCAGATCCAAAGTCCAGTTTGTCATGGACATTAAGATAGTAAAATAGGATTCCCTCCTAATTTCAAACTAGAGTACAATACTATAGTAATTAAAATAGTATGGTGTTGGCATACAGACACATAGACCAACGGAATGAAAAACAGAGCCCAAAAATAAACTTTCACATATATGAGAAGTTAATCTATGACCAAAGGAACAAATAATGTGCAATGGGTAAAGGAAACCTTTTTAATAAATAATGCTGGGAAAATTGGACATCCTCATGCAAAAGAATGAAATTGGACCTCTATCTGATCGCATACACAAAAATGATTCAATGTGAATTACTTGACTTACATTCAAGTTTTATAGTTGCAGAACCATAAAATTCCTAGAAAAAAAAAATAGGTAGTAAGCTCCTTGACAGAGGTCTTGGTGATAATATTTTTTTAATCTGACAGCAAAGGCAAAGACAACAAAAACAAAAATAAAATGGGACAACATCAAATAAGTTTCTGCACTGCAAAGAAAACCATCAACAAAAAGAAAAGGTAATCTACTGAATGGAACTATTAGCAAATCGTATATCTGAAAAGGGGTTAATTTCCAAAATAGACTGTTAGCAAATCATATATCTGAAAAGGGGTTAATATCCAAAATAGACAAAGAACCAATGTGTCACCAAAAAAAAAGTCTAATTTAAAAATGGGCAGAAGATCTGAATAGACGATTTCCATAGAAAATATACAAATAGCAAACAGGTACATGAAAAGATGCTCCACATTGTTAATCATCAAGGAAATGCAAATTAAAACAATGAGATATTACCTCACACTTGTTAGAATAGCTATTATCAAAAAGACTAGAAACAGAATGTTGGTGAGGATGTGGAGAGAACAAAAACTTTGCATACTGTTGTTGGAAATGTAAACTGGTGTAGCCACTGTAGAAAACAGTATGGAAGTTTCTTAAAAAATTACAAATATTCTACTTCTGGCTATTTATCTGAAGGAAAGAAAACACTAATTTGCAAAGATATGTATATCCCCACGTTCATTTTGGAATTATTTACAATATCCAAGACATGGAAATGGAAATAATCTAAGTGTCCATCAATGGATGAATGGATAAAGAAGTTATGGTATATATGTAATATGTGTGTATCTGATTACATTATGATATACATATTTGTGTAATAGAATATTCAGCCATAAAAAAAACAAAAGTTTGACACTTATGACAACATGGATGGATCTCAAAGCATTATGCTAAATGAAATAAGTCAGAGAAGGAAAAATGCAGTATGATCTCTCACATGTGGAATCTACAATTCTATATATTAAAACAAAACTAAGCTAATTGATACAGAGTGGTAGTTGTCAGAGATGAGGAGTGGGGTATGAAACAAAAGGGGCAAACTTGGTTTTTTTGTTGGTTTAAGTGAATAGAAAAAAATATATATACAAGGTAGGTTTGAAGGGATAATTTTTGAGTAACTGGCTTAAAAATGCCCAGACCACCCCAGGGAAAACTGAACACTGTATATAGATTATGTTATCATGCCCACAGATCACTGTGATAAATGAGACTCCATGGACAAGCTTGAATAGTGTACTGTGCTGTGAGCAATGCATCGCCATTTCAAGAGAGCTGGGTACTCACAGAACTTAAATCAGGCGAGATTTCACAGGAATTGTGATATAGTCCTTTTAAAAACCACTTTAGATAGTCATTTGATTTTTCACTTTACTTTTAGTATACAGAAAAAGGTGGGAAACATGGCTCAGCTTAAATGAGACAAAGGAAGATTTGATACTTTTAAGATACTTTACCATACGGTCGACTTTTTACTGAATACCATTATGAAAGAAATAAGATTATACTGGAGTAGAAAGCTTATATAATATGCTTCACTGAATTTAGTGGCTGGTAAGTTATGACAAGATTATTTTTAATATATTTTGGAGATAATGCTGGATACATTTCTTTATTCTGAGACTGGAGTTACTCTGTAATAATTTCTGTGCCCTTTACCTGAAATGTTCTACTGAATATACCAAAACAGGTTGTATAAAAAAACAAATAGTAAGCTATGGCACAAGATGTGGAATATGTAGCCCATTGTGTTGATGACTTCTCCATATCTTTAAACTCAGAACTGATGTGGTATAAACAGATGGCCACATACTATAATTATCACAAAATTATTTTATAAAAATCTCTCTTAGTATTTAATAAAAGACTAACAGAGAACTATGTCAAACTAGAAAGTCAGAATTCACAAGTCTAGACATTACTGAGATACAAACATTTTTTTTTTTAACTTTTCTTTTTCCACGAATATTTTCCCTACTGCTCCCCCTTCCAATTCAGTTAGCAAGTGGTCATTGCCATGTGCTTTGCTCTAGACACAGACCAGAATGGGTGGTGATGGTCACTAAGAAACAAATAGCTTACAGGTTATTATTGACTTCTGTGCTCTGGAAGGTTTAACCCTTAGGGAACAGTAATCCACAGGTAAATATAAAATATATGAAGAAATAATAAAAGAAAAGCTTTCATAGACATTAGAGAGAGAGCAAGGAGATCTGGGAGAAGAGATATATACGAGAAACCAACAAGTGGCTAGTTTATCAGGGGAAGAGTCCTAGATACAGATGTGAATACCAGGGGCCATGCCAGAGGGTGGCTAATTCTTGATGGAACCTTCTTGTTGCTTACAGTGTCTTCACTCTGGAAACAGGTGATCACTCGCGCTATTACTTCTTTCAGTGAGTTTGGTGGGGATTTGAGATTCGGTCTGTCATCTCATGCTGACTGATAAACGGCAGCTTTCCTTTGCTTTGTCTCAGCCTCACCTACTCCATGTAGCTTGTCTCTTCGCAATGTGCAATTTGGTAGGAAGTATATGAAAAGGAGATGAGGGAGGAGGCAAGATGGCGGAGAAGTAGGGAGCTCCATACATTTCACTCGCCCCCATGTCTCAAACAGAGAAGGCCTGAAGCCACAGGAACCCTTACAGAATCCAGGAGTTTAGGAGGAAAAGGAGACAGAGTCCACTGAGAAAACCTTATAGCGTGAGTGTGAAACTGGGGAAGATAAAAACAGGCCGGGACTGGAGACATGGAAAAAGGTGAGGGAGCCTCCCTTGCGGGGAGCCGAGGTGAGTAGAAGGGAGAAGAAAGAGCAGCTGAAACCGCTCAAGAAACTGTCCCTGTCCCTGGAGAAGAGAAAAACCTCAGCTCGGGATGCAGGGATCTGGTTTCCAGGTGTCCAGCCGACCTTGAGTGGGATGCACTGGTCCCAGGCGACACCAGAAGAAACCACTCCTCTGCTCGCCAGCTCGACCTGGAGGGGAAGCAGTGCACCTGAAGCCGCCCCACTGCTCTTCTGGCTTGGCTGATCCCCAGTGGGGAGGCCAGAGGCTGAAACTGCTCAGACGGACCTGGCCTGCAGGTTTATTTTTCGGGCGGTATCAATGGGGTGCGTGGACTAAGATCTGGAAACAAGGCATGGCTTGGGACACGGAGCCTGGCCCACCTTGGCTACACCCATGGCAAAGGGAAATTGGACCCAAAAGAGTGAGTTGAAATGCTTGGTATGAGAGGGGGCTGGGGTGCCACCATTTTTCTCCCCATAAACACCAAGGCAGGACCTCGGGGAGCAGTCTGCAGGAAGCAGTGGCGGCTAAGACCTGTCTACACCAAACCATGCCTATCTCTGCTAGAGAGCTGTTTTTTGTTTTTTGTTTGTTTGTTTGTTTTTTGTTTTTTGTTTTTACCAGAGCCCGGGGCAAGACCAGCATGGGTGCACTGCCATGATTAATTCTAGATAAATTCTTTCTTTTCAGATATATTTTCGCTGTCTCATTCATATCCCTCCCCTCTGCCGGACTGGGCACTGTGGTCACTGGTTTTCTTAAACAGTCACATTTAATCCATTCTCTAGATGTATATTCTACACCTCCACCACTACCTTTCGATCTCTCTCTCTGGAGTAATCAGACTATATAGTTTCTCTGAGTAACATTATCTTCGTTTCTTCCTCCTCGTTTCTTACCATATTCCCCTCTTTCTCTCTCTGAATTAGGCCTCTTAGTCTCTCTGCCTAGTCATTTCACTCCCAATTTCACTTCCTCCTACCCTGTAATTTCTCTCTTTGTATATGCTCTTCCATCAGCACTGCATACACCCAGCTCTTTATTAGTAGCTGGGAATTCTGGTTTTATACTTTTAGAGTGTCCTTTGCCTTTTGGGTTTTTTTCTTTTCTTCTTTTTTTCTTTTTCTTTTTATTATTTGCTTTTCCTCCTTTTTCTTTTTTTTTTTCCCTTCTTTTTTCTTTCTTTTTCCCTTTTGGTTTGCGTGTTTGTTGGATCGGTCTGTGCGTTTGTGTGCTTTTGTTCCCCGTGTGTTGGTCTGTCTGTTTTCTGTTCAAGGGCTATCCCAAGAAACAAGCCAAAGTATACATGGTGGAAAGTCTCAAGTACCACTATGAGTAGAGAAATAAAATAACCAAAATCTCAACAAGAGAGACCAAGAGACACCATTCAAAATACACTTCCAGAGGAGGGGCAAGATGGCGGAGAAGGAGGGAGCTCCATACCTGCACTCGCCCCCCATCTCACACAGAAAAGATCTGAAGCCATAGGAAACCTTACAGAACCCAAGAGATTGGGAGAGAAAGGACACAGAATCCACTGAGAAAGTCTTCTAACGTGAGTGCGAACTGGGGAAGATAAAATCGTGCAGGGACCAGAGACTGGAGGGTCGGGGCAATCCCCCTCTGCGGGAAGTGAGAGGGGAAAAAGAGAGAGTCCAAAACTACTCAAGATACGGGCCCTGCCGCTGGGAAACAGAAAAACCTCCGCCTGGGGCATAGAAGGACGGTGTGCGCCAAATCCCCGTGCGCGAAATCATCCCGGAGCGGCTGCGCACGCGCGGGCACCACTCCTTTGTTCCTTTGTGCTCCCGGCGCGGCTGGATTCCTGGAGGAGCGTGCGCGGACCTCCGCACTCCGAGCTGGCTGGCACTTTAGAGGGAAGGCGAAGCGCTTAAAACTGGGAGATTTGCCTGCGAGTTCGTGTTTTGGGAGACGAGACACCGAGGGACCTGGTTTCCCTCTCTCCAGTGGGCCAGACACGCCCTGCAGACAAGCCCCCGCCCATGCTCTGCTCGCCAACCCGACCTTGAGAAAAGGGAGCAGCGGCTTCTGGCTCCACCTCAAGGGCTAGGCAACGCTTGGAATTGCACTGAGGGGATTGCCTGCCAGGTTGTGGCTGCCGCGGTTTCAGTCAGGAGCACGGACTGCACTTGGAAACTAGCTGGCCTGGGTTAAAGAGCACGACCCACCCGGCACTGGAGTTTACACGCCCAAAAAAGCGAGGTGCAGCGCTTGGTTCAAGAAGGGACTGGAGCACCGTCACTCTCCTCCCCACAACCGCTAAGACAGAGCTCCTGCCTGATGCATTGGATCACACCACGCCCACCCCTGCCTGAGAGGTGCCCTCCTCCCTTTTTTTTTTTTTTTACCTTTTCCCCAGAACACTGACCTGATTAACTTTGGTCACCGGCTAACTTTTTTTTTTTTAATGTTTTATTTATTTCTAGGAGAGAGAGAGAGACAGCGTGAGCAGGGGAGNCTCCAACCATATTCCACCCTTTAGCTTTTTGAAAAAAAGCTTCTTATCCCTTCTGCCTGTTCATTCTATTTCCAATTTTGCTTCATCCCCACCNATTCATTTTCCCTCTCGGTTTCCATGTTAGTTGAATTTGTCAGTGCGTATGTGTGCTCCTGCTCCCTGTGTGTTTGTCTGTCTGTTTTCTTCTCCAGGGCTACCTCAAGAAACAAGCCAGAGTACACAAGGTGGAGAGTCCCAAATATCACTACGAGTAGAAAAATAAAATAACCAAGGTCCCAACAAGAGAGACCAAGAGATACCATTCAAAAAACACTCTCTGAAAGGATAGGCCCTGGACAGTCAAAGAGTCTTCTTGGATACAGCAGCGCTCGAAGGTGCAGAGAGCATAACAAGTCTTTAAAACTAACGAGAGCCAGAAAGCTAACTAAAATGATGAAACGAAAGAGCTCTCCTCCAAAGANATACTTATATCAGACAATCTGGACTTTAAATTAAAGATAATAACAACAGATGAAGAAAGGCACTACATAATAATTACAGGGTCCATCCATCGGGAAGAACTAACNTAAAAATTATGGCAGAAATAAACAATATAGAATCCAAAAAAAACAAACAAACAAAAAAAAAAAAACGGTGAACAGATCAATGAAACCAAGAGTTGACGTTTTGAAAAAATAAACAAAATCGATAAACCTCTAGCTAGGCTTCCCAAAAAGAGAGAGCAACCAAATAGACAAAATCATGCATGAAAATGGGTATTACAACCAACCCCTCAGAAATACAAGCAATTATCAGAGAATACTATGAAAAAATATATGCCAACAAACTGGACAACTTGGACGAAATGGACAAATTCCTAAACACACACTCACTACCAAATTTCACACAGGAAGAGATAGAAAAATCTGAACATACCCATAACTAGTGAAGAAATTGAATCAATTATCAGAAATCTCTCAACAAATAAGAGGCCTGGGCCAGATGGCTTCCCTGGGCAATTCTACCAGACATTTAGAAGAGAAACTAATACCCATTCTTCTCAAGCTATTCCAAAAAATAGAAAATGAAGGAAAACTTCTGGACTCATCCTACGAAGCCAGCATCACTTTGATTCCCAAGCCAGCCAAAGACCCAGCAAAAAAAGAGAGCTACAGGCCAATATCCTTGATGAATATGGATACAAAAATCATCAACAAGATACATGCAAATTGAATGCAACAGCACATAAAAAGAACTATCCACTATGATCAAATGGGATTCATTCCTGGGTTGCAGGGCTGTTTCAATATTTGCAAATCAATCAATGTGATCCATCACATTAAGGAAAGAAAAGATTAAAACCATATGATCCTGTCGATAGATGTAGAAAAAGCATTTGACAAAATACAGCATCCCTTCTTAATAAAGACCTTTGAGAAAGTTGGGATAGAAGGAACCTACTTAAATATCATAAAAGCCATCTATGAGAGGTCCTCAGCTAACTTCATCCTCAACGGGAGAAAACTGAGAGCTTTCCCCCTGAAATGAGGAACATGACAGGGATGTCCACTCTCACCACTGTTGTTTAACATAGTGTTGGAGTTCCCAGCATCAGCCATTAGACAACAAAAGGAAATAAAAGGCATTAAAATTGTCAAAGAAGAAGTCAAACTTTAGCTTTTCACAGATGACATGATACTCTACATAGAAAACCTGACAGACTCCACCAGAAGCCTACTAGAACTGATCCATAAATTCAACAAAGTTGCAGGATACAAAAATCAATGTACAGAAATTGGTTGCACTTTTATACACCAAAAATAAAGCAACAGAAGAAGAAATCAAGAAACTGATCCCATTCACAATTACACAAAAATCCATAAAATACCTAGGAATAAGCCTAACCAAGGATATAAGAGATCTGTATGATGAAAACTATAGAAAACTCATGAAGGCAGTTGAAGAAGACATAAAGAAATGGAAAAACATTCCATGCTTATGGATCAGAAGGATAAATATTGTTAAAATGTCGTTACTTCCCAAAGCAATCTACACACTGAATGCAATCCCTATCAAAATTGCACCAGCATTCTTAACAAAACTAGAACAAACTAACCTAAAATGTGTATGGAGCCACAAAAGACCCCGAATAGCCAAAGTAATATTGAAGAAGAAAACTAAAACGGGAAGCATCACCATCCCAGACTTTAACCTCTACTACAAAGCTGTAATCATCAAGACAGTATGGTACTGGCACAAAAACAGACACATAGGCCAATGGAATAGAATAGAGAACTCAGAATTGGACCCACAAATATATGGCCAACTAATCTTTGACAAAGCGGGAAAGAGTATCCAATGAAAAAAAGCCTCGTTAACAGATGGTGCTGGGAGAACTGGACAGCAATATGCAGAAGAATGAAACTTGGTCACTTTCTCACACCATACACAAAAATAAACTCAAAATGGACAAAGGACCTGAATGTGAGACAGGAAACCATCAAAACCCTAGAGGAGAAAGCAGGAAACAACCTCCTTGACCTCAACCACAGCAATTTCTTACTTGAAACATCCCCAAAAGCAAGGGAATCAAAAGCAAAAGGGAACTATTGGGACTTAATCAAGATTAAAAGCTCCTAATGGCAAAGGAAGTAATCAATAAAACTAATAGGCAAATGGTGCAATGGGAAAGATAGTTGCACATGACATATCAGATAAAGAGTTAGTATCCAAAATCTGTAAGGAACTCCACACCCAAAAATCAAATAATCCAGTGAAGAAATGGGCAGAAGACATGAACAGACACTTCTCCAAAGAGGACATCCAGATGGCCAACAGACACATGAAACGATGCTCAGCGTCCCTCATCATCAGGGAAATACAAATCAAAACTACACTGAGATACCACCTCACACAGGTCAGAGTGGCTAAAATGAACAAATCAGGAGATAATAGATGCTGATGAGGATGTGGAGAAACAGGCATCCTCCTACACAGTTGGTGGGAATATAAACTGGTGCAGTCCCTCTCAAAAGCACTGTGGAGGTTCCTCAAAAAATGAACAGTAGAACTCCCCTATGACCCAGCAATAGCACTGCTAGGAATTAACCCAAGGGATACAGGAGTGCTGATGCATAGGAGCACATGTACCCCAATGTTCATAGCAGCACTCTCCACAATAGCCAAATCATGGAAAGAGCCTAAGTGTCCATCAACAGATGAATGGATCAAGAAGATGTGGTTTATCTATACAATGGAATACTACATGGAAATGAGAAAGAATGAAGTCTGGCCGTGTGTAGCGACATGGGTGGAACTTGTGGTTGTTATGCTGAGCGACATAAGTCAGGCAGGGAAGGGCAGATACCATATGTTTGCACGTATAGGTTGATTAGGAGGAGCTTAACTGAGGACCACGGGGGAGAGGAAGGAGAAAAACAGCTGGGGAGAGGAAGGGAAGCAAACCATGAGAGACTCTTGAATGCTGACAAAAACTGAGGACTGATGGATGTGGGGTGTGGAGGGGGGAGATGGGCATGGAGGAGGGCACTTGTGGAGATGAGCACTGGGTGTTATATGGAAACCAACTTGACAATAAACTAGTTAAGAAAAAAAAGAAAAGGAGATGAAACTTTGGACACTCACTAGGCTAAAAAGATCTCTATTTACCAAATTTAGAAATTTTTCAGCAATTTTTCCTTCATATATTATTCTCTGCAACTCCTTTCTGCTTTCCTTTAAAGAATCTAATTATCCTTTTTTAAGTGTCTTAAAGCCTGACAGCTCTCTGATTCTCAGTTCATTTTTTTCTCAGTATTTTTTCTTGTCTTTTTCTTTTTGAATTGTTTCTATTACTATGTGATTAAGTATTTTTTTAACTTCAATGGCTAGTCTGCTCTTAAGTCTATACAGTATATTTTGATCTTAGACTTTTTTCTTAATCTAGAAGTTGTTTTATGACTTTTCTATATCTTCCATGTTTCTCCTTCCATGCTTTCATTTACCTTCTGAAACAGATTATAACTATTTAAATGTCTTTAGCCATTAATTCTAGCTACTGTGTTATCTCTGGGTCTGTTTATATTTACTGTTTTCTATCTCCATTATGGATGTTTTCCAGCTTCTTTGAGTGTCTGATAGATTCTTAAAGTGTGTTAGACATTTTGAGTTTTATAGGATGCTAGATCTTGTTTCTGCTGAATATTTTTTGTATTTTTTGAAATCATTTTTTTTAATAGGATAAAGTTATTTGGGAAGACTTTACTCCTTTTGAAACTAACTTCAAAGTTTTATTTGGTGGAACCAGAACAGCTTTTACTCTACATACTATATTTGTTCAAAGGTGAGAAATTATCCTTCCGAGTATCCTCATTCCAAGGTTTTCTCCTCTATATCTTAGATACATAGATTAGTCATGGCCCTGAGTGAGTTCTAGAAATTGTTCTGCCTTTTCCTGGCTCTTGATAGTTTCCTTGCACTATGTGTTGATCAGTATTCTGGTAAAGATTCAAGGGAAATATTTTTCAAATCTGAAGTTCTCTTTCTTTAAGGCTCTTTCTTCTCTGTTCATTTTGCCCTGTGAATTCTAATTGCCTTAGCCTCTCTGAATTTTCATTTATACCAAGGAGAGTTAAATTTAATGTTCAGATTTATATTTTGAAAACTAATTTTTGGCAGGGATCTGAAAAAGGAAATGGTAGGGATAAGACTATTAGGAAATATTAAATTAAAAATTGTGAGAGTCTTAACCAAGGCAGGGCAGTGAGGGTAAAGAGGTGGTCATGTGTTTAAGAGATGTTATAAGGGAAAATAGAGGAGACTTGGTTATCATTTAGCCATGGCAGTCAGGGGAAAAGAGAAACACAAGTTGGTTTCTAGCCTCCTAGAAGGCTAGGCCCCTTACCATGTGAATGGGTAAAGGTTAAGTTCTTTATCAAAATAGAAAATTCAGAGGGGGAAAGACCAAGCCAAGTAGGTGACAAGGATGATGAGTTTAGTTTTCCACATACTAAGCTTCCTGATGTATTTGGAATTTCAAGGAGGAATATACAATCAGTATTTTGGTTCAATTCAACTTAACATCCCATGAATACCTACCATATGCAAGGAACTTTGTTGAGAACCAAAAAGACAAGGGAGAATGAGATGTAGTACCTTTCATTGGTGTAGAACACAAGAGATCTGGGGCACATATATAAGTTTGGTCAATAATAATAATAATAAGAATAAGAATAAATGTCTTATTTATCTGAGTAACAAACCCCAAAATTCAAACAACAGTTGTAAATGTAAAGTTAGGAAAGGAAGATCAATGAAATAAAAGTTTATACCCTTTCCTCTATAAATAAAGCCCCCCAGTCCATTTTCAAAGACTTTTGACCCCAGCATAATACAACATCCAGACTAGCTATGACTCTCAGGCAAACTAATTTTCTGCTTCTGCTTCAAAGCAGGAGATTAGAAGCAGCGAGGGAACTGCTAAAGGCAGTTATATTTTCAATAGTGTGAAGTGATTGCTGACAGCTTGTCAAGAAAAGCAGGAAAACAAAATAGGGAAAGCACATTTAAGCCCAGGAATCTAGGTCCTACACATACTCATAGCTCCGTGACCTATATATTACAGTAATAATTGTTTATTTAGATGATTGTCTGTATAGTCATCAAGAATATTTATTATGTCAATTTATTTTCTGCAACATCTTTCTGATGCAAAATAAACATCTAATAGATTTGTATTACATGATTTCTTAAAAATGTGAATGGCCTTCTTAAAAAATAAGGTTTTTTCTACATTACAAATTAGGAATACTGGTTAATATTGTCTAGACTCCTGTTTAAAGGCTAATTAATAAGATGTCAAATTAGATGCTCACGTAGTACAGTGCACTTGTACAATCCCTCTCCAAGTCTCTTGGCCATTAGTAACCATGACCAATGGGTAATACCTGGCTTAAAAAGTGGCCAGGGTCATTTTATTCTTTCAAATTTATGACTCCTTTTTATCTGTATCTATTCTGGTTCTAGTATTCTAAGAAGTTCAATGCAGGGGGAAAGTGCAAGTAAATGAAGACAAGTTTTACTAGTACAGTAAACTTGGCATAAGAAAGAGCTAAGATTGATAAAAGTTTACATTACTTCTAACTACATAAAATTGATCAAAGGTTGGGTCTATTAGAGTCTTCAACCTGAGATCTGTTGAGATTTCTAGCAATAAACAGATGAATAGAGCAAGAACCAAAAGAAATTTACAAGCACTGTTAGTGGGAAATCAGGAGAATTTGTAACTATTGTATTCTTTAAAGATTAGTATATATACATATACAGACTATAGCATAGAAATTTTTAAGATTTTTTTTAATTTTTTTTTTTTTTTTTTTATTTCTAGGAGAGAGAAAGAAACAGCATGAGCAGGGGAGGGTCAGAGAGAGAGGGAGTCACAGACTCTGAAACAGGCTCCAGGCTCTGAGCTGGCAGTCAGCACAGAGCCCGACGCGGGGCTCGAACCCACGAACCGCGAGATCATGACCTAAGCGAAAGTCAGACGCTTAACCGACTAAGCCACCCAGGCGCCCCAAAATTTTTAAGATGTTTAACAGTGTAATAAACAAAACAGTAGNCCTTTGAGAAAGTTGGGATAGAAGGAACCTACTTAAATATCATAAAAGCCATCTATGAGAGGTCCTCAGCTAACTTCATCCTCAACGGGAGAAAACTGAGAGCTTTCCCCCTGAAATGAGGAACATGACAGGGATGTCCACTCTCACCACTGTTGTTTAACATANAAGATGTTTAACAGTGTAATAAACAAAACAGTAGCGGCAAAAGTTTATTTTTGAACAAAATATGTATGAGATATACATGTACATTTCAGAAAAAACTGTGTTAAAATATTTAAAATTGAAAACACTATATAAGTTAATAAATAATATTTTTCTGACCAATGACTAGGCCAGCAGGACAATAAACAAAGTGAAGGCAACACTGTAAGGCAACTTGAAGTGCAAAAGGAGATTAAACAATGCATTAGAAGCAATGAAGAGAAGAATTAAAGCAGTGGAATACTGAATTATGGCAAATGCAAACTTGGGAATTTTATTCAGGTCCCAAAGGAATTGGGCAAAGAGACTTCAGGGATTATAAAGTGATATACATGGAGGGGATGAAAATATACATCCTAGGTACATAAAATTGTGTTTTAGGGGAAAAAAAGATTTTGAAGAAGAATCTAATATTCAATATAAAAAATACTAGAAATGCTAAAGACATGCTAGACTCTATAGACCAAAGGGGGCCACTGAATACAGGCAAAATAAATAAAAAGAGAATAATATCTAGAGTTCAAAGGCATCACCTACTTATCTTCATCACTTCCCCTACTGCACAAAAAGATGCAAGGGCTAACACATGTCTTGTGCTACATGTACTCAAACTTTGAAGAACATATAATTCCTTTGATAATTAAAATGTTTCAGAACATGTGCAGAAAAAAGCAACTTTGGGATTCTGTCTGTGAAGTAAGCCTAACCCTGCAGTTAAAACTTGAGGAAGAAACCTAAAACTGATGCAGAAATCACTAAGTAAGGTAGTAGCAAATTGGATTGAGCAATACATTAAAAAATAATTTATAGTGACCAAGTGAGATTGAAAATCACAATGTAAAATACTTCAATATTAGGAAAATTATGAGTATATTTCATGCTATTAATAACTGAAAAAGGAAAAATCATAGGATTACCTCCAAAGATACCAAAATACATTTGAAAATGTTAACATTTATTCTTTTTTTTTTTTTAATTTTTTTTAAATTTATTTCTAGGAGAGAGAGAGAGAAACAGCGCGAGCAGGGGAGGGGCAGAGAGAGAGGGAGTCACAGACTGAAACAGGCTCCAGGCTCCGAGCTGGCAGTCAGCACAGAGCCCAACGCGGGGCTTGAACCCACAAACCGCGAGATCATGACCTAAGCGAAAGTCGGACGCCTAACCGACTAAGCCACCCAGGCGAAAGCTTAAAATGGGATTAATAAAATAGGAATAGTGGTATTTCTTTTTAAAATTTTTTACACATTTATTTATTTTTGAGAGACAGAAAGACAAAGCATGAGCGGGGAGGGGCAGAGAGAGAGGGAGACACAGAATCAGAAGCAGGCTCCAGTCTCTGAGCTGTCAGGCTTGGAAGGAGGCTCCAGGCACAGAGCCTGACGGGGGGCTCAAACTCACAAACTGCAAGATTATGACCTGAGCCAAAGTATGCGGCCTAACCAATTGAGCCACCCAGGCATCCCTGGGATAGTGGTATTTCTTAATATGAATACTGTACATACACACAAAATCCACATACAGATAAAAACAAACACAAATATACATAAAAAATAACATGTAAATATATGAAGACATACACTGCCCTTATTGAAGAAAACCTTAATGGATTCCCATTAACAAGGAAACAAGTTGAAGTGTCTATTAATACAGTCATTAACAATATTTAGAAGTACTGATTAATAAATCAAGAAACCTAATAGGTAAAATATTTAAGAAGAAGCAAAATTGTCATTAATTGATAAATTTCTTTTAAATATCATGAAAACTTATAAGTGTAAAGATGAGTTGAAAACTGTTATAATAAAAATATTTTATAATATGTTGGGAAACAAAATTACTACTCAAGAAGATATAAATAGACCTACACGTTCACTGACGGATGAGTAGATGAAGTGTGATGTGTACATAGAATGGAATATATTATTTAGCCTTGAAAAAGAAAGACAACCTTCAATATGCAGGAACATGGATGAACCTCAAGGATATTATGTTTAAGTGAAAGAAGTCAGACACAGAAAGACAAATCCTGCATGATTTCACTTCTATGAGGTATTAAAACAGTCAAACTTACAGAATAAGAGAGTAAAATGGTGGCTGCAGGGGTGTGGAATGATGGGAGGGAGGATGTGAGGTTGCTAGTCAAAGAGTATAAAATCTCAGTTATAACAAGATTAAGTTGTAGCAATCTGCATTATAACACTGTGCTTATACTTACCAATAGTGTATTGTGTGCTATTTAATTTTAAGTGTCTAGATCTTATGTCTTCCATTGTTAATACAACAAAAAATTATAAAAAGAAAATTTAAAATATACAAATAACTAACCAATCAGAAAATTTAACATTTTCAACACTTTTAATGCCTATGTATAAATAACATATCTTTTCACAAATATAAAAACATTTATCATGGGGTCAGTAAAAATGACAGTTTATATTTTTGTTTTTTGACACAGAATATATGATTCTTAACTTCTTATCAGAGGGCAACAATGCAGGGAAAGGATGTATCTGAGAAATAAAACTAATGTGATTTATTTACCTGCTTTATCTGATATTACAACAGTTTATAAAGTCTTAATAACTAAAAAAAATGTTCTTAATGCATGCATTATAGAGCAATAAAAGAGAGCTGGAGTAGATCTAATATATATGAAAATTCATATATATTCATATATGTATGATATATATTCTCCAAAAGAATAGAAAAGTTACTGGTAATGTCACACATGATTTGTAGTTTGGAGTCATGTGTCAGAGTTGAAAAAAAATAAACAACCCTGGGGAAGTATATATAAAAAAAAAATATTTTGAGGATGCTTCTGTTATTAAAAAAATTAAATATCTAAGTGCTGCTTCTAGAATTTATGTCCTTTGACCTTTTTTTTTAAACGTTTATTTATCATCAGAGAGAGAGAGAGAGAGAGAGCATGAACATGGGAGGGGCAGACACAGAATCTGAAGACTCCAGGCTCTGAGCTGTCAGCACAGATCCTGATGTCAGCACAGAGCACAGAGCTGACCTGTCAGCACAGGCTTGAACTCACAAACCACGAGCCAAAGTTGGACGCTCAACCGACTAAGCCACCTGGGTACCCCTCTATCCTCAATTCTATCTAAGCTTAATGATCAGTTGTAGAATTAGAATTCAACTCTTGATGCTTTGTACTTAGCCTACAAATGTGCTAACAGGCTACACAGGTAAGGCAGAGGGCACAGTTTTATTTCATTATAACATGTAAGTTTTTACCTTCTTAGGCCCTCATTTTTGCATGTAAATATTTGCTCTTTCTCAAGCTCAGCAACAGATAATAACTCTTCTCTGTTATGGCAGCTTAGTTTATCTAAGGGGCAGATTTTGCTATACTTGTACTCAATCAGGTATCAGAACCTTAAGGAAACCAAATCATTTCCTTAGTTTGGTTTTTATTCTCTTCCTCCTTTGACATTCAAATGTGTCAACCACTAGCTTCAGATGTTATTGCAGATAAACAGAGAAGGATGTTTTGCATGTGTGATAGCATCCTCCAAGTGGCCAAAATACTAGGAATTTCATGATCCTGTGTTGACAAAGCAAATGCATGTGTGGCTTTTACAGTTAATACATCCCTAGGATGCACTCCTTGATATTATGTCACCTTTTAAATTATATTTCATCTAATTTCAGACTGAGTTGAGAAAGAGAAATAAACCTTGACTGTCTGGAAATGTGAAGAGTACACTAGAAATAATATCAGTATATTGCGTTAGTTGTGGAAACACATACAAAATTTAATTTAAAAAATAGGCTTTTACTGTTATTATTTAGAATAACAGAATAAGCAAAAATGACAGTTTCTTTCTTTGGATAAATAATACACCCTTATTTTTAATTACAGTTGACAAGCATGTTTTCATTAAATATAACAATCCTTTAGTGTAAAGTATTTTATGTATAAAGAGAAAAATAGAAAAAGATCAAATGGATTTATGAAAGACCCCTAGATAGAACATGAGATGTTTTATATTCCAAATCCAGTAGTTTTCACATTAAGAACTCATGCTTGATCAGCCATATGGAATGATAACTTTAGGTAGCTTATTCCAGATGAATAAAGAAGCATCATCACATCTTTATCATTGTCAACTGGGCTTTTGTCATAATGAGAAATTAGGAGACTAAAAATATGTAAGGCCAGTCTTTCCACATCAGAGAGTGGTTATATTGACATATAATATTGTTTTGTAGCACTATGGCCAGGACAAATTGAGACTCCAGAGACCAACCTTATGGGCTACAGCTGAACTACTAAAATTGTTCCCAGTAAAACAGTCATGTTTCTGTGATATTTTAATATCTCTGTTTTGATTACAAGAAATTTCATTGTCTCTTATGTTTCTATTTATTGTAATCAGAAAGTATTTCCTTAATTTTAAAATGGGATTGATAAAAGGTTTTGCCAAAAAATCCATTTTGATTAAGCTGAGAAGTAAAATATGATAATATACCAATAAAAATTCTTATATGAATATTTTTTCTCATGTAGGCTTAGATGATCACTTTATTTTTTATTTTATTTATTAAAATTTTTTATGTTTTATTTATTTTTTTGAGAGAGAGATTGAGACAGCATGAGCAGGGGAGGATCAGAGAGAGAGGGAGACACAGAATCTGTGTCTGGAGACAGGCTCCAGGCTCTGAGCTAGCTGTCAGCATAGAGCCCACCATGGGCTCAAAACCATGAACCGTGAGATTATGACCTGAGCTGAAGTTGGACGCTTAACTGACTGAGCCACCCAACTGCCCCTAAATGATCACTTTAAATGAATAGAGAACTTCCACTCATGCTCACTTGCTCTCTCTTTTTTCATTTTAACTAAAAAAAATTTTTTTAATTAAAGACAGTAGGAAAAAATACTGTAGAAATGGAATTTATATGACTACTGCAGAATGGGAAAGAGTAGTATTAAATTAAAAAGAAATAGTATTACTGTTACAGCTAACATTTATACATCTATTATTTTAAAGTGCTTTCATATTGAATAACTTAATATTTTCAAGTTGACTTAGAATGGTGCATGGCACATAATAATCACTCATTAAATGTTAGCTGTAATAGTAATACTTACTATGTTTTAATTTTCCAATCACTCTTTCCCATTCTACAGTAGTCATATAAATCCCATTTCTACTTTAAATACATAAATTTCTTCCCAGTTGCTCTCCCTTTCTTCAAAAGTCAAATAAAAAATGTTTCTTCAAGGTATACCACTAGAATATTCACATCTCTTGCACCTGTTGCTCTTATATAGCACATTTTTGTTGTTTCTCTTGAAGGCTTGCCTTAGGACCTGTCTTTAAGTACTTGAGGATAATCAGAATCAATTCAGTTACAGAAAAATCACTAATCCCTGCATTATATTGTCAATATTTGCCATGAATGCAGTACTATTGATTTTTTTTTGTATTCATGACTTGTGGATTTTCTAATTCTACATTTCCCCAAACATCAGTCACAGGTGGTATTTGTCTAACAGCTCAGAAATAGCTTGACATTGGGAAAGAATAGAATCATTGCTGATGCTTCCACGCTTTATTATTTTATGATACTCTATGCTTTATTGTTTGTATTATCTCTGTGATCCTCATGATTGTGTATTCAAAGATGTTTCTGTACAGTCTTGATTTGTCAGCATGAGAATTTTGCTTCCTAGGCTTATTTGTCACATTACAAGTGAAAATCACTGTTTTTTATATGTAACAAGTAGAAGTTAGGTGCACAAATTAAGGGGCTATGGTAAGAGCTAAGAGCAACTGAAAAAAAAATCTATCATTACATACCGTGCTGATAGCTGTTTACCACCAGTCAGGATCTGGAACTTAATTCTTACCAAGAGAAGGTCAAATTGCCTTACATTTTAAACCAATCCACAGACTCTTCTCTTCTAGTCAGTTTAAGAATAACACCAGGCTGGGTTAATGGGAATTAAGCATCCATTCTGCCATACATTGTCCTGGTTTAGTATGAATGGGTGTGAGAACTTCTAAATCCAGGTGAGGTGAGTGCCAACACAATTTTGATAAAAATTCTGGGTTCTTATAGAAGAGAATCCTGTTTTTTTTGTTTGTTTGTTTGTTTGGTTTTTTTTTTTGGCTCTTCATACTGAATATCAACAGACCTATTCTGGGACCTCCTTTGAAGCAGAAGCCTTTCCCACAGGTTATTGAAATGATTTTGTGTGTGAACAAGGAGAAAGCCTGAGGTTCCCAGTTATGGCACGTGACAAGGAGCAAAGAGAATTTGGTATAGCATGATGAAAAGCACAATGGCAAACTACTGCCAAAACTTCCTAATTCTCTGAAGCCCTCTGGCGACAAACGCACCCCGAGTAGTTCTCTTGGTCCCACAAGGAGAATATGGGAGTTAGAAGAGATGACAGGAGCTATGAGATAGACCTGTGTCTGTCAGGACAATGAGACCCCAACTTAGACAAGTAGCTGGAGGCTTGAACATGGGCACAAGGTAGATGGTAGCTCCAATTTCCTTTCAAAGATGTCTTCAGTGATGAAGGGGCCAAAACTCATGTCCATCACTGGTGAGAAAACCAGTTTGAATGTCCATGATGCTTGGGACACATTATGAAGAGGCAAGCCCATCAGGTTAAAATTCTGCTAGCCTTCCTGGACACCTGATAGTAAGGGCTGGGCACGGAATAAGGAACGTCTCAGAACCAGAACCCCCAACCCTGCTGTGCTCCAGTGAAGCCCACATTGTGGCTCCAGCCTGGGGGAAGAGAAGTATGGATATTGAAGCTTAAAGTTTTATTTTTTAATGTTTATTTATTTTGAAAGAGAAAGAGAGGGGCTGCATGAGTGGGGGAGAGGGGCAGAGAGAGAGGGAGAGAGAATCCTAAGCAGGCTCCAAGCTCAGCATGGAGCCCGATGTGGGGCTCCTTCCCAGGACCGTGAGATCATGACCTGAGTTGAAATCAAGAATTGGATGGTTAACTCACTGAGCCACCCAGGAGCCCCAAAGATTAAAGTTTTAAATAAAAATAGGGTTGAGTCTTCAGAACCACTACAATGTGGTTTTTATGTGACTTTGAGTGACAAAGGAAATTTGGCTGTGGCTTCTCACTTTTTCTCTTAGTGTTGGGTGAGTGAGAGGGATGTCAGGCTGGGGCTGAGAGGAAACGCTTATTAAAGTTTAAGCTAGACTCAAGTGTAGTAGATATTCAACAACTCCAGTCTAGGTACTTTAGTCAACCTCACCAATGTTGTATTAGAGAATGTCAGTAAAGAGCCATGTACTGTTCAGGAGGAGACTATATGCCACTGACTGGAATTCATTTGTGCTATTTTGGGAATCCAGAACACTTTGGACAGGCTTCAGTAGAGGGAATATATACTAACAGAAAATCAGAGAGAGACAGATAGGAGAGCAGATATTTTTTTAAAGTTCATTTCAGTTATAAACTGTATTTTAAAGCCAAATTATAATTTCTCATGTGAAATAATTCTAATTACTACTTTGTAACTGTTCCATGACTGAAGATAATTTGTTGAGACTGAAAACAAGAAGGGACGCTTTTAGGTATTTCAAAACCAATAAATATGTGTCATCATGACCTGTTCATAGAGCTTTTATTGCTAATGCATGTAGAAATACTACATTTTATTTTATAACTAGCAGTAAATATGGTTGTACCACACAACAGCCTTTATCAGTACATAATTTACAAGTACCAGTGTCCTTTAATGTAATGATAAGAAAGAGGCTCTTTGCACGTATATGATTTTGCCTGGCTACTGATTACCCCAGGAGCTCAAGACTAAGGGATGAAACTTGATGGAAAGCTGTGGAAAGTGCAACCAATAAACAAACCCCAGCTGCAGCATGGTTCTATAAACCATGGCTGCCATGCCGAGTGAGTAATTATTCTATTGCAGAAATGATAAATAATGCTGTGCTATCTTCACTGGGAAAATGAAGTATTTCTTGCCCCTCAAATTGCTAAAGGTGAAACCTGCTTTCTGGGACCAATCTGTTAGAAGGGAAATAATCTGACAAGATAATTCTTCTTAAAGGGCTACATGTTTGCCTCTATGGCATGGAAATATTTAGTTTATAAATTTTACCTGACCTCCTTGTCATGTTGTAAGAAGGAAAATTAAGGTTTAATTGAGATTCAAAGGAACGGGTCTTAAAAATTGGAATTTCGGGGCGCCTGGGTGGCTTAGTCGGTTAAGCGTCCGACTTTCGCTTAGGTCATGATCTCGCGGTTCGTGGGTTCGAGCCCCGCGTCGGGTTCTGTGCTGATTGCCAGCTCAGAGCCTGGAGCCTGTTTCAGAGTCTGTGACTCCCTCTCTCTCTGACCCTCTCCTGCTCACACTGTCTCTCTCTCTCTCTCCTAGAAATAAAAAAAAAAAAATTGGAATTTCATAATAATCTCGTTTATGATTGGGATTCTTATTTAATTTCATTTAATTATTGTTTTGTTTAAATCTTCAAGCAGGGGAATAAGTAATAGTTATTATTTAAGAATATTGTGGAAGGCTAAATATAAAATAGTGCAAAATTAGTGTACAAATCGTGTTTGTATGTGTATTTCATTGCCTACTAAGGCATGATCAAAGAGTATAAGCTATCAACACTCCATTAATATTATATTTGGTGGGATAATCGTCAAATATTATAAGGGAATTTTATTTCCATCTTCTTCCCATATGCGATGAGAATTGTATGTAACTCATCTGAGCTGGGCCACCTGTAGTCCAACCCAGCAGCAAGTCAGCATCCCATCCAAAAAAGCATCAAGTTCTAAAAAGAGACTCAAAATGAATATTGACCTTTACTAAAGATCTCTTGAGGAAGCAGTAATGAGGTAATTCATAACACACCACACAGTACAACACGCTTATAATTCTCTTTCAATCTCTCTTTTTCTCCTCAAAGTTTCAGTCCACATAACCACAGCTCATATTTTTCTCCTCCTCATTTAAAACTTCCTCACACCACATGGCTTCCCTCTTGTGCTCCCTGCTCTGGGTGTGCCTACTAATCTCCATACATTGAAAATTTCAAGCTGTTAACCAGGAGAGTCCCCACAGCACACAGTTTTGGAACGCTAGAGTCCATCTCCCTTGACTGTCCTGCCGAGATCCTGAGGAAAGAGCTTCCTCTATTCAATCCCAATATTCCCAATGAAATTCATCACTTTTGTGGGGGGAGACTGTCTTTTGAGTACTACCGTTTGTACAGTGTGTGTGTACTGTTTAACTTCTCTTTAACTTTGTCAAAATTAGTACTATACATTCTGAGTAAATGTTACAATAAGAGAAAAGAGCAAATGTGATTATATAATTGTAAACCTTAACTTGAGATAAGTGATTTACTTCAATTGATGCAGTTTTTTTTTTCTTCCCCTGAGAGAGAAAGAGGGGCAGAGTGAGCAGGGGAGGGTCAGAGAGAGAGGGAGGCACAGAATCTGAAGCAGGCTCCAGGCTCTGAGCTAGCTGTCAGCACAGAGCTCAACGTAGGGCTCAAACCCATGAACCTTGAGATCATGACCTGAGCAGAAGTCAGACACTAAACCGACTGAGCCACTCAGGAGCCCCAATTGATACAGTTTATATGGGGATGATTTAAAGCAAAATGCATTTTCACTGCAAGGAGATGGAAAGATATTTAGCAGGGATCTGGGACTCCAAGAGCCTTGATGTGATTCCTATGGTGAATAAATGCTCATGAAAGAGCCATGAACTAGGAACACAAAAGAAAAGGCATTATACTTTGAATTGTTGAAGCTTTGGCCTATATGGCTACCTAGCCCTGACCTCCTTAATGACATCGCTTGTGAGTTTCAAGTACTATTCGTGATCTTTGGATCAAAGACTTAGATAGTGTGTTTAATACCTACACCTAACCTTTACTTTTAGGTTTTAACTACTCCAATGATGATGAAAGACAAGTAACAATAACTTTAAGAAAAAGACTGCTAAGGGAAATAGAGTTGTTCTCCGTAAAGCTGAGAACACCTGAATAATGCCCACTAGGAATTCATCCCCATCCTCTAAGTTCTTGGTTAGTATATGTGAGTGGATGGGGTGGGAGGCATTAACAGCAGGCCCTGCATTAAACTGCAGCAGGACAGATGTACTTGTCTTTTTTCACTGAATTCTCCATTGAGAGCCTAAACTACCTTTTTCTATTGGTGGAGTTAGAATATTGAATTCGCACACTACATTAAAACATTGAGTTATAGGGGCACCTGGGTGGCTCAGTCAGTTGAGTGTCGGACTTCATTTCAGGTCATGATCTCACAGTTCGTGAGTTTGAACCCTGCATTGGGCTCTGTGCTGATGGCTTGGAGCCTGGAGCCTTCTTGAGGTTCTGTGTGTTCCTCTCTCTCTGTCCCTCCCCAACTCATGCTGTTTCTCTCTCTCTCATAAATAAATAAAAAATTTTTAAAAATTTAAAAAAAACAAAAAAACGAAAAACAAAAACAATTAAAGCTACTTCCTAAAAGAACTCATCATTAATCAATTTCTACTCAGATGTTATGTAGCCAAGAAATATTTCTCAATGGTACTCTGAACTTTTTATAAGTGACCAAGAATAGTTTTATATGCCAACTGAAATAAATTATATAGTGTTATGGGTTCCTTTTTGGATATGAAAATTTACAATCTGAGTTAATGAAAATTTAAAAAACCTAATTTAATATGGGAATTCATATGACAGAACCTTTTTCAAAATTCCTTGTATTAGTAAACTTATATTCAAGATAATACCTCAGATTATATACCCAAATTAATCTAAATTCTCAATAGACAACATTATGCTGTCAAAATCACAGTGACACAGGGTCTCAAAGAAATAGAAGCTTGATATCATAAGGTTAATAATTTCTGGACATACCACTGTGGTAATAAAAGCAAGATATGAATTAGACACAGTTACAAAGATTGAATACTGGATATTGCATGTCTAAGTTTATGTCACATATGAGTATACCCTGCTAAAAGACAGCTCGTCATGTGGTTCTCACATTTCTGTGTATCTTAAAAGCAGAGATACTGACTGTCTTTTGAACTATCCCATCAAGAACATTTGTGTGGTGAACAAACACCCCTGGAAAACAGAGAGAGTGACTGCCTCCAGAGCAAAGTCAAATTTGCTTAGAGCCTTGAAGATCCTAATAGCATCTTCTTGCTGAGCAAAGGCAGCATACTTTCCATTATAAACGATGTGGATTCCCTAAACTCAGGGTTTCTTTGCTATGATGCAACTCATTTTGTGGGCATGTCACCTGGCCTTCTTTGTACTGATTTGTGTGAACTGGGGTCTGAAAAGCCAATGGAAAACAGTTCCAATACTCTGACAACTGTTTTTATGCAAGAACTTGTCAGTTTTTACCATTATCCATGAAGCGATCATTAGATAACTTCCAAGTAGGATAAAATCTCACTCCTTTATGGTTATAGACACAACTCACAACGAAGATGATTTGAATGGACATGGCAGATGTAAAACCTGAGAAATGCTTCCACTAAAGAGCTTTCCTAGACCCAAGGATCTTTCCCCCAGAATTTAAATTTAAATATTAACAATAAAGTTCTAAGGGAAATGACTGAAAGCTTTGCAATCCTCAAGTTTCACAATACACAGAAACAATGATTTGTTCAGCTTTTTTACAAAATATGAATTGTTTCTATATACTAGCCATACAAAATTGCTGAAGTTTTCTTTTCAGCAAAACTTTAACTGATATTTGAAAAGAGAACCTAGTCCTTACTGTAGAAAACCTACTTCAAGATTTCTCATGACAATCAATCCACTACAGTTACTTGAAGGTAAAGGAAACTTCAATTCAAGAATTGTTAGGACACAAAAGAGGTGTTCTTTTTTTAAATGGGAAAATTACAGGGTGCATAAAAGTCATGTGATTTTATGACCCACTACATAAGAGAGAGTTGTAAGGTGTGAGTTCAGGTACTTGGGGATATTCTGTTTGGTGAGGAACTTCTGCAGTCCTCACAGTTATTTAGCAATTCCTTCATTCACCTCTAGCTGGCATCCTAGGAGTCTTGGCAGAAAATGTTCCAAATAGTTTTTTTTTTAATGCTTTTTTAAAATTTTATTTATTTCTAGGAGAGGGAGAGAGAGAGAGAGAGAGAGAGAGAGCGAGCATGAGCAGGGGAGGGTCAGAGAGAGAGGGAGTCACAGACTGAAACAGGCTCCAGGCTCTGAGCTGTCAGCACAGAGCCCGACGCGGGGCTCGAACCCATGAACTGTGAGATCATGACCTAAGCGAAAGTCGGACGCTTAACCGACTAAGCCACCCAGGCGCCCCTGTTCCAAATAGTTTTAACTGTCCCAACTCTTCCTCGCACTTCCCTCTCTTTTGAACAGGTCAGTCCTCCAACTACATGCTCATTGGCTGACAACACTGAAACCCCCTGCAGTCTGGCTGTTTCCCTAAACATTTTTTTCCCCTGTATTCTTCCACATAACTCCTTGTCTTACTATTTCCTCAGAGGAAGGAATATTCCTCTAATTTACATGCCTGAAACTTTGATTCCTTGCTCTGAGCCCTCCCCCTCACCTCACTCCATAAAAAGTATGACAGGATATTGAAAGTCACTCATTATTTTCTCTCTTTTGCCATATTCTTATTGAGGTGCTAATTCGCTTCTGCTAAATATTTAAAAATTATGAAGCTGGTTCTAACAGCATTACCCACTATCCCCTTCCAGGTTAAATAAGAGTGCAGTTTTTAAATTAAAGCAGGCAAGACTGTGATGAGGATTTCTCTTAAGAGAGTAGTTGCCATATTTATGGGAAATAAATGCCATAGAGCAATGTGGAAGGGGTTGGGTGCTTCTCCTCACTTCAATCCAAGTATAACATTCAAGGTCCCAATTAAAAAAAAAAAAAGAAAACCTATCTAAAGTGCTAATTAAAACATTTTAATAAAGGAGCCATTTACAGAGTGGTGGAGACGTTCGCAAACCAAAATCAGAACAGGAAGCAATCTGGAACCAGCAACAAAGGGGAATTATCATCATTTCTAGGCCTGATGGTGTGAAACAGAATGAGTGGTTCTCAGAGCCCAGAGGAACTGTGGCTCCTTAGCTAAAGGAGAGGGCCTCCAGGAGGAACCATATATTCAGGGCAGAAACAGAGTCCCTGTCAACCTATAGCCTGTCAAGAGTAAGGTCAGGAGAGGGGCACCTGGGTGGCTCAGTCGGTTAATCGGCCGACTTCAGCTCAGGTCATGATCTCACGTGAGTTCATGGGTTCGAGCCCCGTGTCAGGCTCTGTGCTGCCAGCTCAGAGCCTGGAGCCTCCTTCAGATTCTGTGTCTCCCTCTCTCTCTGACCCTCCCCTGCGCGCACTGTCTCCCTCTCTCTCAGAAATAATTTTAAAAATTTTTTAAAAAAAGGGTAAGGTCAGAAGAACAAATATCAGCTTCTATTTCCCCCAATGCTTTCTTTTTCCTTATGGTGCTAGAATTAATCAGAAGCTAGAGGGCTCAAAGTTGGGACAAACCACCCTAGGATAGATAAAGCAGACTAGAACTGGGTGGAAAAAAGACATGAAGGGGCAACGGGAAAATATGGAAAATACCCACCAAAGTGCCCTTTTGGAAAAATACACAGAGAACGTGATATACGTTCCCTAGTTGTTATCATCCTTGGGAAATAGATGGGAACTTGTACCTGATTCATGTCTTACAAAGTCTGAGAATAAGTGACTGCTTGAGCTGGAGACGTTAAGAGTGAGATGCTTCAACATCACCGAAAGTCAGGGCAAACGTTTAGTCATGTTTTCTGTATGCCACATGTGAACCTCTCTGGAGAAACCTAACTGAATCTATCTTTACTAAAATAGATGTTACTCCAGGAGAATATCAGAGCTGACTGTAACAGAGGATTGGACTCTGGCAGCTAAAGCTTGAGACAAAAGTCCTAAGGATCCTGCCAGATATGGGAGCTCAGGATGGGCATGAAGGCTGGCGGTGGAATCCTACCAGCAGTGACATCCCAAGGAACCATAGTAGAGTCAGCTTGGATATTTTTGCCTCAGCTGGATAGAACCATTGTCTAATGACAATGGTGATTCTATTTTTTTAAAGTAAGTTTTTATTTATGTATTTATTTTTAATTTTGAGAGAGAGGGATAGAGAGCACTAGTGAGGGAGGGAGAGGGAGAGAGAGAATCTCAAGCAGGCTCCGTGCTGTCAGCACGGAGGCTGACACAAGGCTTGAACTCATGAACGGCGAGATCATGACCTTAGCTGAAATCAGGAGTCAGATGCTTAACTGAGCCACCCAGGTGCTGCAGTATTTTGGTGATTCAAAATGTTTTCCTTTTCTTCCAATTTCATTCCTAGTACCTGAATGACAACAGCTAGTGAGCTGTTATTCGTGAAAAACAGCTTTTCATAAGGGGGCATAAGAAAGAGAAGCTGATTCTACATCATTTCTCCTCCAAATATTTCCCAGCCTCAGGGAGAAATGGGTGGTGGACTAGGAATTTCACATTAGGAGAGTTTACATGTACCAGACTGGATTAGAATATTTAACCCTTCAGGTTGGAGAGTATAAGTTAGGGCCTGAGTGTGATAAGGAAGATGATACTATCTATCTGAGACTTCATCCAGGGATGTGAGGAACAAATCACAGACATTCACAAATAGCAATATACAAAGAGAAAGCCATTTTGTAACTTCTTCCATTATAAGTTCAACTCTTGATTATGCAAGATTTATTTATTATTTGCCCATATTCCGCCTACAAACATGCTTAGATGTCTCACATTCTAAGTCTCTTCCTCTTTCCCCAACTTCCCAATCACCTAGCCTTAGCCTTGGATTTCAGCTTTCTTTCTTTTTTTTTTTTTTTTGCCAAATACTTGAAATGGTAGCCCTTGGTGGTATTCCTGCTCATGGCTTTATCTTTTTATTTTATTTATTTTTATTTTTTTTATTTTTTTATTTATTTCTAGGAGAGAGAGAGAGAGAGAGACAGCATGAGCAGGGGAGGGTCAGAGAGAGAGAGGGAAACGCAGACTCTGAAACAGGCTCCAGGCTCTGAGCTGGCAGTCAGCACAGAGCCCGACGCGGGGCTCGAACCTACGAACCGCGAGATCATGACCTAAGCGAAAGTCGGACGCTTAACCGACTAAGCCACCCAGGCGCCCCATGGCTTTATCTTTTTAATTATTTTGATTTAATTCCCTCAATATTTTATTTTAATCTCTAACTTTTGGAATTACTTCTATATGAATATCACCAATGACTGTATATTTAAATAATTTAAAAAAGGATCTCCTTCCTGGAGAAGCCTTACCTGCTTTGTTCCAAATAGTTGCTCCTAGGCCTGCTGTATTGCTCACTTGACAGTTGTGGAACTCACTTTTACCAAATGATAGACATTCTAGACTGATTCTCAAAATCTACTCCTTTTTTGCCTCTTCATTTGTTTTTAATCCTTAGTATAAGGTATTTTCCTGGGATTTTTTTCCCTTAAATTTCTGGTTCTCTAAGTCATTTCCTTCTCTTGCTTTTCCATTTAGTTTTCTTTATTTTATAACATCTTAAGCCTATCTTTGAATTTTACTTATTTAAAAAAATTTGTTTATTTTTGAGAGAGTAGGGGAGGGGAAGAGAGAGAGTGAGCAGGGGAGAGGAAGAGAGAGAGAGAAACAAAGAATTCTAAGCAGGCTCCAGGCTTTGAGCTGTCAGCAGATCCCAATGTGAGGCTTGAACTCACAGACTGAGATCATGACCCAAGCCAAAGTCAGACGCCCAAGTGACTGAGCCACCCAGGCGTCCCGACTATCTTTGCATTTTAAAATAAACTTCAAGTAGTAATACAAGATTAATAATAAGTATGATTAATTTCCATCCTTTAGTCCAGTTACGCTCTGCAAAGGTAATAATACTAATTCTAATGGCTATTTTTGTGGTATTTGTTACCATCATTCTAAATAAAATGGATTTCTGTGACACATTTATTTATCATTACATACCATCTTCCTCTGATTGTAGAAAAGTGATATGGTTAAATATTATCACAATATCCAACGAAATCAACAGATCAGTTTTAATGTTCTTTTGACTGGCAAATATTGATTACTTCACATATTAGAAAATTATTTTCTTTATAACCTGGTATAACTTCTGCTTTTCCTAGAGGGAGAAATTTCATACTCTCTTGGATTTTTTAACATAATTTTCTATTTACCAGCCAATCCTTGTCATACTTCAAAAGACTGATCAATAATTTGTCTATGACCTCTCCTACATTTGACGTCCCACATGCTTGTCTTTAAGAACAATTATTTTCTTTCATTTTAAAATAAATTTCATGTTATCTTTCATTTCAGAATTTGTATATATGATCCACCTACATGATTAAATTGAAATTACTTAGAAGAAACTCATCTTAATCATCTTTGTACTCTTCATGGTGTTTATGAAATACATGTTATTTGAATTTATTTATTTTTTTTTAATAGTTTATTGTCAAATTAGTTTCCACATAACACTCAGTGCTCATCCCCACAAGTGTCCTCCTCCATGCCCATCCCCCCCTCCCCCCACATCCATCAGTCCTCAGTTTTTGTCAGCATTCAAGAGTCTCTCATGGTTTGCCTCTCTCCCTTTCCCCCACCATTTCCGCCCTTCTTCTCCCCCTTGTTCCTCCGTCAAGTTCCTCCTAATCCTCCTATACGTGCAAACATATGATATTTGTCCTTCTCTGCCTGACTTATTTCGCTCAGCATAACACCCTCAAGGTCCATCCATGTTGCTACACATGGCCAGATTTCATTCACTTGAATATGCACATGTTATCTTTGCAAAAATGTGTCAGCCTAAAGATAATTGGTGAGTAATTTCATAAAGCTGCTGTACAACACATATTTATATTTCAAAATTTGCTATTCTATTTCAAATAATAAGTGCCCTTTAGGACATGAATATATGAAGGTATTCATAATAAAATTGCAGTTATCAGGGTAATAAGGAAATTCAATATGGCATAGACATGAAATATGCCATTTTAAACAAAAACTACCAGTTCTCAGCATACTGTCTCAGTGCATAAATAATAATGTGTTTAATGACAGAGATAGCATTATTCACAATTTCTTGACAAGAAGCCTCATATTATTTTTTAATATAAATTGAGTGATCTAATTTTGAAAAATTAATCATCATTTATTCTGCAGTTAGTTTTGCAATTCCTATTATAAAGGGACAGTTGTGATTTAACAAAAAAGGTTTTAACATAGATTTGATAATTTATTCTTGGGTACTGATTATGTGAGCCAATAAGGACAGAAAGTTAGTTTTAATAAATTCTTAGTTTGTTTTCCTCAATATCTTGATACCATTAATAATGTAAAGGAGGTCACTAACATCAGAGAACAAAGTTACTATTTTTATGACGACACATTACCTAATAATATCCATCTTTAACTTACATAGTTATCTCTGATATGGCAAGCTTGTAGTCAATATAATCATTGAGGACATGAAAGTTAACCTGCATTTAGTCACAGTACTTTGTTTATGCATATGTTTTTTATTAATATTTTTGACCACTTAATTTGGAGTGATTCAGTTTGTCAGCATCTCTATTAATACAGAAGTTGAAACCAGCAAATACTTCTTATAAAAATCTATTTAAAATTGAGGAAGGGAGAATTAAAATGACTAATTTTTAATTACTGGTATATCTAATTACCCATGCTATCTTTATTCCCCATAATTAATATTAGGAAGGGTTAGCTATTTACTCTTCAATCTTCTATGATTTTTCAGATCATAAAGAGTGACTAACAAGAAGGACTGGGAGGTGTCAAACGAACCTAAATATTTAACTTTTTAAAATATTTAATCTTTCCTTGCAATAATCTACCTTTAAGGTGGTCAGCATCAGATTATCTATTACAATCATTTGTGAGAAAAATAATTACTTTAGTTTGTGTAAAGGGAGAATGTTTATAAAAACTTGGACATGAATGGTCATTTGTGCAAAAAAAAAAAAATCCTGCAAATAGATTATCCCTGGAAATTTACCTTACTTTTTAGAGATTACTTAATAAGAATCAGAGGGGGAGAAAGGAAGGAAGAAAGGAAGGAAGGAGGAAAGAAACAGAGTCTAGCTTTTATTCTTCATCCCACTTGTAAACCATTTGCTTCACAAATTTTCATTTCCCAATGGCAATCACCATGGGAAAAGTGCTGAAGGGCTGCACTAACTGAGGCATTAGATATTACTCGCTTTTAAGGAATTGCCCAAGAAAGGAGGAGTGCCTTTTCAAATAAAATTCCTGAAAGTATGTAATTCCTACAGTTTGAAGGTAAATTTTGTAAATCCTAGAAAAGGGTGGTAATTATAATCCTTGCTAGGATACTGCTAATTATCTCAGTTTATAGAATTTACCTGAAAGAATATATAGTAAAATTTTTGGATCATCATTAATATGAGTGCAATAGTGATGATGTTTGGCTAATGCCTGGAAAGACAGAAAAATGTCAGAAATATTTATCAATTGACTCTTTTGTGAGAATCTCATGCAGAACATAGGGAATGGAAGGTAAGAAACCTGAATGGGATACTTAGCAGCAAATATAGCTGGAGCTTCTCAGTGAAAAAGAAATCAATATGAGAAATAAAAACCTTGGAAAATGGCCAGCAGGGAAGACTAAGCTGAAGATGGTAGACCAGAAATCTAAGGTAAGACTTGGCTGCTGTAATGCAAGTAAGGTTTAGAATGGGAAGAAGAGCTGAAAGAAATGAATGCTGCAGGGGCGCCTGGGTGGCTCAGTCGGTTAAGCGTCTGACTTCAGCTCAGGTCATGATCTCGCGGTTCATGGGTTCAAGCCCCGTGTCGGGCTCTGTGCTGACTGCCAGCTCAGAGCCTGGAGCCTGTTTCGGATTCTGCGTCTCCCTCTCTCTCTGACCCTCCCCTCTCATGCTGGCTGTCTGTCTGTCTCTCTCTCTCTCTCTCTCAGAAATAAATAAAACAAAACAAAACAAAAAAAGAGAAATGAACGCTACATTATCCATTGCTGCTTAGAATGAAACCACTGGCTTCTATGTGGAGAATGAGTGCTAGGAGGAAGGCTTGATATGGGGAGATAGGGTGGAAGAAACTGCAGCCAGTAGGCTGTGAAATGACAGTCTTTTAGGAGAGAGATAAGAGGGGAAACAAGAAGTAGAGGAGCTTGTGGGGCACCTGGGTGGCTCACTCGGTTAAGCATCAGACTCTTGATTTAGGCTCGGGTCATGATCTCATGGTTTGTGAGATGGAGCCCCTCCGTCAGGTTCTGCATTGATGGCGAGGAGCCTGCTTGGTATTCTCTCTCTCCCTCTCTCTGTTCCCCACCCCCTTCCCCAAAATTAATTAAAAAAAAAATAAGAAGATGAGTTTGTGATGTACTTGGGAGGGAAAGTAAATTTAATTGAATATACTAAAGGATGACATACAGAAGGAAAACCAGAAAATAATACTAACAGTGGATTATCACTGGAACTAAAATAGATTTTGGTGGAGGTAGAATCAGGAATAATGGTGTGATTATCTTAAGTTGAATGAAGAGAGAGGTGAAGCCTTTATTTCAAATTATTCCCTAGTTTCTTCCTATTTTCTTGTGATGCGTATGTGTCTTTTTTCTCCCCTGCTTCCCAGCACCCACTCCCTTCCCCATGATTAAGTTAGTGTGTAGCTTAACTATTAAACATATGCTGTTGATTTGAAAAAAATCAGTTTCTGGGTTTTTTTTATTGGCACATTTTTTTCTTTTAAAATTTATTGCTCTGTATTTCTTCTCTCTGGTTAATGTTGCCTTGTTAGCACTTTTTAAATTAAATGCTTAATTCATCTGTGTTGTACTTTTTAAGTAACATGAACATTTAAAGCTATTTTGTATTTGCTTCTAGAGCACAGGTTTTCTGTAAACCACAGTCTTGATATGAAATGTTTTCATCCATTATAATAAAGACAATCTGTAAAATCAGTTTTTGTTCTTTACTTGGCTTAGAGGTGGTTAGTAGAGAATTTAAAATTTAAGCAACTGTAAGAGTTTCCTCAGTACTTTATAATTTCATTATTAAAGCCTTGAAACATCATGTGTGTTCTTGGCCATTGGTGAATTTATTGCCAGATTTATTTCAATGTCCTATAACACCTGAAATAAAGGCATCTGATTTTATGTAGTCCAATACATAAGCATATGTATTTACATTATGTATTATATTCATTATTTTATTTATGTTTTCCCAATCTTTCTAAAATTTTGCTTACTTAAATTTTCCGGGACTTAACGAGGGATATTAAAGTCTTTTAAGATTATTTTGTGTCTTTCTCTTTATAGTTCCCATAGATAACACAACTACTGCTTTATGTATTTTAAAGTCATGCTATTTGGTACATAAGAAATCATGAAAGAGTCTTATACAATTATTCTTTTATGTCCTGTTCTTATTTAAATGCCCATCTTTAACACTGATCATTTAAACAATAAAATATTATATGTTTTTGTTTAAATAAATGCAGTATCACAATAGTATGATGGATTTAGGTTGTGGCAGTTTAATAATCCATTCCTAACATCTGGGAAGAAAAAAAGAAAAAAAGAACAGAAAAATGCACATCCTAAATTTTATGATAATAAAGCAGGTCAACAATATTATATAATAAATTCTTACAGATTCACGAGTATTTTAATATAGCAAGTTTCGTTATTAATATAGTCAGTAATATTGTAATAACTTTGTATGGTGACAGATGGTAACTACACTTACCATGGGGAGCATTTTGGAATATACAGACTCATCAAATCACTGTGTTGTACACCTTAAACTAATATATATTATACGTCAATTTAAAAAGAGTACTCTAGTGTTCATAAATACTGCAGAGCCTATTTTACATACATCAGTTATGTCCCACAGAATATATCTAGATTTTTTTCACACAGTGTTGCCTACATCCAAAGTATGCTATGGTCTTATTAAACAAGCATATTTAAAGATGTAAAATCTGACTGGTGTATACATTAGCAGGAGACTAAAGACATTGAAATTCACTTTCTCTGTATTTTTATGGAAGTTTAATTAAAGAAAGCAGAAACATGAATTTTTACAACACCCTCTAGGTATTATCATATCTTTCCTCAGAAAACTTAGCTTTCTGTCATTCTTCTTTAAAGTACTTAGATTTTACTGAGGAAAATGTAAGTTCTTACTTATATCTGCTTTTTCATTTGCCTTACATACTTTGGGGTATATATGTGCTTGTGAGGGAAATTTTATTGGTCAAAGTAGTTAGAGAAATGCTGCATTTGTCATACCCTTTATAAGCCTTCTCAGAAACTTAAAATTAGTATTAATTAGCATATATAAGACTTAAGACTATTTTACTGCCTTTGTAATTTTAACATGAATTTTTTTTTTCCAAAATATTTTTAGCATCCCAGAGAACATGCTTTGGTAATGTTACTCTAAACATACATACATACATACAAAAATACATACATACATACAAACATTTATTTATTTATTTAGAGAGCACCCATGAGCAAACAAGAGAGGGCCAGACAGAGGGAAAGAGAAAATCTCAAGCAATCTCTACACTGTTAGAAGACAGCCTAACAGGGGGCTCAATCTCATGAATGTGAGATCATGACCTGAGCTGAAATCAAAAGTGAAACACTTAACTGACTGAGCCACCCAGATGTTACTCTACATATACGTATTTTAAAAGAATGCTCAGGAAGGCTATACAGATTCTCAAAGCCAATAGATCATTCTTGACTGTAAACTCAAATAAACAGAACTATGCCAAGGTCAGGCTCCTTCTGTGATTGCTGTGCCGAGTTCCCCCCAGGGCCGCTGCTTTACCACACGCACTACAGAAATGTGAGCACGTTGAGAGTCCTGCACCGCCTAGCTTACACTCGCACACTGCTGCAAATGCAAGCTTTCTCTCTCTGTGGTTCAAGTGATCAATATATTTGATGTTATGCCTATTATATTTCTAACACCAGTTGAGATAGAAGACCCCTATCATTTATGAAACTGTCTATACCACTAATAGTGGTATGTCTTAATTGTCAACATAAAACTGTTGTGGTAAAGTGAGCAGTAGACTTGGAATCAGAAGAAGGCGGCTTAGCTTCTAGCTCAACCATTGTTCAGTTATGTGATGCTTGGAAAGTCTTAAAGCCTAGAACATGATACTTAAATTATAGGATAAAATATAAAATGGAGGTAAGGGGCACCTGGGTGGCTCAGGAAGTTGACTGATTTTGGCTCAGGTCATGATCTCAAGGTTGGTGAGATGGAGCCCCACGTTGGTCTCACTGTTGTCAGCCTATTAGCACAGAGCCCACTTCAGATCCTCTGCCCCCCTCTCTCTCTGCTTCTCCCCCACTTGCGCTCTCCCAAAAATAATATTTAAATAAAATGAAATAAAATAAAATAAAATAAAATGGAGGTAATCATATGGTATATAGAATGATGTTCACAGATTGAATTATATGACCCTTTTTATATTACCACTCTGTCATTTTAGTTTCCACATTTAATGAAATGTCTCCAGTTGGATGCATGTAGATTATGAAAAATTTCTGTTGCTCTCATCAACATTTTGATCTTTTGTGGAGTTAACTCTATTTTGTGAAAGATAATTCCAAAAGCAATTTGGGTCCAAAATCAGAACTTGTCTTTTGTGTAGGATAAGCTTAATGTCATGGAGGAAAGATTTAAGAACTTGAAAAAGTATTTGAAATGATCCTGTCTCTCAGTGTTCCTCTTCCAGTCCTTTTATTGTTGAGGAAATGGAAGGTTAGTGAAACCAAAGACTTCCCTGTGGCCACACAAGTGAGTGACAGGCCTGGGAATTGAATCCACTACTTCTAACTTGCCACTACCACGCTTGCTTGTAACCAACCATCTTAATTATTTACAGGAGTAGGAAAATGGCTTCTCTGCTCAAAAATATCTCATCATTCTGCCAACCGGCTTGAAACTGCAATATCAGAAAATTCAGGGGCGCCTGGGTGGCTTAGTCGGTTAAGCGTCCGACTTTCGCTTAGGTCATGATCTCGCGGTTCGTGGGTTCGAGCCCCGCGTCGGGCCCTGTGCTGACTGCCGGCTCGGAGCCTGGAGCCTGTTTCAGTCTGTGACTCCCTCTCTCTCTGACCCTCCCCTGCTCACGCTGTCTCTCTCTCTCTCCTAGAAATAAATAAAAATAAAAAAAATTCAAAGGATTTGTAGTCTTCGAGTATTCCTTAATAAGTTACAAATATCTGTGGAGAATAATAACTGAGTAATACTCATTGATATTATGTTGTTTTCTATCTGTATTCATCTACAAAGGAGCACAAGACAGCAAAGAGAAATTGAGACAATACATTACATTTGGTAAATGAGTGTTGATAAGATTAAAAGATTAATTCCTGTACTGAAAATCCCTGTATAAAATAAAATTTCTCAGCAGAGCGCACCAAGCTCATAAACCAAGCCTTCTCTGGCGCCATGCCTCTGCACGTTCCCATTCTATCTTACATTCTATGCAATATATCAAGTGAGTATTTATTGAATACACAGTATTCAGTAACTCAGGCTCCTTGCCTTTATGAAGTCTTTCTTACTTAGTCTCTGAACCCTCTGGATAAAGTTAGATGTCCTCTTCCTTTGTTATAACCCCCTTACACTTACCTACACTGCATCTCAGCATAAAATGGTAATATTGATAACGTTTACTCATGGTGTTATAAGGATTAATATATGTAAAGTATTTAGAAGTGTGCCTGGCAGTTATTCATTACTTGTTACAATTGCTTTTATTATAGCACACATCAGTATGTGTCCATCTTTTCCAGTAGATCATGATCGACTTTAGGCCAAAGGATGTTGGAAGCTGTGTGTCCCAGTAGTTATTATTTTTTATGTATACCTTGTTCCTATCATAATATCTGGCAGAGAGCTGGTAACAACAATAATATTTTTTCACTGATTAGATGGCTGATTTTTTTGGAGAATGAATGTAATTTCTGCCCAAGAAGGTCTCTGCAGTGCAATGCTGGCTCTATAAGACCAACATGAGCAGCTTAAAACTCTATAGGAGGATCTATATGTTTGCCTTTGATATAAGAATGGCCAGTAAATGGGGAAATCTGATGGCGTGAGACACAAATTTATGCAACTTTTTATATTTTTATTAGAAACATCCCTCTCTGTGAAATGTTTTATTGGCCTCATTGAATAACTTATTCTCCTATTTGGATCAACCTTACAAAGGATACAATAGACAGAAGACTCTCGTGATATAAGATTTAAATCATTTTCCATATGTATTCAAGTCTCCAGAAAGTTAATAATAAATTATTCTAATGATAATCACTGAAACTCACTATTTTGGGAAAATTTACACAAATGTAGATAACAGCACAATTCTCTATGTGCTTTGATTGCTCTGAAATAGCAGTTTTCAATAAATATTGAAATTAGGTGATAATCGCCAGCATTATGTATTATTTATCAGCATTCAGATTGCCATGAATAAGAATGCCCTTTTACACATTAACCTCCCTTCAAAGACCTTAGAGTAAAGAGCTAATTCCAAATGCAGTATTATTCTTCGTATCTTTTTTTTGTTATTGTTCTTCATTATTTATTGTAGAAATGTACGTATACTCTTGGGACATTAAGGGAGTTCACTTTTACCCAGTCATGTCTAAAATAGCTCTGAGCTAAAAATATTCTCCCTGGTATCCAATGCAGATAAGCCTTCCATGCAATTTTAACGGCTGATGGTTTGAAAGTTTTGTAAAACTAAAGCTCTGAGCTCTGAAGTATTTGGGATCTCCTACCTGGAGAAATACTAAGAACATCCTGTTTTATATATTGTCATAAAACATACACCAAAAAAACATGACTTTCTTGCAGTTGGAAACACTTGTTTAGTTATATGGCCTAAGAGAAAAAAAAAAAAACATTTTTAAGAGATGATTTGGAATGCCTTCAGTATTTTAATAATAATTAGCATTTTCCCTCTAAAATTTATTAGAGAAATGTTTGGAGTAAATCCTATATACAGAATTTTTTGAAGTTCTAAAAAGTTTTATAACTTTTCAAAAAGTTATTTAAAATTAACTGGGTTACAGAAAGTTGTTTGCAAAAGGGAAGAACATTGGCCTACTAGCTGTGAAAATAAGAATCCTGAGAACTACTAACTGATTTCAGTTTAGATATTTAACGGTGGACTTTTTCTGACAAAAGATATTTTGAATGGATTGACTTATTGAAACTTAAATATTGATTACTTCTTCATCATGGGCATCTGTTTCCAAAAATGTTGCTTGTGAAACTCCAGTCTGAAGAGTTGTTTCTAGACAAAGGTAAAGAAGAACAAAGATGGAAGATGTCTGACTTTCAATGAGTGTTCCAGTCACATCATCACAGACTATGCCCATGGGAGCATGGAAAGGGAAAGTTCTCTATCTCCCCATGTCCCTCACTGGGATGAGTCCCCCTAAAATTAATTCTATTACTTACTTGAGCATCATTGGCTCTTACCGTATTTTTAATGGACACGGTGTATCAGAATTAACCGTGTTTGCCATTTATCCTAGTTCTTTTTTCAGAAGAAAAATCTAATTTTATTTGGCCTGCCTAGGGACTTCTGTGATTTTGGTGTATTCTGTAGAACATACTGAAGATAATTTCTTAGGGCAGAGAAATATACTCAGATTAAAGAAAATGTGTTGATGTACTTCTTCTTTCCCTTCAAAAGGTCTGAATGTTGTTTCTAGATTTGCAATAGCAAAACATGTTTAAGGCGCCTCTGTGTGGCAGAGTGAAAGTGATACCTTTCTTCAGGCTGAGAAGAATCATTGAGGAACTGTATGTAACCTCAGAATTGTCATGAATATAGTTTCAAAGCAAGATAGGAGTGCATTTTTATGTTTCTTTTTTCCTAGATGAAATTGGGAATGATTTACAGGTCATTATCAAGATTTTCCTGGGAAAATTTGAATTATATGTTAAACTAGATGCTACAACCTTGTGAAACTGTTCACAATTAAAGAGCTTTCTGGATTAACTGTACTAAAATGAAATACAATGCTCTCATATTTATTTTCTTTCATAAAAGAGTTGTTTAAAATGAAGTATCTGTACTAATTTATAAAACCAGAGAGCATTTATTTTACCTGGCATAAATTCCAGTTTAGCTCAAAGTTCAAGAGATAGTTTGCCATTTATTTCTATTTTTATTTTTGAACAGAAAATTCAACTATACCCAAGCAAATGTTAAGATTGCTTTTATGCTGAACTTCAGTTTTAATACCATTCAAGCCTTGATATACTTTAACTCCTGTGAATCTTATGTTTTCCTTACTTAAAGGCATTAATAAAATGCATTCTAAGATTAGATGCTTGTGCGCATTGGGTTTTCATGCATGAAAGCTGGTCAACACAGCGGGAGCATAAACCTCATTATTGGGACTGGTTCAGGTCCATTACCTTAGCCAGTCTCATCACAAAACACTCTGTTTTTTGCTTACACACTGAATAGTAAATGGATGTTAGATAAAGTTTTATCTAGGGAAGCAAAAGACTGGCCACTTCTAGTATTTAAACTTTCTTTCAAGTCTTTGGACAAACCTGTAAGATAGGTATAATTTTACCCTTCAGAAAGCTCAAAAGAAAGGAGATTCGTCTAAAGTAATAAGTGCCAGAATTCATATGTCCTTCAGTTACCCCCCTCACCATACGGTCCCTGTGTCTTCCCCTCTTTTTCTCCTTCTGATGCACTTATTAAATACCTCCTATGCATTAGAAGAATTTTTCTTATTTCCAGGGGTTGGAAGATTTGGCACTCTTTTTTATACTCGAGTTGCTTAAAGTGCAACAGGAAGTTAATATTCAAACACAAACAATAAGCTAGAGAGTAGTATGCCAATCAACACAGAATAATGTACAGAATTCGCTGTAAAGGAGTAAATAGTGAACTCTTTGGCAGGGAGGAGAATCAGGGAAAACCGCATACAGAAGCCACTTTGACCCATAAAGAAAGCAGTAGTAATTTTTTAAAGTGAGGAAGGAGAACTCAAAGGGATTGCAGACGTGAAGTGACAGAAGCACAAGATAGGATATACATAGAGACTAGTACTACTACTGGTGCCTTATGCAGTCTGGCAGGAGCATAGAAAAAGACAGAAGAAAGTAGGCTACACAGCGTGGACACAGCTGTGATCAGGACATCAGGACAGTCATCAGGTCATCAGGACAATGATGATCATGTGTAACAAATGAGTGCTGGGATTCCAACTCTATACTCCCTCTCACAGGAGGGGCCACACAGAATTCTGCATTCAAATTTCAGAAACACACATGTGCACACATACACACAAATGTGCACATGCCTAAGTTTGAATGAGAATTTTTTATGTTAAGTTGAACGTGAATGTCATTAATTAAAGCATCAATTCTTTCTATTGGACAATTCCTCCCACTACCTATTATACCTGGGGTCCAATAACACGTTTATTAGACAAGGGAGAACCATGTAAGAGTTGAGATTTTATTAAAATAAAAATAAAAATACTTCTAGACAAGAGTGATAGACTAGAGGAAGAAGCAGCAAGTTCCCAACTTAGTTGGGTAATTATACTGCTAAACACTTTTAGACAACTACACTAATCTGTGTGGGTTTCTAACTTGCAATTTGTGTAATGAGGACGTATGATTAAGTGATTCAAGTTTCTTTAAAATTCTAAAATGCAGGAAAAACTCTACTAATTCAACTATATACAAGTAAAATTGACATAGAGCATGACTGTGTGATTTAACCATTTAGTTAGATTTACCTCTGGGTAACAGTGTTGAAGCTCATATTCTCCTGTTATAAAGAATAACATTTAAAACCTTATTTAATCTATTTTTTAAAAAGTTTCAGAAATAGATCACTAAGTAAACCTACATAAATAATGCAGAGGACATAGTTTGGAGAATTTTTTCAATTACTTTTTTATCAAGCAGTAATATGATTTGTTTACATACTACAGTAATACTTATTATGACCCCTAATCAGGTTGTATTGTGATTATTGAATTTGTGGTGTATATCTATATATCTATATTGATTTTAAGAATACTTTATTCTTTATTCATAGGTTCAGTCATAAGTACCATTGGATAGTGGGAGGGAAAATCCAACAATGATAATCAACCTATTCACTCACCACTGCACTCTTCATCCCGGTGCTCTCTCCCAACCCATACTGGGGGACAAAGTGGCAACTATATGTGAAACTAACCTTCAGATGACACCAATGTGATGCACTCCGTCTTAAAAAAGTAACTATTAAAAAATATTCCAAGGTGAAAATTATGCAAAATAGAATAAAGCACATCTTTCCAACATCGTACTTGGGTACTTTTGAACGCACCCACCCACTGATTATTTAATTCTCTCAGAGAATATACCTGTGTTTGACTTTGCTATTTACCATTTGGTTACAGTCCAGACACTGCAAAATTAAATGTTGGCCATTAGGTTTCTGTCTAGTAGAAAAAATAATTCTGTATGAAATTAACTAGTTGCATACCTATATTTTTAGCAGTCCTTATTTTTAAAATGTAATAAATACCCAGATCTTGTGGTATTCTTAAAGCCATGTTTGGCATCTATTGGTTCTCCATTAATGAGTTAAATGAATTCCTGATGTGTTTATTTGATGTTTGCATGAGAGTTACATTTAACTTTTAACATTGACACTAACATTTATTGGGCACTTGTTACATGCACTGTTCTAAGAACTTTAGAAATCTGCTTTATTTTTTTTATTTATTTGCTTTTTCGAGAAGCAGAGAGAGCACAAGTGGGGAAGTGGGACAGAGGGAGAAAGAATCCTGAGCAGGTCCTTGCTCAGCACAGAGCCTGATGCGGGGCTTGATCTTACTACCCTGAGGTGATAACTTGAGCTGAAATCAAGGGTCAGATGCTCAAATGAGTGAGCCACCCAGGTGATCCAGAAACGTATCTGCTTTAAACTTCACAAGTCTGTAAGTATTATTAAAATCATTTCCTCAGATAACAGAGTATGTGAAGAGTGAATTAAGTATTCTAATACCAACAATAAAACATTTATTCCATAATTTATACAAAGTTATTGAGCACTTACTATGCGCCAATTACTTTTCTAGGCACACGGAACCCAAGTGGCCAAAACAGATAATAATCTTATGTTCAGAGAGTTTACAAATGAGAAAAAAAGAAAAAAAGAAGAGAGTAAATAACATACAAAGTAAGTACATCTAATACTTCATAATACTTAAATTCATATTTAGTTCTGTCTGCTTTTAAACACAACACTCTTAATCACTTCACTTTATGTTCAAAAGTGTTATTATAAGGGCACCTGCTTGGCTCAGTCAGTTAAGCATTCAACTTCAGCTCAGGTCATGATCTCATGGCTTGTGAGTTTGAGCCCCACGTCAGGCTGTGTGCTGATAGCCTGGAGCCTGGATCCTGCTTCAGATTCTGTCTCTGTCACTCTGCCCTTCCCCTACTCACACACTGTCTCTCTCACACATAAATAAACATTAAAAAAGTGTTATTATAAATGAAAGGAAATTCATGTTAAAATCTAGGTTATTATTGTTATTGATTCTCTCATATCCACTAGACAGCTCACCTTGGCCTATAAAAGTGAGACTTTACCAAAGAAAATTATTGGACTATTTTTTCTCAAATCTGAAAACACTTCTAACGTTCTCAAACCAGGTCAAAATATACACACACGCTCCTGATAAGGACTGTGTTCAATGGCAGAAACCATCTGAGGCTCTACCTGATAGAGCAGAATTTGCAAACTTCTGCATGCATAGTTTTGCTGGAAGGGGGAATTAAAAAAAGGCTCTCATTTCTATGTCTGATATTCCCAATTTGCTTTTCTGTACTCTTCCATTCTCTTAGAGGGACTCGAGTATAGGCAGGATTTAAGCAAAAGTCCTCTCCAAAGTGATTTCTCTAATGCAAGCTATATTTTTTAATCCATTCTGAACATGATTGTAAGTACCACTGGTGGATAATGGTTCTGTATTGCTCTGCTCCAGAACATAATCGCTCAAAGTAATTGTCTTGGAGAAGAGCAGGATAAAATGAGACAGGGAGTTTTAGATTTCTTCTCATATGACATCACTTTCAAAGGACAAAAATAAAAATTCTCAAATTTCTCTGTTCACCAAATCTTACTATGTTATGGTCTCAAAATGTTTTCATCCACGTACATTTTCCACACAACCCAGTATGGTCATTACAACTTTTAGAAATGTCAGAACGTTAAGCCTATCTACAAAAAAATATATTTGTCAACCATTGAGGTTATTCAAAAAACAATTGTCCTTATGATTTGACAGAAATCCCAAAGAAAGTATAGCAGTTTTTGTTAGAGGAAGTCAGTTTCACCTGAACCAAACCAAGTCATTACTTGGAATGAGGAAAAACATATGCGTTACCAGTTTATGAAATATTTATAAAATGAAATTCACATTGTACCATGTTGTTGACTTTAAGGCTTATTCACAAGGACATTCATGCTATTCCTGAGAAAAAGAATAAAACGAAACTCAAAATAAAGAAAACAAGCAAAATAAGACAACTCTCTCATGATACCATCTTACAATTAAAGAAACAAACAACAAAAACAGTGTTAAATATCTAGGACTTTCATTCCTGACTCTTGTAATTAATACAAATTATCATACTCTCTGCAAACTAAGGAAGGAAATAGTAGACATGAGCCCTTGCAGGAGAAAATACCAGGCTTGATTTCAATCTATTAACAAACTATAAGTCTAAAAGTGAAGGAAGAAGTAAGTTTCATCTAACTTAGACTTTCTGACCAAATTACCAAAAGTTTAATTCCTTTGTAAGTAACTTTATAAAAAATTAAACTAAAAATATTTCAACACATACAAATTCAAAATAACTTCCCACCATCACCTTATACTATTTATATTAAGGTGAAATACTTATATTAGATAGCATTATCTTATTTTCTAGTTCTTTCTTTTGTGGGGTGGAGAGAGAGAGGGGAGAAATAACATGAGTAAGGGAAGGGCAGAGGAAGAGGGAGAAAGAGAATCTTAAGCAGTCTCTATAGCCAGGACAGAGCTTGACGTGGGTCTCGATCTCATGATCGACTGTGAGATCATAATCTGAGCCAAAATCAAGAGTTGGATGCTTAACTGACTGAGCCACCCAAGTGCCCCTCTAGCTCTCTTAAATTATAGATTAAAGAGCTAATACAACATTTCTTTTTTTCCCCTCAGTCTTTTCATGTTACCTTAACAAAAACTCAAGCAAACCATTTCCCCTCAGTATCCTAACAGTATATTTTGCAAAACTAGTGAAATGGCTGCTCATTTATTTTTCAGGTCTCTCTGATGCAGAAGTGTTTCAAAGGCATAAATTACAGACAGAATTCTAATTTAACTATTTGCAAAATATTACTTTTTGCCAAAACTGATTGAACTTCAAAGCCTCTCTAAAACATCATACATAATTTATTTTAGGGAGGAAAACAATAAAATCCAGGACTAGACCTGGAACAATGGTATTTTAAAGAAGCCATAGTGACAAGCACAGTTTTTGCTGAGAAATGAATATACTTTTTATCAGCCAATCCATTTTTTAAAAATTTATAAATCTGATAATATTATAGGATTAATGTTACTAAGAACACTACTTGCAGAGTACAGAAAAGAATAATTCAGCATATTTGTCTTCCTTTCTCCCCATCCTTTTAAAAAACTGTGCATTTAATTGTTCCTTAACCATACATTCCAGTCACAGATTTTTAATTGGTTTTTGACCGACATACCAGCATAGGTTGATTAACAATTCTCTAATCAAGGTTGCATAGCATTTATGTGTGTTCAATAATTCAGCGATCTGTCTGGAAAATGTAATGGGACCCAGGGTTTGGGTGAACCTTCAGTGACTGCTGAAAGCACCCAAACACTTTATGCCCAAATTGCACTCATATTCCTTAATGAAGAATCAGCAAGAATCACGAAGGCACTTACTGCTATGCTTTCTAGATAAACAGAAAACCATGTATGTTGATGAGAAGAGAGAGCCATTTGTATTGCCAAGAAAAGTCTGTAAGTGAAATATTGAAAAATAAGTATTAAATGGAAACACACAATAATCAATATATTCTTTTTGGCAGACACCTAATAAGTAACAACACTGACATAAAATTCCATAAAAGTGCTAGACTTTTAACACATACTGTAAATGCTCATTAAAAACTAAATTTTCTGGGGCACCTGGGTGGCTCAGTTAGTTGGTTGAGCATCTGACTTCAGCTCAGGTCATGACCTCACAGTTCATGGGCTCCAACCCAGCACTAGGATCTTCTGTCCTTCCTCTCTATGCCCCGCCCCTGCTTACTGTCTCTCTCTCTCTCTCTCTCTCTCTCAAAAATAAAATAAATAACTGCAGAACAGTAGTAATTTTTCTGATGAAAATAGAACAGGTTTTTTCTACTCAAATTTTCCACTCATTTTGGCAAAATTAGCATAAGAATGAAAGCGAGTATGAAATTAATCTATACAAAGCATAGTTATAGTGTGCTGGCTTAAATCTCTCCCTCTAGGTGGTTAATTGGAAGAAAATATATAATTTAAAAAGTTCTAGATGGTTTGGAAAGTCAAGGTGTGAGAGTTCAGTTTTAACAGCTGATATCAACATACAATTTATTTACTTGTGACACAAAATTCCACATGAGATGTGGACTGCAGGTTGACTATTAAAATCCATTCCACTCTGGACCCATCGGTGTGGCTCAGTTGGTTAAGCATCTGACTCTGGAGTTTGGCTCATGTCATGATCTCATGGCTTGTGGATTGGAGCCCCACTTCCTGTTCTCAGCACGGAGCCTTCTTGGGATTCTCTTTGTCCCTATCTCTCTGGCCCTCCTTCCCTCACACTCTCTTTCTCTCTCTCAAAATAAATAAATAAACTTAAAAAAAATCCATTCTTATCTTCCTTTTGAGCACATGGACAAACTGCATTTCTGGCTCTCTTTACAGGTAAATATGTTCACGTAACTAAGTTTTCCCCAGTTAAGGGATCTGAAAAGGATACTCTCTACTTGTAGACTTGATCCTTAAGACAGTGGGACACTTCCTGAACTTTCTCTTTCCCCTTCTTCCTATCTGGAACCCATGTTGATTTAGACTTGGCTATGCAGTTTATGATGAGTCTCTGAATGATGTCACAACATCGTGGAAGGAAGCTTCATTAGTGAGTGATTATATATGGCAGAGACCTACAGACCTAACTTCTCACTTCAAATTATAACACAAGTGGTCTAGTTTTCTTTTTTAGGCAAGTGAATTAATGTTGAGTTTCCTTGTCAAAATAGCCTAGGTTTACTCTAAATAATATGGCCATGAAAGCCATATGGTACACCCAGCCCTTGATATACCCGGAAATCTCCTAAGCAGAACGTTATGCCTCCTGGGTACAATCTGTTAAAACATTTCATTCTATTTTTGATAATTCAGCTATAAAATAATCCAGATGTTCTCTATGGAATTTTTAATTTCTTAGTTGAAAAATCTAGTTTTGTTAAGTTTCCTTGAAAGGAAAACAGCAAAACAAAACTGAACTCAAACCCTCAGGACCCCTTTAGAAGTCTCCATGGAAATGAAAGGATTCTAGGGTTTGGGGGAAGATGTTGCTACTCAGAAGAAAGAAAATCTCTTAGACTTTAGGGTAAGGAAAAACTGTTGTGTAGGTAAGAGTTAGCTCTGCAGACCTGAGTTGCTCAAATCCTGCACATTCCCAATGAGGACCTGTGTTCAATACTGGCCCTTGGCCAGATCTTGGGAATTAAGTTTTTGGAACTGAGACCTCAAACTATGTTAGATCAATTTGTCTAGATGATTTAAGCAAACAGTGGTATTTATGGTGAATGCATGCTTTCCTTCTGGGAATCTAGAGCTATAGTAATGGAAATCAGTGATACAGTCACTATGTATGACTGGTAGACAACACTGCATATGTTGTCACACCTGTCAGAGGAATTAAGTATGTTCTGTGTATTTCTAGTGAGAGAAGATGCTTGGAAACTTGCACCTGATTTTCTCTAATCTATGCCCCATGTGCTGTTTGCCTGTGAAAAACACCTGAAACTATGTGTCTCAAGATGTCTGAATCCTATGGATATTTCTAGTGAATCACCAAGCCTGAGTATTGGGCACCTGACACAAATATTCTCCTGATAATTTTTTTGAGGGTAACTTGGGTTACCAATCCAGTTTCTCTGTGTGCATTGGCTGCTAGCCAGCTAAGTACCAAAAATACAGTCTGCCTCCAGGAAGGATACCTGACTGGCTTCTTTACTGTGCTATCCTATTCTCAGAGAGCGGTAGTATTCAACAAGCAATGAGGAATTAGAAGAGCTAGGTGGATAAACAATGCAAAAGGCAGGTCTATCTTTTCAACTGCTCTTTAAGTACAATCACTAAAGCCCTAAGCAAGCACAGACCAACAAACTGACAAGTCAGAGTAAATTTATATTAAGGTGACTGATATTTGTTGATGATGATTTAGTCTTTTGAAAGTCACAGGGGACTCAGAAATATTCCACAATGGTGAAACCAAAAAACTATTTATGTGTGTATGTATACTTCCTTTTATAAATGATAATTTAAGTAATTATAATAAAGTAAAATAAATACAAAACCAACAATTATTTTCAAAGCATTGCACTCTTGGGATATAGTATACATAAATACTAAAATTTCTGTCACCATAAAATGGAAGTGAGGTATGCATAAAACTGATTTACAGCATAGGTCTGAGTATAATAAGAGGCAATAAAAATATTAAAAATACAATTTTTAATAAATAAAGCTTATTTAAGGTAAGTCTTACCTACCTAGAAAACACCATAAAAGAAATTTCAGTGAATCTGCCCCATTCACCACGATCCCCAAGCTTCTCAATTTCTCACCTATAAATTTAGTTTCTGAAAATAAGCTCAATATTTCTTTTCTTAGCTTACTTATAGAGTCAAAAAAACACCAAGCTACAGCAAATTAATACATTCCTATAAAACATCCTATTATTGAAATTATCAGATATTGATTTATAGAAAACACATACACTGAAATTTCATTGTATTCCAGGAGCTATGTAATGCCTGTGGAAGATGCCATAATTAACAAATCTTTGACCTTCTCCTTCAGAAGTTTGCTCTTAGGAGGTACAAATAACTGTAATTGCAATGAAGCAAACTTAGTGTTGAAAATGAAGGAGGGAAATTAAATTCTAGACATCAGAAATTTTTCAAAATGCTATAGTGTAAAGAAGACAGGGTGAAATGTTGTTGAGTCTGTAGCTTACCACTAAAGTATTCACCTCTAAGGTATTTCTTTTGAGTGGTTGGCATAGAAGTTATACTGCAAGAGATTTGACTGTGAGGTTGAGGAGGATGAAGTGTATAAAATATATGTCAAGAAATTTAGTGGCAGCCATGAGTTACCTGCCTCTTGGGTAACTTAGGATCAAAGGAAGCACTTTTTTCACATTTGGGTAAATTTGAGTATATGCTTACAGAGAATGGGCTACTGGACAGCAAAAGATGACAATGGAAAGAAACCTGGAAATATTCCTTTGCTGACAGAATGGTGCTAGATATAGTCTACATAATGGCCTCTTAATAAAGCAATTATCAATGAGAAATAAAATGAAATATTTTTAAATAAATTGCTGGGCTGATAAAAATGCAAACAAATGGGAGCGCCTGGGTGACTCAGTCAGTTAAGCATCTGACTTTGGCTCAGGACATAATCTCACGGTTTGTGGGTTTGAGCCCCGCTTCGGGCTGTGTGCTGTCAGCTCAGAGCCTGAAGCCTGCTTCGCATTCTCGGTCTCCCCATTCTCTCTGCCCCTCCCATGTCTCTGTCTCTCTCTGTCAGTAATAAGTAAACATTAAAAAAACATTAAAAACATTTTTAACAAAAAAAGCAAACAAACAAAACAACAAAAACCAAAACCCAGAAGTCAAAATAAGATCAAAGGGCATATATAAGATGATGGAATATATTCAAGAGTACCAATAACTCCCTGGGTTTTCATGCTGGATAAAAAGCAAATTCATCTATAAGTTATTTACAAAGCATATAAAAGTGTATAAAGTTGACAGGTTATAAATGGCAGGATAGAAACTTCAACAAAATATTAAATTGAAAAACTGACGGTCATGATAATAAGAGTAATCAGGTAACATCTGAAGTTTTGGAGTGAATTGGACATCCCACATTTCAGTTCTCTAAGCCAGAATCCTCACATCATTCTTTACTACTACTCTACTACCAGTAAACGTACCGAGTCCTGATGTTAAATATCTCAAATATTTTACAACCCAACCCCCTTCTCAGTCTCCAAAACTTCTCCATTAGTTGAGACCCCTTACAAAGATAGTAGCAATTACTTCCTAATCTCCTTGCTCTCAGTATTATGTCCTTCCATCTCTTATCTTCAATAAAGCCAAAGTGATCCTATATTACAATCCTGTGTCAATCCCTTCCAATCCCTCTCCAGCTACCACCAATGGTTTCACCAATATAACTTTGCGAGCAAGTTAAATTCCAAACTAACATGTCTTACCAACTCCTTCATTTTCTACACCCTGCTTATTTAATTTTGCAGACTCATCCCTGGATATACCCTCCTCCACATCTGTGCTTCAGACTACATTAAACTCCTTAAACACATCATGCTGTCTTTCAAATCAAGTCTTTGAAAGGTGTTTACTTCTTTTTAATTTTTATTTTTTTTTAATTGTTTAAGTTCAAGTTAGTTAACATACAGTGTAGTGTTGGCTTCAAGGGTAGAACTCAGTCTATCTAGAATATTCTTTCCCTTTCCCTTCTCCATCCTCAACTCTTCTTTTCTCATTCACTATTACTCTTTCTCTAGTTAATCTCTCCCTAAGCTTCATGTTTTAGGATAGGCATTCTTCCCCCAGAAACCTTTTCTGATGAGCATAAATACAATTTAGGTGCATATTTACTTACAATCTGCACTTAGTGCACAGTATTATTATCACCTTCCTAAAAGTCTACATTTCCCACTACATTGCAAACAATAAAGCCAAACAATGTGTCTGTCCTGCTGAGCATTTAATCTCTGGTTTTAACAGTATGCTAAATAGTCATTTGTCAAAGAACTTACAATAAAAATGTTACTTACAATCTTCTAAAGACCAATGCAAGAAAATATCTCTGGATTAAAAGTGATAAATGTGGCAATGGCTCAATAGTATTAAATAGATATAGTGTTACAACTCTGCATTAGTCTACCTATGGGGTTAATGTTGACTTAAATACTTTCCTGATACTGATCAAAAGGCAGAAAGGGAACAAATCCTAAATGGTTTCCTCCTCACACGATAAATTATTAGGTCTCAGTTTATTCTGAGATGGTATCAAAAGTATGTCTTTAAACTTCTACTTGAGGCTGCTTGCCAAAAACAAACATTAAACCCATATTAAACTTGCACTTATTTTTATCATTTCATGATTATCTAACATAGAGTTAAAAAAATACTGAAGTAACAGGGGATCAGAGCTATAAAAATCCTAAGCCTCTGAAACTAAAATCCCCCTGAAAGACAAATTTAATGAAATGAGAGCAACAAAGATATCCAAGTCAGAGAAGACATAAAAAAAAAAAAAGGTGATATGACATTCCAAGCACATGAGCAATTGGTGAGAGGAAATTAAAAATTAAAACAACAAAACACATTTTGCTATAGTCTAACCTCCCTAGCAAATATTTGCATCCATATGCATTTCATATTCCATAGCTTGACTGTGAAATTTAATTAAAAACAATTATAAATACAGCTCCTTGAGGCTACTGAGGAGCCTCAAATTTCACAGTTTGAAAATTTTTGAAGCATTTTATTCCCTTAAAAAAAACATGCATTACGAATGACTGTGTCATCAGAGTTTGGCTGGAGAGGAATTTAATTGTCAAGTTCAAATACATCCAGATAAGCTAAATTTGGATGGAATGACCTAGGCACCTTGACCCAGGTTTCAATCAATATACCAAGTGAATAAACTGAAAATTGTCCCTGCAGTTCCAAATTTGATCTTGAACATGAACCCCAAAGCAAAAGCAGCAAGAGAGCTGTCATTAGCTCTACTAGAGCATAATTCTGCAAGAAGACAATTGGATGAACAAAAAATAAAATGTAAAAAGGCCAGATTCCACGGTACAAAAATTTTAGGGCTAGAGAAGTTCTCATATAAAGATGGATCTACTTATACTATTTAGTTTGTACTCTTTTTTCTTTGTTTTCCTCTGACACCAAGTAAACCTCCACAGAAAAATACCAATGAATAAAATGGAAGCCAAGAATGAAAATGGCACCTAGTTTGTTTCCTCAGCATTATTGGGAAAAATTGCAGGGCTTTGCTTCTGACATTTTCTGCAAAGAAAGCAAAGAGTCTGCTTCTGATTCCTCTACTCACCACCCAGACACACTCAGTGATGTTTGTGGAAACATAATTGATTTCTTTTTGTTTATTTGATAAACTCAACACTTTAGCCAGGAGGATGTCAGACTTAAATGCAGTTTTATAGTCTCTTCTGAGGATGCAGTTAGTCAAATATCATGTAGATAAAGTATCTGTCTGGCTCCTAAATGTCTTCAGATCATGGAAGTAAGTGCCCTGGTTATAACATGTTATTTCTCCAAATGAGCATTACGAGTATTTCCTTTTCCCAACCTCCATGTTGATAACAATTTCCTCCCTATGGCATTGTGTACTGAACTCCAGGAGGTGATGATGTGTAAGGTTGTAATATACTTCTGGAACTTGGAAATAATAAAAGTAGATGCTAATTTTCTGAAAATATTAAAAAAAGATAAGACCTGGAACTCCTTATTAAATTAGTGCAGGCAGAATTCTAACAATTTGTGATTACACACACACACACACACACACACACACACACACACACACATTGTGAATTCCCCAAATAGTCACATGACCATGGAAAGGGGGAAATTAAAAACAAATGGGTGAAGCACTTGTCTTTCTTTTTTGTGACCAGAGGGCCATAAGTAATCTCAGAGATGTTGTTCATACCAAAAAAATGTTCCATGTTCTGTGTGCCTTCTGATCATCTGAATTATTTAATTTTCTTTTAATGTTGTCACCCAAAGATGTATGCAAAAGACTCATAAGTAAGGAGCCAGTTTTTCAGAATTAAACTACTCATCAGTATTATTTCTTAAGAGTTATAATGAATATATGTTTCTATGAATAAAAGTGTATTTAGGAAAATATGTTCTTTTCAGAGTTTTCTCATATTTACTTGAGACATATTGTATGTCATCTTCAACATTTACGTACAATCTCACTTCGTATTGTGTTTATCTCTTAGCAACATTTCAGTGCTTTCAAAATTAAGAGGTGTTATTTTGTTTGTTTTACAAACTGAATATAGTTCCTAATAAACAGGAAAACCAGATGCCTGGGTTTTAGTCCTTAGTCAGCCACCTGACATTTGTTCACCTTAAAAAATTAAGACGTCTTATTAGATTATGTGACTTAAAGTTACACAAAATATATCTATTTGAGTGAATGAATGAATGTGTAGACTTAGAAACAAGTAGGAAATTTTGGGGTAAGAACAGTAGACAAGACTGGGATAGATAGATAAACTAGACACCAGGAAAAGGAAATAAAAGTATACTTTTGGACATTGTCGTTTTTGATTTTATGACTCATGTGAGAGATCCCAGGGTCAGAATTCCATTTTCTAGTAAATGAGGATAAGTCTTACCAAAGATGTATGACTTTCTCAAAATTGCCAAACAAATTATCCTGTAAAAGCAGAGTGAATGTGATCTTCTGACCTCTAGACAAGGTCTATGCACAACTCATAACCATAAGTATATGTAAGATAGGAAACTCTTACTAAAACCACTATTTATGACAGTATAAAACATTTATTACAAGTTATAATTGTGCATATATTCTAGGCAGAAATATTTGAAGGAACATTGTCTGATTTTATTGATGTATGCATTGGCCTGGGGAGTTTAAGCATTTGGTTTGCTTTGTTTTTAGATCTCCATTTAAAGCTTTAGAAAAGGAGACATAAAGGTTATAACATCATTGTGTGGTTGATTCTGAAGGTCTTATGTGACAATTTATTTAAAAAGAGCAGTTAAGATGTGAATTTAATAATGATGTGCAAAAAATGTGATAAAGCAGCTGGATCTCTGCCTCTTTGGATCTAAGTAATGATTTGGAAAGCTGAGATTTTTTTTTAAATTTATGTCATCAAATATCATTAAACACCTAGATGCATGTGCTGTGCCAGATCCTCTATCCATCACACTGGACCATATGTTTTCACACCGTATTTGGCTGTTAAAGGCCTCTGGATTGATACTACATTCTATTTAAGGTTGGAAGTAGATGGAAATGGGGACATTTATTTCAAGTGATTTTTTTCCTTTTCTTTTTTCTTTTCTTTTCTTTCTTTTCCTTCCTTCCTTCCCTCCTTCCTTCCTTCCTTCCTTCCTTCCTCTCTGTCTCCTTCCTTCCTTCCTTCCTTCCTTCCTTCCTTCCTTCCTTCCTCTTTTTTTTCGTGAAGACGAAAATATCCTCTGAGTGAATTTGAAGAAGGGCTTTTCCAAATACAGGGAACGGTCTGAGAGAAGTTTCCTTATTGGTATCAGAAAACTGGATGGTGTCAATGAAGGGAAGATTAGCAAAGACCCAGAAGAAGAAATGGGTTACTGCAAGAGGATTACAATCTCAAAACTAAAGCTGAGATTTTTAGATTGGTCAAAGGTAGGAAAACACTGACAGAGGCCTGGCAGTAGCCCACTCTGTAAAGGTGTGCAGGTGAAGCAGAGAAACAGGCAAGGAGCTATATAAACACTGTATATGGGTATTTTACCATTCTTTAAAGAATTTTACTTAAAATCTGTGTTTTCAGCAAGTCACTGCACTCCTGTCCTCACTTATGTCAAGTATCCTAGCCTCCAGAGCCTTTTAACCTCTTGTCAGGATTTTCCAGAGAGTGCTGCTTTGGCCCTGTGCTGAGTCCAGACAGACACCTGGGTGGCTCACAGGTCTGGAGAGTGGAGTCTGTGGTCTAGTAGGTCCATAAAGAGACTTTCAACCAATCCTCCTGTTTTCGACACCATCTCACTATTTGCCATCTAAGAAAACTGATTCTTGAATTTCTGAGTTTTCTTGGGGTTTATCAGTAAACATACTTGCATCATTCCGGCCTCCTGAACATGGGGTTAAATTTCAGCTTCTCTGGTCTCCTCAGGTACCACTACTTCATTTGTCTCCAGATGATAAAAGTCTGTTGACATCAGTTTTCTGCTGTTGTCTTCTTTTTTATACCCTTTGTCCTTGTAGTTTATGCCTACTTCTTAAAAATAGGTTCCATTACATACACTTTAGTAGTGTTTTGGGAAGGTGTTGGGAATAAATTGTTTAATTAGAAGTTCTCCCCACTCTCTCTTTAACTCTCTCCAATCAGACTTGCATCCCCACAAATTCAGTGAAATATTCTTGTCAAGGTCATCTCCTGCTTGCCCTTTGGGGGCATGTGATGCAGCTGATTACCTCTTTCTTGAAATACTTTCTGTCCTTGACTTCTTAGACATACTTTCCAGACGTTCTTCATCTGACTGGCTGCTTATTCTCAATCTCCGTTCAGTGTGTTCTTTTGCTCAAGGAGGTGAAGGTGGTCAGGACCTCTTCTCTCCATTCTCAACTTACTCTGTGGTTGATCTCATCCAGTCCTCTAATGCTAAATACCATTTCTATGCTGATGATTACCATGAGTATTAGTCTTGCACATTCTTTGCTCTGAGCTCCTGATCATTTATTTGGTTGCCTACTCGATATGACTACCTAGATGCCTAATGGGCATTCAAATTTTCTTTCCAAAAAAAAAAAAAAAGGATTCTTGATCCATTCCATCCAATACATCAACTCTCATTCTTCCTTATCTCAGCATCAACATTTACTCAATACTTGCACATTCATTCCATCAGCAGGCACTTTCATTTCTACCTTCAGTGTATATCCCAGATTCAATCACTTCTCCACCATGGGACCAGCCACTGTCACACATTCCTGCAAATGTGTCCATCTCTTCTTTGTTTTCCCCTTCTTCTCCCCTACAGTCAATTCTAGGCAGACAGAAACAGCTTACAAGCTTCAATCAGTCATGTCATTCCTGCCCACATCACTCCAGTAGTGCTGAATCTCCCCGAGCTCATCTCTCCTGGCCTCTCCTGGCCTCTCCTGCTTTTTGCTAGCCCCCTTCTGCCTGACTCACTCTGTTCTAGGCACATTGGCCCTCATGCTGTCCCCCTAATGTGCCACATGTATTCCATTCTTGGGACTTTTGCAAACACTGCCATCTCTGACCAGAAGGCACCCCTGCAGCTTTTGACAGCTCTTTCCCAGATGACATTCAAGTATGTGCTCTCATACAGTACTTCTTCAAAAAACTCTTTCATGATCAACCTACCTCATTTCCCATCACTTTTACTCCCTTGCTTTTCCTCATCTGATTTTTATCATCTCTTGATACTATTTAGCTTATTTATTTATTTATCATCTCTTTTCCTCTCTGGAATGTAAAGTCCATGAATGTGTGCAATGTGTCTACATTATACATTCTTATAATAAGCCAGCAAAGTTAAGTGTTGCCCTGAGTTTTGTGAGCCAAACTGTGGAATCCAAAGAGTGAATCCTAGGAACCCTGATATATATTCTGTCAGAAGTACTGGTGGCACACTGGGACTTGCAGTTTTCATCTGAATTGGGGGAAGGAAGTGTGGGATCTGATGCTATCTCCAGGTAGTTACTGCCAGAATGGAGTATGTAGGACACCCAACTGGTGTCAGAGAGAATTGCTTAATATTTGAGAAACCCATACATCTGGTACCAGAAATATTGTGAACATGTGAGAAGAGAAGTGCTTCCTTTATATGAGTGGAAACCATAACCCACCATTATTCTTTCATCAACCCACGTAAACTTCAGATACCCACATCCTCTCCTAGCCTAACATAAGAGTGAGGAAATTTGGTATATACATGCTTGACTGCTTTCCTCTCTTCTACTTTCTTATCACCCTTCCTTCTTTTATTCAACAAATGTTCACTTTCTATGCCAAGGGCTGGAGTTGCAGTGCAAACAACAAAGAGACATCCCATGCCTCTGTGGAGTTTACATTTCTGCCTAGAATTGATTGTAGGGAAAACTCAAAAGATAAGAATGAACAGCTAGATGAAAAGACACACAGGGGTAGGTCTAGAATTGTCCTTAGCACAAGAAATTCTGTCACTATGGAATTTGGATGCAGTCTAGCCCCCAGCATGCAGATGTGTTCATTAAACCAGCAGCTTGCCAAACCCTGTACTATTGGGATTGTTTTATGGAGGCCTCATCACAAAGACATAATCAATTATAAACTCCATTTAGAGTTTCCTTCCCTCTCTGGAGCATGGGGATTGGGGCTGAAAGCTGCAAGCTTCTAATCATGGCTTGGTCTTTAGAGTGTCCAGCCTCCAACCTGAAGCTATACAGGAGCCCACTAAGAACTTCCAAAACAAAACCATTCCTCCACCTAAATAAATTCCAAGGGATTTAGGAGCTCAGTGTTAGAAACCAGGGTCAAAGACAAAATGTTAGAATAAAAGATGTTCCTAGTGTTCTTATCACTTAGGATATTGCAAGAGTTTTAGGATCTTGCAATCCTAAACTGTGTGCCAGTATCCATGGGCAGATCAGTACATATTTTGTATTCTATTATTTTACAACACACTTGACACAGTCATTATAAATGTGTAGAAAGGAAAGCTAAGCTGAGATTTTGCTTTGATAGCCTGTCATCAGTCCTTGCATGATGTGGATCAATCAGTAAGCCTAGCATGGCATCAGCCACAAACTGACACTCAACATGCATTAGGAGTGGCCCCCTAAGTCAGTGAGTTGGATGAAGGACTTAACAGAGACTCACATTTGCTGACAAATAAAGCTCATTGGAGTATAACTCTATTCTCCCCTCTATCATTGCAAAAGGGGGAGAATGATATGCAAAAGAGAGACAAGCCAAGACTAGACAAAGGCATTTGGTCTCCAAGAACTTGGGAGAAAAAGCATTTCCCTGGACGAGAAAAGACACCAACCATAACATATAAAGCTCATTGGAGTATAACTCTATTCTCCCCTCTATCATTGCAAAAGGGGGAGAATGATATGCAAAAGAGAGACAAGCCAAGACTAGACAAAGGCATTTGGTCTCCAAGAACTTGGGAGAAAAAGCATTTCCCTGGACAAGAAAAGACACCAACCATAACATATACTGGAAGCAAGAGAAGTTCAAGGTACATGACCACTAACATGAAAGACATCAGGATCTCTAGTCATTATACCTGAATGTCATCTTAGGGAGAAAAGCTTCAGGAGGAAAAGGTGATCTTTGAGAAAAGGCATTTTCCAAATTAGAGACCAAGTCTTTCCAATACTTGTACACTGTTGGTGGGAATATAAATTGGTATAGCTATTATGAAAAACAGTAGGGATTTTCCTCAAAAAACATAAATATATGTGTGTGTATGTGTGTATCCATGTCCAAAGGACATGAAATAAATATCTCAAGGAGATAGCTTGACTCGTACATTCTTATAGCATTATTCACAATACCCAAGACATGGAAACAACCTAAACATTTATTGACAGATGAATGGATTAAAAAAGTAGTATATACATATACTATTATTCAGCCATAAGAAAGAAGGAAATCCCATTTATGATGGGATTAATGAAACTGTTGGGCATTATGTTACATAAAATAAGCCAGACAGAGGAAGACAAATACTGTAGAATATCACTCGTATGTGGGATCTTAAAGTCAAACTCTTAGAAATGGGGAGATGTTGGTCAAATGCACAAACTTTCATTTATAAGTAAATTCTGAGGATCTAATTTACAGATTGATGACTATAGCTAATAAAACTATATTGCATACTTGAAATTTGCTGAGAGGAAATCTTAAGCATTCTCACTACAGACACAAAAATGTAACAAGGTAAGGTGGTGGACATGTTAACTTGGTTGTTGTAATCATGTCATAATGTATATGTATATCAAATTATCTTGAACATTTTAAATATATATGCAGGGATACCTGCATTGCTCAGTTGGTTGAGTATCCAACTCTGAATCTGGACTCAGGTAATGATCCCAAGGTCATGAGATCAAGTCCACATCAGGCTCTGCACCAAGCATGGAGCCTGCTTAGGATTCTCTCCCACTCTGCTCTTCTCCCTAGCTTGTGCTCTCTACCTCTCTCTCTAAAAAAATAAAATAATTTTTTTAAACCTTTATTCATGTTTGAGAGAGAGATTGAGAGTGAATGACTAGAAGAGGAGCAGAGAGAGGAAGACACAGTAACTGAAGCAGGCTCCAGGCTCTGAGCTGTCACCACAGAGTGCAAAGCAGGGCTTGAACTCTTGAACTGCAAGATCATGACCTGAGCTGAAGTAAGATGCTCAACTGACTGAGCCACCCAGGTGCCCCAAATAATAAAATAAAATAAATATATATGCAATTTTATTTATCAATTAGATAACAATAAAGCTGGAAAAGTTACTTGATTGAACTCAGTTAAACTGATTTAAATATTTAAACAATTTTCCCCTCATCAACATAAAAGGGCTTAGAAAGAGTCCTGAGAAGTTATTAAAAACTTGTATTTATTTTTCATGTTTTCAAATATTAGTGTGAGTTGACCTCTGGGACTCTCCTATATAATTTTATATTTTGATATGACTTGTGTTGTTTTGACTCAAGACAGACATGCAGAAAGCTCGGTGCTAAGAAGACAGGAGCAGTATTAGAAGACAGTAACATTATATAATAAAAAATACCCATTAAACAACAATAAGATCATGGCCAGATGGATACAAAATCTCTTCAAAAGGATTCACCTAACATAGGCCTTGACAGAAGCATTCAACCAATGAGCTCAGTGAGGAAATACAATGGAGAGGAGGCAGTGGAGATGACTAACATCTGTTTCAGACTGTCACATGCATAAAACTGAATCTGCAGTTAAGATCACAGGCTGGCACCTTTACCATGAATCCTGGATTGGTGGAGGAGCACTCAGTTGTAGATGTGTGGACAGAAAGAAGAGGAAGTGAATTCAGGAGGAAAGTTTGGGTGAATTATCAAAGAATGCCATGACTGCAGTTCCAAAATACAACCATGAAACAGGCAATGGATGCAGCCAAGGAAGAGTGAGGATATCAAGTCATAGGTTTTTTCAGAAAAACTGAACTGGTTCTTAGCGTATATAAAAACTATACTATAAGTGCTCATAATTTCTTTAAGGAGAGCCTTCATACTTCAAACACTTAGGATAATGATGAATAAGGTATTTACGGAGCACACAAAACTAATTTCTAGCTCTGTATGGCCTTCTCCCCACCCCCAGGTTTAACTAATTTTATGCAAGAGGAAGAACTTCATTGGATCACCACAGACATAACTACCTTATAATATAGTTGTTTTTTGTAAGAATGAAATTGATTATGAGACTTGGCAAGCAGCTTTTAGAAAATTAACTATTTATTTGAATTGGAGAATAACACATTTGCTATAATAGCAAAATCTCATGAATTATTTCTTTCTTCCCTAATAATATCATGATGTCTAAGAGGGAAAAAATGTCTTTCATGCTTTCAAAATAAAAAGAACCAAGAAATGATCTGAAATGTAGGGCATAAAGGGGCAGAAATGAAGTTTAATTTTTAGAATGCTGAAAAAAATAGACTTTTGTGGATAAGAGGATATTGCTTCCATCTTCAGGGATTAAAAACAACAGGAGAAAATTGTAACACTATGTGTAAATGCCAAAATGCTTTCTTGCTGCACTTAACTAATGATTCTCAAGATTTCAACTAAATCATCTCATTTGAAAGGGCAAAAGAAAAGGAATGTTCCTTCATCCTCTTCTAAGTCTTGGTACAGATGGCAGAAAAAAAAAATCTTTCCAGTGCTACTGAAGGCTGAAAACAGCTTCACAATAACAGAGCATCATTAGAGCTAACTAGGACCTACAAGAAACACATTTCATAACCAGATTTCACGCAACATTTACTCAGCTAACTTGGAGACAGAAAAGTTCAAAGTCCTGGCTGTGATATTTACTTATAAACTTTGAGTGAGTCACATAACTCCATGAATCTCTACTTCTTCATATTAACATAAAAGAATAGTAATTCCATGTACCTCCAGAGTTTTGTAAGGATGAATTAAAATAACATATATATTAATTTTATACTTCTCACTTCATAAGTATAAAAGTGTGATCGTTAATGTTCTTTAGGTATTAGTCTCCTATATGCCAGGACAATTCAGATTATTGAAAGAGAACCTATAAAAGTATGGTATTATTTTTCTTTCATTTCTAAACCAAGACAGTAAATTTTATTTTTCCTTTGGAGTAGAAAAATAGTCATCATTCCAAATCATGCATATTTATTAATTTCTAGCTGATCAGGAGATGTTGATGAAGGACTCAATGGCTGAGGAAGAAAACAGGAGAAATGAGCTGAGTGAATATAACTGTGTTTCTACATGTAGATTCCTGTGTGTGTGTGTGTGTGTGTGTGTGTGTGTGTGTGTGGAGTGCTCTTGGATAAGTAGCATGTTATCTTAAGGACTTAGGTCAGAAATGCTAAGAGCTCTGGGGGATCCTGCAAGCCTCAGGAATTGGTACCCACTGTATTGAAAGGGAATGAATTGCCCTGTTTGGTCCCTGTTCATTGTCATCCTTGTTCCAGATTCTTCTCTTTCTCTCTGCTTCCAGAACATGTGGGGTTAAAGCAGGTGTGTGTCATATTCCTGTCTGTCGATTTGATGTCTAGCCTGGGGTCCACACATATTGGCCCTCCTTAAAACTTAACTGAGTCAAGCTGAACTCGCCCGTTTTTCTGAGTCTTTTTTGTTGGCTCTGCTTCCTTTACTCATTTTTCCAATTCACTCTGTACATCGACACCAAAGTTGCTGCCTAAAGTGCAAAAATTCATCATGACAACACATGGCTAAAAATCGAACTTCACATCATAGGCTTCTAGGATTTTTCACTATCTATCTGCACCCTGCTTTTCTGAACATATTTCTCACAGTCTTCTCATAAGCTATGCTCTTTGTTCATTCTGGAGTTATTTGCAATTTTAAGAATTCTTCATGACCTTTTTTCCTCTAGATATTTGTACATGATAGGCTTTCTACAGGACTATCCTTCAACCTTATCTATGAGACTTAGCTCTTCATTTTTTAATTTTCTTCAGACACCTCCCTAAAATTTCTCCTACTTTACTATTTTCATGACACATAGTAGAAACCGTCACCACTCTCTCCTCCCATGTTAAAGGCAGACATGGATAATTCCTCACAATATCTTCACTGGGTACAAGCTCAGAATGGGTTTTACCACTAGGAATTACCAGTTAATTAGCACTGGCATGCAAACTATATTTGCCAGCAGACTCATGATATTGCACCACTCACTGGACACAGATTATACTGTATTCCACATAAATGGTGTCTCTGAGCATTGTGCAACACAGGGACTGTCATTTCTATCCCTGTCATAGCACCTGGCTGTCATCCATTCCACTCTACTGAAAATACCTGTATGCTCTCTTGTCTTCCCACTGAGACTGTGAACTTCTTGAAGGCAAGTATATTTGTAGCCCCAGCAACAATAGGAGTGAATGACACATGGAAGACTAACACAGATCTATCAGTCGAGTGAATGAATGCAAACAATTTACAAATGTAATGTTGTCTATGGTGCTCTGCTTTGATCCAGAGATGCTAAAGGAAAAACGTAAGGAACAATGCAAAGCTCATTATGGCCTTATTTAAGTCTGCATATCACAAAAATAAAGAGTAAGAGCTTTAGTATGTAAAACCAGTGCCCCATACATCCTAGTATCTGATCAAGGGTCTTTTAGTGAGACAGTGAGATATTCACTTGTATTTCTCAGGAACCACTTAAGTACATCTATTAACCACTAATAAAGGGCAGAAAATATCTGTGCTGAAAGATAAGTCCTTCTTGGTGGAGAAGAAATCCTGTGCTTTTCTAGTGGGAATCCTAAGGAGGTAGATATCTAAGACATCACAGTGGAAGAACAATGAATTCCATATGCTGGACATATTTTTTTTTTAAAAAGTAAGGGTGAGAATAATAAGGAGATAAAATCCTCTTCTTTTAAAACCAAGTAGACAAAAATAATGGACTTTCTTAATATAAATGTAATTTTTATTAAGTGTTACAAATGTAAATGTGTTGGTATCATTTGGACCTAGTAACTGATTAACATACTCATAAGACTGATGTGCTAACATATCTGTGTTAAAATAGAGAACAACAAACTAAGTCCAAGCTCTCTCATCTCATGCCCAGACCCCCGTAACAGCCTCCTCCCTTCCACTCTTGACCCAGGTGGGTCAGTTAGAGCCAGCTCATATAGCTGCCAGAATGATGCTTTTACAATATAAATCAGAACTGCTATTTTGCTGCTTAGAGACCTCCATCAATCCCCTCTCCACTGAGAGTAAGAATAGACCATGGCCTACACGGCTGTGCACCACCAGTCTCTGCACCCTTCTCATCTTAGTTCTTCTGGTCTCACTGCTCTATACTTGCCTTCTTGCTCAAACTTGCCAAGCATAAATCTCTGTTGGAGGTGTGTGTTTGCCTTTTTCCATGCTTAAAAGGCTCTTCTCTCAGTTGTCCATCTGATCCATTCTCTTACTTTAATCACCGCCATTTTTTATTGAGCTCTTTCCAGCCTGATCCCTTACCTCCTGCAACTTTTCCTCCTATTTTGCTTTTTCTTCCTAGCATTTATCACATGAGATCTAATATTTACCATATGTATTTGATTCTATGTTAACTGTATGTCTTCTCACATAAGAATATACATTCCAAATGAGCAGCAAATTGGCAGGATACCCTGCTGACTGTCTAACCCATACCTAGAACCATGGTCCTTGCTCAATATGTATTTGCTGAAGTTCAAAAATTATGTATAATTGATTGTGCTGATGGTTGCACAACTCTGTAAATACATTAAACACTATTAAATAATAATCTCTGAATGAATGACTTCAATTTCAGGTGAATGAATTGTATTTCAGCAAAGCTATTAGAAAAAAATAATAAGTGAAAATTGAAGCAGGATTACATGCTTTCTTACTTATCCAATAGCTTCAAGATTTTCATAGCAATTATAGGGCTGTTATTTATACATGATATATCTTTAAAGTAAATTGTTTATCAGTGGGTGTTCCTCAGCCCAGTTGCTTCAGGCTATGCTTCAAAATTCAATCATAGAAGTTGATTTGCATGTGACATTTTCAAATTATCATTTGAAATATCTACACATTTGTTAAAGACTAGTGAAGGAATCTCATAAGGTGAATTACATTTTAAAATATTCTAATGTTTTCGAGCCTGGTTTGCAGCAAGAGGCAGTGGGAGAATTATATCACAAACTGTTTGTATTCAGAGAAACCTAATTGTCACACATTTACAGTTAACTGGAGATATAATTGCAAAACATATTTAACAACATCATTATTTACCAGACGTGACATTTTTTAGAGCTAATTTTCCTTAGTAAACATCACCTAGAAATTTATATCATTTTGGAGATGAAAAAAGCATTTATTTGGCTTTTATTTAGCCACAGATAGAAGGAGGGATATTAGCACTATCACTTCACCGTTGAAATGTTCACATTTCTAGGTTCCATCCTGAGGTGAACTGGACTAAATAAAATATCCTTATAAGAATTAAGTGCTAGTTCGGCAGAGGTAAGTTACCTCTCCCGTGTTCACATGTCACATACAGAAAAGCAAGTTTCTGAATCACATACTTCAAAAATAGGCTATATTGTTTGGCTGCTGGATGATGTAAAAGACAATTTTATAATCTATAATCACTGTATTGTCTTTCCTATGAAGATGCTTAAGAGATACAGTGTTATTAATATCCACAGCCAACTTGGAGAGAGAGAAAAGCCCAAAGTCCTGGATGTGATATTTACTTGTAAACTCTGAGGGAGTCGCAGAACTCCATGAATCCCCATTTCTTCACATTAACATAAGAGAATATTAATCCTGTGTAGCTCTCAACATGAAACTGATTTTATATCCTACACGTTACCCCTTCAGGCCACATTTATTGGCAGCAATTTTATACATCTATGCATATAGTTTTATATAATTTCTATTTCTTTTTTTAAACGTTTATTTATTTTTGAGAGAGAGAAGCAGAGCAAGAGCAGGGGAGGGTCAGGGAGAGAGGGAGACACAGAATCCAAAGCAGACTCCAGGCTCTGAGCTGTCAGCAGAGAGCCCAACATGAGGCTGAACCCACGAACGGTGAGACCATGACCTGAGCTGAAGGTGGATGCCCAACCGACTGAGCCACCCAGGTGCCTCTCTACTTCTTTTGATTCACATACAGCGTATCTTCCTTGAACATAACTATCCCTAACAAGGGCTTCATGCAGCAATCACCTTTCTATTTGAATGCTACTTTAAATATTTATCTATTTACTTACATATCTATCTCCCCTGTGGACCATGAGCTCATGAGGTCTGGACTCTGCCTTAATCATCTTTATCTTTATTACAGCTGTTCAGAGTAGAAGACTCTATTGGAGAAAATCATCTCCATTCTCTACCTCCATGTTTCTTCATCTGTTGTGAAAGGAGTCCATTGAACAAATGATCTTATATTTACACATATCACTTAGGTGTTAGGGCAGAGAACTAATTTGCCCTTATTGTCCCACTCTAGTCATTTTAACCCTGCTCACTTCTCCACAAAGCTGATCCATAGAGATGACAGCAACAGGCAACCTTACTTCCAGCTCTGTTGGGTTTGGCCATGGCAAACCCATGGCCATCTCTTCAGAAATGGAAGAGCTCCGTCCAGCATGTATCCATCTGGATCCTTTCCTGTCTTGTAACCTCAGGCTGCATGTGTCCTTCAGGCAAAGGTGACAGCTCCTCTCAGGATGGCACTTTCCTTAGGAGTGTCAAATTCTGAGTGCCAGAAACCCCTCTACTAGCCAATCCAGGCCTAGGGACTGTGCTAGTGCACAGGATACTGTCCTAATTGCTGCGTTTTCCTGCATCCCAGCCCTACCTTTGTAAATATGTCCTTAATAAATTTTCTCCAGTTATCCTTATGTGTGTATGGCCCCTGCTTCCTGCTGGTACCCTGACTAGCATAGGCATTAGGGAGTAACCACTCATAAAATCAAGATAGTTTGTGATTATTTCTGAATATATGCATATGTGTATTTTACATGTTATACATATATATGTGTCGAGTTTGTTTATTCTATTATGCACAATTATTAAAATATAAAATATTATTTCTGATGACGCAAATGTTACCTCATTGTGCAACTTAATGGACTGATTTGAGAGATTAATACCTATAGTTCCTACAGTGCATAATTATTCTTTAGTGATATTTTCACGTCTTTGAAAAACATCAATATGTTTTCCATTGGAACTTAGCCTGAAATTTTGCTAAAAATGGTACATTTTACTTTTTAAAGTATAATTGACATGTAATGTCTTATTAGTTTCAGGTATACATCATAGTGACTCAATATTTTAATTTTTATTTTTTATAAATGTTTATGTATTTATTTTGAGAGAGAGAGAGAGAGAGAGAGAGAGAGAGAATTCCAAACAGGCTCTGAGCTATCAGTGCAGAGCACAGTGTGGGGCTCAATCTCACAAATTATCAGATCATGACCTGAGCTGATATGAAGAGTCAGATGCTTAACCAACTGAACCAATCAGGTGTCCCTGTATTTTTATACATTATGAAGTGGTTCTCACAATAAGCCTAGACCATCTGTTACCATACAAAATTATGACAATATCATTGACTATATTTCCCCAATGCTGTACATTACATCCCTGTGACTTATTTATTCTTAAACTGGAAGTTTGTATCTCTTAATCCTCTTTACCTATTTTTGCCTGCCCCCTGCTTGCCCCCCTCCATCTCCCACTGCAATCTGGTAACCAATAATTTGTTTCCTGTAACTATTGTTGGTTTCTGTTTTGTATTTTTGATTCTACACATAATCAAAATCTTATGGTATTTGATTTCCTCTGTATGACTTATTTTACTTAGCATAATACCCTTTAAGACAATGCATGTTATCACACATGGCAAGATTTTATTCTTTTTAATGACTAATAGTCCATTGTATGTATATGTGTGTATATATGCATATGTATATACATATATGCTTGTGTGTATGTGTGTGTATACATACTTAAACTCACACACATATGTACATAAACACACACACCACATCTCCTTTATTCATTCATCTGACAGTGGACGCTTACATTGCTGGGACATTCCATTCTTGAGACGTCCTTTTTTATGCTTTAATGTTTAACTTGTCACCTTCCTTCAAGTTAAATTTTTTTGATTTGCCCAAAGCATTTTCTCCTTGAACACAGTGTCCTTAACAAGGGTTGCACACAGCAGTTAACATTCCCACTTAAAAATGTATAAAGTTATCCGAAGCGAATAATGAAAGTGACAGAGGTCTCTTCCACCTCTATAATAAAATTCCTGTCCTTCAAACATGAAAAAAAGTTGTTGAAATGTGTGCTTGCTTTATTATTTAATAATTCTGTTATTAAAAAAATAAACAGGAGTAATGAAGCTTGTCAGAATGTTAAACACAGATAGTGAGAAAGCTAGTAACTTACAAGAGAGAGACAAAGCTGATAGTATTTGTTAGGTACAGGTATGAATAAGCAAGTAGCTTATGACACATAGAATTCAAAAGAGATGTTGGCAAAAATAAGATTGTGATTTATGAGGTGTGTTAATAAAACAAGTATGATATGTGGTTGGAGTGTTTCTTCTGGAAAGACTAAGTAATAAGTTATGATTCTCTCAGCTCACAGTTATTTTAACCGTAAACTGGCTGCCCTTTTGTAGCACACGTAATAGTCTCATGTGGCTCCACATATGCACTGTCCACAAATTACAAATATAATCGTGCCTATTCAGCAGGCTACTTGGTGAGTGCTTCTGTGGCCTGGAATACTCGCCTGAGTCCTTCAAATATAGAAAATATGTTTGCTAGTGGATAGCAAATATTCTCTCAAATCTGTGGCCCCTGATTATCAACTATTAGTTGTTTTTCACAAATACCAATACTAGTCTTCAAAATGACACCGTCCTTGGGTAGAGGTGATGAGACAGAGACAGTGAAAGGGAAAACTAGTCAGTGTAGCTAACCCAGAATTTAGGATTCAGGTAATATGGTATGCTATCCTATCTTAATTCTTTCCTTTTTACCTCTCACCGTGCATTTAAAATTGATATTTTATCAATTTTATATATCAATTAAAATATCTGTGTGATTAGAAAATTTTGACTATAAGCCTTTCTGTTTTATGACCTCTGAGATCACTTTCCTAGAAGTGTTCTGGGAAGCTGCTCTTACATCAAAGTAATTTTCCACATAACAGTTGTACTTTGAATAAAAGTTGCATGCTATTGGTTTTATTCAGAATTGCCACAGAGTTTTACTCCTTATATATGAATTTTCTGGGGTTATCACTTACTGTGACCATATGACATATTTTCAAGATGACTGGCTAATGATGTTCGCCCATGTGTCTTTCAAGCCCCTAACTCAGACCCATGCTCTCTTCTAAACCAAGTCTATATGCTGATACCACCCTATTTAATTAAAATAGTTCTCAAATTTGGTTTCCCATTGGGATTACCCTGGAGTTAAAATAAAGATGTTAGGGTTTCACCCCAAAGATTCTAATATAATTCATCTAAGATGTGGTCTGTGTATCAAGATTTTAAAAGTTCCCCCAAATAATTATTTTTTTCATATTGGATTAATTTAGTTTTTGCAATCTTATATTTAGTAGACATACAATTACTCATATAATTATAATATGCATATTACATACAATTTTTGAGGCTTTGTCTCAGCTTCATAATTTTCTTGTTGCAGACTAGAGTTTGGATTATAATGCCATATTCTTCATGTGGTAAAATAGTATAAATCCATAGGTATCCTGGTGAAAGTAGTCCTGCTCTCACTTCAGTAAGGAATTCAAGTTAATCACTAATTCACTCATTTCTCAGGAACATCCTGGGACAGGTAGTGTAATTCAAAATCAGTGTCACTCTTTGAGCAAGCTATTTAACATCTGAATCTCTTCTTGTAAATGACCTCCTAGGATTAGTGTGAGGATATCATGAATTACTAGAAGTGTAAGGCTGTATTCTAGAACACAATAAGAACTTTAGAAAATGTTGAGGATTATTCTCCTTACTGATTACGAAAACTTCTTTAAGGTTTTCATTTTTAGAACTTTGTTCTAAATTATAATTTTTTAATTTATTTTTAGAGAGAGACAGAGAGAGAGAGAATCCCAAGCAGGCTCTATGCTGTCAGGGTGGAGCCCGATGTGGGACTCGAACTTAGGAACCATGAGATGGTGACCTGACCCCACCAAGGTCAAGAGTGAGACGCTTAAGCAACTGAGCCACCCAGATGCCCCTCCAAGTCATAATGTTTAAGTCTTATTTCTTTTTTTTTACAGAGCATTTCATATATTTTTTTTTTTTCTTTTCTAGGAATAGAATTTAGCAATTCATTGCTTACATGTAACACCCAGTACTCAGTCCAATAAGTGCCCTCCTTAAAGACCAACACCCATTTAGCCCATCCCCCCACCCAACTCCCCTCCAGCAACTCTCAATTTGTTGTCTGCATTTAGGAGTCTCTTATGGTTTGTCCCCCTAAGTAATTCTAACACAGCAAGGTTTGAGGACTGCTGCATGTAACCAATTGGTGTAGTAATATCTAGTTTATTTGGGCATTTTTAAGTACAGCAAAAAGAAAAAGTGGTAAGTGAGGTTCAAAATGTTCACTTTCCTAAGATGTTCTGTTGAGTTGTTGCATGGTTAAGAAAATGATCCCGGAAAAGACTGCACACCTAACCAGTCCAAAGTACAGGGTCTGGACTCAAAATTCATTCAGGCCCCACCGGTAGCTTGGCACCCACAATGAATTCACCAATTTCCTGCTTAGTTAAATCCCATTTTGTTGACTTGACCCAGACTCTTGAGTTGGGGGAATAACTAAGAACCAGAGACTCTTTCTCTGACTCCTCTATTCCAGACACAGACTTGTCTGCTTTTAGTATTCTCTGAAGCTAATAGGTTTATCAGGGTTGCCTCCCATTCTGTCACCTTTACCTGGTTCTCCAGAGGCCCATCTCTAACATCTACAGCAGAAAATAAGAAGGCTTGTTCATCTCTCCTGAAAAGGATAGATGAAGTCAGGAGTCAATGGTCAGTCTTATTGTAAGTCAGTTCATGGTTTTTCACAGCCCTATTTGTAATTACTGGCATTTTCACAGGTAGCTTTTGCTGCTATAGAATGATCTGTCCTTACTCGCTACTGAATGTACGTTGTTAGTATAATCTTCCAGATAAATTCTAGCTATATAGATGACATCATTTTGAATGAAAAATGACTGACAAAGCTATTTTCTTGATTCTTAATGTAATGGTTTTCCCTGTTTCTTGTTTCCACTTTCTTGTAACCAGACCCAAATCTTGCATAATTCCTTTCCCTGTGTCTTATGCTGTTTTTCTTTCTTTTAATTTGCTCTCACGTGCTTCTGGGTAACTCCTGTTCACTGCTTTTTCATATTGAGATTTTGTAGTTTGTGATTTAGTGAATATGAACTAATTAAAAACCCAAGATATTTAAACTCAGGAATTCAAAGAACATTCACATTCATTATAGTTTCATCTTTTTGTCTCCCAAAATAGGAATCGTTGTTAACTAAACAGGATGATTTAATAAGAACTACATGGATTTCGGAGGCAAATTCCAAACTGGGGCTTGAATCCTTATTTAGTTGGTCTAAGACATTGAGGAAGTTCTTTATATATCTACAGAACAAGGCTAATAATACCAAACTTTCAAGGTGGTTGCCATGTATATACACATATATACATATACACGCATGCATCTGCAGTTATCTATCCATATAGTACTTGGAACCCAATAGTGCTCTAAAATGGCAGTTACAATAACTTGCCAACTCTGGGCTGAAGCAAGATGGATGCCCTGGGTGATAGGTTGGTGGAAACACAGGTCTTGTCAGTTATTTTTCAGACATACTTCATAGTTATTCTAAGTAAAGGGCATTAAAATCTCACAAGGGGAACATTTTTTTTTCTGTGAAATCCTTTAATTATTTTTTCTGTAGAGTCTGTTAACTTTTTAAATTTTTATTTATTTAATATGTATATAACTTATCATCAAGTTAGCTAACATAGAGTGTATACAGTGCGCTCTTGGCTTTGGGAGTAGATTCCCATGATACATCACTTACATACAACTCCCAGTACTCATCCCAACAAATGTCCTCCTCAATGCCCATCACCCATTTTTGCCACCTCTCCCACTCTCTGCATCCCCATCAACACTCAATTTGTTTTCTGTATTTAAGAGCTTCACAAGAGGAATATTTAAAAGAGAAGTGTGGCAGGTAGAATGTGGATTTGAACATAACAATAGCCATGTGACTTTCCCCATGACTGATGACTAACATAGGTAATTCTTAGAACTTTTAACGTTGCAGATGAAATGGTACAGCTTACTGTATTGGAATCTGGCTAGTTAAATCTTACTGTGCTTGATCCATTTTATTTTCAAGTTTTCCTCCCTTCAGTTTTTAAAAGTATTGCACTGAGGGGTACAAAAGAAGATATGGTTCTTGACCTCACTGAATGTGTAACGTCAAAAGGAAGAAAGATATATAGCACTGAAAGAGTTTAGATATTGCTATAAGATGGTTATGATTACAAGTTGTTGATTGATATAAATACAGATAAGGTCCTTAAAGAAAGAATTCAATGTGGATTGGAATTACTCAAGAAGTTTTACTAGAAGACCCGAGAATTGAGCTGGCTTTAATATAGAGGTTAAGGGATGGGGGTATTTTCTGATACCAAATGATTTGAACTATGGTTTCCTATCACATAGGGATTCATTAAATTATATTTTACTTGCTTTAATTTTTCTTAGAGTTGCAGAGTTATTCATTTTTAATGCCTAATTTTTCAGGTTCTGACATCAAAGGGAGATATTTAAGGAATGCTCTGTTGCCTTAGTGCTGAGCACCTTGCTTAGTGAAAGTGCCACACAGCTTCTCATTTGTAAAACTTCATGCATTTACAGGGAACTTATTGCTGTAGCAAGGTACAAAAATTCTTTCAATTTAAATTATCTTCAACTGAGAACTAAACTTTAGAATGTCTTAATGAAGAAAAACCCATGTGACCAGCCAGTCTATTCCTAGGTGCTATCTGCTTTCCAATGCCCTCTTCCCATTTACATATCTAATTCTTCACTGGCAGAAACAGATCACTGCATGATTTTTGCTGGAGGAAAGAAATGAGAGGAGATTTTTGTAAAGCACATTTATGTCTCTGAAGGTTTGAAGTTAAAAATTAATGTTATAAGGGGAACTGATTTTATACTTATTCTGACTGAAATTAAAATGAATACTGGCTATTTCTAAAGGAATCTTGTGAAACAATACTGGTGGAAGAATTAAGAACTTAATAGACGCACACATATATACACCTTTATGGCTGAAAAGCTGAATAAGTAAGCTGTCAAACTCATCAGCCTTGATTGGCTTTCATTTTAAATGCATCTGGTTCTATTCCATTGTATCTGGGGAATGCAACCTCTATGTGCCATGGAACTGAAATTAAATCTCCTTTTTTGTAGTTGAATGCTCTTGCCTCAATCTAGCCTGCATCTGGGTACCAGGGCAAGACTGAAGAGAGACTGGAGTTTAATATTAAATACTATTTTAAAATTTTCAATGCAGATTGAGAATAGTTAGCTTCTGTTCCAGTCAAAAGAAACAAAATGAGATAAATACAGAGCAGTGCTGAGAAAGGGTTGGGACCAGGGGTTCTATGAGCAGCTCAGAGATTTTGGAGGACATCTGAAAGACAGGAAGTTAATGGGATTCTATTTTTGTTAATTTCCTAGGGCTGCCATAACAAATTACCACACACTTGGTGATTTAAAGCCCATGAAATCTTTCCTCTCACGGTTCTGGAGGCCAGATGTCTGAAATCAAGGTGTTGGCAGGACCATGTTTCCTCCAATGGCTCTAGGGGAGAATCCTTCCTTGCCTCTTCCATTTTCTGGTGGCTAAAGGCATTACTTGAGTTGTGGCTGCTCAACTCATCTCTGCTCTATCTGTGTGTCTGTGTTGCAAATCTCCCTCTCTTTTCTCATAAAAATACCAGTGATTAGATTTAGGAACTAAGGTGCATCCATGATGGTCTTGAGATCCTAAATTTAATTACATATGCAAAGACCCTCTTTCCAAAAATGATTACATCCACAGTCACTGGGAGTTAAGACTCAAACATGATTTTTTTTTTTTTTTTTTTTTTTGTGGAGGTGGGGGGATCACTATTCAATCCATTACATGATTACAGAAAAACAAAATAGAGGAATCAATTGTCTAAACCTTGCCAAAGAGGAAGTAGTAGTAATGAAGGTAGGAACCAGTTTTTCAGGACAAAACTTCAAAGGGCTCCAAACTCCATGTGAGCAAGTGAGCAGAGCAAGAATGAGAATGTCAGAGAAGTTGGGGAAATTATGGAAGTTCTGTGGATGACCAGCTACATCCCTCTTTCCAGTTCCCCTACCTCTTCCCTTCTTTCTGCCTATTCTAAAGAGAAAAAAAAAAAAAAAAAAAAAAAAAAAAAAAAANCATAAAATTACACTGCCAAGAAATACATGCTTTCTGAGGAGGAACAGTCTTTTTCATTTTTTAATTCTTATTTGAGAGAGAGAGAGCAGGAGCAGTAGATAGGGACAGAGGAGAGAGAGACAGAGACAGACAGACACACACAGAGCACAGAGAGAGAGAGAGAGAGAGCGCATGAGCAGTAGATAGGGACAGAGGAGAGAGACAGAAAGAGAGAGAGAGAGAGAGAGAGAGAGAGAGAATATCTTAAGCAGTCTCCAAACTCAGTGCAGACCCCAATGCAGGGCTCAGGCCCACAACCTTGGGGTCATAACCTGAGCCAGATTTAAGAGTAGGACGTTCAATCAGCGGAGCCACCCAAACACCCCAGAAGAGTTAGTCTTTTAAGTCATTGTCACACTGGTATTTTTGGGGAATCTCAGCTGCTTCCCTCTGCCTAATTTTGGGTGTATTGACACACCTGTCCATATACAGAAATCAGAGCCAAACTTCCTGCTCAGAAGAAAGTCCTATTGTGGAAGAAATTATCCACAAATGAAACAAAATCTCACATAAGCTAGTATGTACACATGAATAAGAATAGAGAATAGAGCACCAAGCACCATCAGACACATGAACAAAAGCCAATACCATGAAAAAGGAAGATGAAGATTTTCTTGCAATTCATAATAATTATGGTAATTTGTAACATGCAAATAGTACTTACTATGTGCTAGACACTGAATAAACTCTTCGTGGTGAAACAAACTTTGAGAACATTTGTATGACTATCTTGAGAAAGATCTCAAGGAGCTATTGCCTCAAATTTGTGAATTAGGGTTGTACAGGAGGATAGATGAGCTCTTAGAACAGGTTCTAGCATGATTGCATCGAAAGAGCAACTCTCATTGAGGATTTAGATAAAAATCATTATCTCAAAAATAATTTTTACACTGTTTATATTGCTCTGAGTCTGAGTAGGAGGTAGACACCACATGGTATTTTATTTATTTATTTACTTATTTATTTATTTGAAACTCTTAGGACCAGATATGTTTGATTTTTTTTTCTGATTTTTCTTTTTTCTTTTCTTTTTTTTTCTTTTTTTCTTTTTTTTTTTTACAAATAGTTTACTGTCAAGTTGGTTTCCATATATCACCCAGGGCTCATCCCCACAAGTGCCCTCCTCCATGCCCATCACCCCCCTTCCCCCCGACACCCATCAGTCCTCAGTATGTTCTCAGCATTCAAGAGTCTCTCATGGTATTTTAAATAGGGGAGCTTAAATATCAAGAATTATTATGCCCTGAAAAGAGAAAAACTATCAGATGAGAAAGGTAAAAGGCATCCTAGGCCTGAGGGCCAGAGTGGGGGTGGGGGGGGGGGAAGATAAACTCGTAAGGGAGTCTTCCCAAGGTTCAAGTTCACATCTCATTGGAGAAAGTGTGGTTGCAGTCTAATGGATGGCAGAGAAGCTCACTGGTTTGACCAGACCTGACCTGATGCACAGCCACTAAGCAAGCAAGAGGCTTCAAGCAGGGTGCCCGCAAACGGCAGCTGGGGGGCATGAAGTGGAAGGAGTCGGTGTCACCCGTGATGACAAGAGGGGTACACAGTGTCCACGGTGGGAGGGCTGTGGTAAGGATGTTACCAGGCTGGGGCTGCGATGCTGAAGGACCACAAATTCTAGGCGTGCGACTAGAGCAGAGCATCACCTGTTGTCTCTGCACCTGCTCTGGGGACCCGGGTGCGGCAGCTGGAAGGAGCCAGGGAGGCACTCTATCGCCCTCTACTGAGATGTTTTAACGCTGTGCTTACAGTTAAGGAGAAAACACGTAGAGCGTCCTGTTATCCTGGGACAGGAGTTGAAAATGGTTTCAAAGCTGAGAGGCAGTGAATTGATAACTATAACAGCATCTAAGAAATCATATTGAAAAATAAATGCATAACTGAAAATCAGTGGCCTCCTCGTCCCTGAAACAGTGCAATGAGGGGACTATTAAATATCCAGCATAACTTATTTTTTTAATTTCCTCATGATTGGACTATCTAGATGGTGGCTAACACTTATTTTATTGCCAGGTGCCTTAAAAACAATTTAGATGTAGTAACCTAGTCAGTGTTTACAACAAACTTGAATTAGGTACTGTTATTATTCACACCACAGGAAATGGATACATACATTTTATTGACTATAATTTGAGATCAGACCCACAGCCACAGCCTTTATAATCATTTGTGAGAAGAAAAACAAAGTATTCTATTTTAATAACTACATGACCCTTTTGATAAAATTCCACCTCTGGACACTTACAAATGGTTTTTATGGTAAGTTATTGATAAGTTTCATATTTACATTTAAATGTAGATTATTTCATAGTTTGGAGACTTTATATTACTGAAAAGGTCACGAAGCTCATGGATCTCCATGGCTCATACCCTGGCTCCTCTTTTTACTGACTACTTAACTGCCCTGTTTAAGCCATTTAACTGCCAGCAGTTTCTGTTTGCTCTCTTAGGAAATATGCATAATCACCATCTCTATCTTTTAGGGCTACTGTGAATCATGTCTGTGGATGCAGCTCACGAACTACCAGACAATGTTCTAACTGTCCTCCTTGGAATCTTTGCCTCAGCTTTTTATTTGCTCCTTTCTCATTTATGGAAGTGAAAAAAACTGCACCCCCCCCCCCCCATGATGGCTCCACANTCCTCAAGGGAACGTTGAAGGCTGGTGGTGTCTCCCAAATGCCATAGACATAATATTAAACAAAGATGGTGAAAGAGCCTGAGATTTGGGATAAAAAAATGGGGGGAGAAAAAGAGGAAGCTGCAGTCATTATCAGCTATGTGGCTGTTGGTGATTTACTTACTGCTCTCAACCTCAGTTTCCACATTGGTAAAACTGAGATAACATTTGAAGTCAGCACTTTGTGTGGCTGTTTTGAAGATTAGTTCTAGCAATGTAGTTGAAAGAGCTTTACAAATCATCAAAATAGACATGATATAAGATCAATAATAGGAGACATGGATTACAAATTTCAATTCAGACACTCTTTTTGAAAAAAATATCTGCTATGCCCTGCTGTGTTGATTTTACATAGGTTTTCTCCTACATCCATTGCTTGGGGTTAATTCTACCTTTTCCATATCCAAACATATCATAGGATCTCTATGTATTAGTTATTGAAAATTAATGATACTAAGTAAGGAAAATATAAGTCTTTATACAGAAATATGACAATTGGTTAATATTTAAATTATAAAGCAGTGTTTTCTAAAAGCTTTTAAGTTGGATATTTGTTATTATATGTTACTAAAAGATTTTAGAAAAAGCAAGTGGAGTTCTGCATGCCCAAGGATATTAATTTTTTAAAGACTTTTTAAAAGTAATCTGTACACCAATGTGAGGCTTGAACTCACAACATCGAGATCAAGAGTTGCATGCTCTACTAGAGGCAGCCAGGTGCCCCCCAACAAAATTATGTCTGAAGAGCACTCAGTAAATCAAAGAGAAAAAGAAAAATGTTTCAAATGACAATTGTCTTGATCAGAATAAGTTTCAAAATGTTAATGTGCAATTGATAGTTACCTACTCTGAATTAATTTTTTCCAGTTTGGGAACTATTTTCAAATTGTACCTGAACTTCCTTCAAAATGATAGAAAATATGTGCTCCAAAGTACACTAATCCTTAGGATTTAAAATATGGTTTTTATCATTTCAGTTTTTGTTTGCAGTTTTACAGTTTACTCTGATTTTGTTCTTCTTTTATGATTTTCAAATATTACCTACATCAAGCTTGTATAAAACATTGTCTTTCTTTAAACACATATGGTGAAAATCATTCAAGCAGATGGCGATCCACAGTCATTGGTAACAGAGGATCAAGTGTCGGCTCAGTGACTGCTAAAATGGAGTCCAATTTAATAGCTCAAATGAGGACAAGAATTAAATTGGAAATTGCAGGCTGAAATATTCTGCATTTGATCATAAAGAGATTATAGGAAGGAAAGAACACAGTGTAACAGCCTGTTTTTTAAAAGGAGCCAGGCTTCTGATAGTTCTGTGTTTTATCAGTTCATAATCAAAGTAAGCAATATAAGTCCATTTTTAAACCGCTAATATATTTGTGATTTATTTTTTAGGAGAGGCCTATTTTTTCCAGATTTCAATATGGCATTGAAATTCTCTTCCTTGACATTGAGAACCATGGTGTATTGGACTCGCAAAACAAAATTTAGTTTTGCTTTGTTGGATGTTTGGGGGAGTGGTGGTGCTTCCAGGCTGACCTCTGCCCGCTCTAGATAGGTAGTCAAATGTTTGTTATACTTCTTCTGTTACCCCCAAGCTCCCAAGATCAGTGGCCAGCAACTTTAGCACAAATAAACCTTCTAGAATGAGGCAAGATTGGGGTTGGTGGAGTTCTTATTTTAACTACCATATTATGAACCAACTGTATAACTAGTAAAATTGGATCTTGTTGTTTCATCAAAGTGTGTACCATAGACATAAAGGCTCATTTGGTGAAGGTTAAAATATTCTGGAGTAGAGCAATTATAAAATGAGTCACTCAGCCTCTTTAAGCCACAATATCCTCCTTTGCAAATGGAGTTAATAATAGTACCTACAGAAAGACATTAGAAGGAATAACTGAGACAAGGCATATGAGATTTATAGATTATGACTGACCTAGAGAGAGAGCTGGACAGTTAAGAACATGCCTTGTGAATCTAAAACCTGGCTCCAAGACTTACTTGTTGTTGACTTGGGCAAGTTACTTAACATAGTCTTTGATTTCCTCAATTATAACATGGGACTAATAACACCTCATTCATATATTTGTTATGAGGACCAAGTGAACCGATGTTTACAAAGCACTCCATCTAGGGCTAATAATACAGTCAGAAGCACACTAAAGTGAGTTACTATTATCATTATTATTATCATGTATTTACAAAACAAATGGAATGTTGGTAAAATGTAAAAATCATATTATTACATTTTGTAATTAAAACCCTAAATAAGGATCTAACAAAGTAAACTAAATATTCTATTAACATAAATATGTTTTAGAGAAACCAAGCTATCTTTGTCATAATTTGACATTGGAAAAAATTATTATCCCATGCTGACCAATGCTGAAACTAGTGGTCATTCTTTTAGTTTTAATTTTGTTTGTTTAGTTTGGGGCAAAGAATATTTCATCCCAAGCATAATTTGAGAACTATAAAAAAATAGCTGCAATTGTTTCATGATATTTTAAAATTACTCCCACTGGTTGATGCTCAAAATCACTAGAAAATGCAAATTAAAGCCACAAGTTGATAATACCAAAAAAAAAAAAAAATACTGAAAAAGACAGAAAATAAATGCTGGTGAGGATGTGGAGAAAAGGGAAGCCCTGTGCACTGCTGGTGGGAATGAAATCAGTGCAGCCATTGTGGAAAAGAGTAGGGAGGTTCCTTAGAAAATTAAAAACAGAACTGCAATATGATTCAGCAGTTCTCCTTTTAGGAATATACCTGAAGGAGTAAAACACTATATCAAAGAGATATCTGCAACTCCCGTGTTTAGAGCAGCATTATTTATAATAGCCAAGACATGGAAACAACCTAAGTGTCTATTGATGAATGAGAGTATAAGGAAGTAGTATTACATATCTACACAGCAGAATACCAGTCAGCCATAAAAAGGAAGAAATCCTGCCATGCGTGACATCATGGATGGAACTTGAAGGGATCACATTAAGTGAAATAAGACAGAGAGAAAAAGACAAATACTATATTATCTCACCTATATGTCTAATCAAAGAAAAAAGAGTAACTCCTAGAAATAGAGATCAGATTTGTGGTTACCAGAAGTGGGACGTGAAGGGAGACAGAATTGGATAAAGGTAGTCTAAAGGTATAAACTTTCAGTTTTACAATAAAGAAGTACTACGTGATATAACGTACAAGATAGTGGCTATGTTAACACTGCTATATGGTATATGTGAAAGCTGTTGAGAGAATAAATCCTAAGGGTTCTTTTTTTCTTTTTTCTTTGTATCTGTGTGAGATGCTGGATGTTAACTAAACTTCCTGCAGTCATTATTTCACAATATATGTAAGTCATCATACCATATACCTTGAATGTATACAGTGCCCTATGTCAATTATATCTCAAAATGGGGAAAAACAAGTAAAATTACTATAACTAATTGGTTACTTTTCTCTAATTTTAATTGTAACAGATATATACAATGCATTATTCACATTGGTAAGAAACAGTAGAGGTAACTTGAATATTTGTTTTTCAACTTCTGGGTTTTTTTTTTAATTATCATTTATTTAAATTAGTTGGATCTCAATATGGCTGGGAAAATATTCGTTGGGCTGCATTCTGAAATGACAAGAAGCTAGGGCATTAGCTTTACATTGCTGCCCATAACAAACCACCAAAATCTTAGTGACTTAAAACAATAGCTAATAATTTACAGTTCTGTAAGTCACAATTCCAACTCAGGCCCTACTGGACTAAAATCAAGACATCAACAGTGATGTGTTGCTTCTGCAGGAGCTAGGGTAAAATTCATTTCCTTGCTTTTCTATCCCTTAGATGGCATCTAGACCCCTTCCTCCAGCAACTGGATATGTCATGATATCACTGGGTACTGACTCTTATTCCTCCATAAAACTACTAATGACCCTGTGGTAATACTGAGCCCACCAAGTTAATCCAGAATCATCACCCCATTTTAACATCAATTGATTCATGGGATTAACTCCATCTGCAACCATTATCCTTTTAGTCACGAACCTAACACAGTCACAGTTTCTAGAATTAGGGCATGGACATCTTTAGGGAGAGATCATCATTATGTCTACCACAGCCAGCAACCATAACCAGCTTATGAAATTTTACATCTACCTGGGTAATTACAGTATTGATTATGTGATACAGATAAATTTCATTCACCTAAAAATGCTGAAGATTAGTCTAAAGATGATAGGTTTTCTGTCCAAGGGTTGAAGCAGATAATGCAAAAAACTTTTAAATATCATCAAATCTGGAGGAAATTTTGGCCGAGGGAAATTTTTAGCACTGGTAACAAGATTAAAAGGATTGATTTTCACATAGCTGTTAAGGCAATGACAGTGTCCATTATGTGTGAGTATGTGATGTGGGCAAAGACCTCCTTATCCTTTCAAATAAAAAGCAGCTAAGTTTCAAAATTTTATAAACTTCTATGACAGTTGTCTTTCAGATGTTATCAAAACTTCCCCAAATTTCTGCTAATACAGTAGATCTTAAAGATCAGTCATGGGGAATTTCAATGTGTCATCAAATATGTTACATAATATAGTCTCCTGGGCAAGCTAGAGTATACCACAATGATTTAAATGATAGCTAAAAAGCAAAAGATGTTAATTTACAAATAAAGTCTGAATTTAGGAGAATAAATTTGACAAACATGGTAATTTCTTTGATATTTATGTTTTTCCTATCATGAGATTTCATTTTTGTAATTTGGCTTTTCTGATGCACTTTTCTGTGCATCAACACAACTGAAGAATAAATTTCACTTTGTAGGTCTTACAAGTTGCATACATTGGGACATTTATGGATGTTTATGTACTCTGTTACCACAGAAGACCAAACTGTAGCCAGATCATCATGAAAATCAAGGACAAGTTAAAATGTTTTTGAGTACACTTCCATTTGTTTGCTAATGGTGCCAGACTGACTTTAAAATGCATTAGTCTTTCCAAGGGCCATGATCAATAGTTTTGAAACTTCTAACTCTCTTAGGTTGCTTAAAACCCATGGGTCATGATGCAATCAATTGGCAGCACCAGCTTATTTTTAATATTCTTCTATTCAGTCTCGTAGTCTGTATCCTTGATTTTCTGGCTCCAAAGAAATCAGAAGGGGATTTGAGAAATTAGAAGTAACACTCTTTTAAATTACATTATCTATGCATCTAAACATTTTAACTCCTGAGAAAATGGATGCTGATTTCTAAGTGCATAACTACTCACTGATTCTGAACATGGGATCATCTTCCTGCTCAACTGTTACTAAATTCTGCCTGGAAGAGTAGTGTTTCTATAACAAATGGGAACTTTTGTTGTCTGAGGTGGAGTAAACCTTTCCCACAGCCTCTACTGAACAGTTAAACTAGATTAAGTGATGACATGTCCCACACTCAAGCAAGACCACTCCTGTTAGTTGGGTTTAGGGATTCCCTCACCAGCTTGCATTTGTTACTATAATTATATAATTTAACTAAGCTACTAAGTGATTGTTAATAGAAATGCATTTTACTTATTACAAATAAAATATACTGAATACTATGGAAAGTCTATTAAACTTCAGTCATTAAAAAGCTTATGTCAAAGTAGGGAAGTAGGCATGTAGAAACAGCTCTAACTAGAAGGGTTAAAATCTGCACTCAGATTGCATTAAAGCAATCTTTTAAAAAAATTTAAAAACTTAAGAATGTTTTATGTTGTTTATGTAAGAAAGATGAAGTGAAACTCCAATTAGCAGACTCATTCTGAGGGAGGGGGGAAAAAAAAGAAAAGAAACTTGGTTTAATCAAAAGTTTGGAAAATGTGCATTTCTACATATTTAATTGAAAATACATTTTCTGAGGACTTTTTACAGCTCTTAGTTTGTGAGACAGGAAGACTTCACAGAAAGTTATTAACCCTTACCTTTATTGACTGATGCAATCACAAGGCCCAGAAAAGGTTGGTTCACTAACCACAGCACTAAAAACAACTATATGTATCTTATAAAATCATTTACAAAATTTAAATGTTTTTATTATTTATTAAGAGAGAGAGAGAGCAAGAGTGCAAGTCGGGGAGAAACAGAGTGAGAGAGGAGTAGGACACAATCTGGGGGAGGCTCTGGGCTCTGAGCTGTCAGCACTGAGCCTGACGCTGGCTCAAATTCACAGACCACAGGTCAAGACCTGAGCTGAAGTCGGACACTCAAACGACTAAGCCACCCAGGCACCCCTGTATCTGATAATATCATCCAGAGGAAAAACTATGGCCTTAAATTAGCTTGGCTACTTCTATTTGTATGACCGTGGACAAAGTTCTTATCTATTTTGGAAATTTTATTTTCCAAATGGGATTTGGAAATTATTTTAAAAATGGAATTTAAAATACTAATCTTCAAGAGCCCCAATAAGCAAATATGTATGAAAATGCCTGGCACATAGTTGTCTTTAAATAAATATTAGATTTCCTTTCCTTGTCTGGAATTACATGTAAACTGTTTTAGAAACTTTATATAGAACTGTGTTGATTTTCTTCAAAATCTATTTTCCCTTAAGTTTTTGTCCATAAAACTTAATGTTGTAGGCAAAAACCTAGTTAATTTGTGAATATTCAAAAGGTATTTATAGATTCCACAATGTTTTATGAATCATAAAAAATAAATAAGTACATTCCTGCCTTGTGAAATATCCTTTTTCTTGCTTAAATGTGAATGTAAGAATACTATCAGAGTGTCCTACCTTTTATAAGTGAATATTTAATACAAATCTCCCCCTTGACATGCCTGATGTCAATTTTATCTGATTGTCTCCTAAAAATTTCTGATTAGGATGAGGGAACAAAAACCTTAATTTGGATTTAAACCAATTTGATTGGAAGTAAATTAGCCTCACCATAATAGTGTTGGACACAGTGCATTAAAACAAACAAAAGCACAAAGACAAATCTATTTAATATCTGAAATTTCACTAGGCTAGTGAGTAAAGAAAGTAATAAAAGGCTCTAATTGTATAATTTCATTATCTAGGATACTGATGACTAAGATACACTCTTCTTCTAGTGATGGCCACATGGGAAGGATAAGCTGCTTTGGATTTTCATTTACCTGCAGAAAATAGAAAGATGATCTCCTGTGTGACTGTTTGAACACTAGCATCTGGAGGGCATCTTTTTTTTTTTTCATATGTTTAAGCATATTTTATATGATAAATATTTTTATTAAAAATATCTGGAGAGAATTATTTCTTCCTTAATGTTTATGGTAACATAAGGAAAATGCAAAACTCTTCTATAGTTTGAGTGGATCTCAACTCCCTCTTATTTTCATTTTTAATGCTAAAATGTATAGTAGTCAGGTGTAATGGAAAATTGATGGATAATTAATACATAATTAAAAAGACCATCTAAAATTTCTCTTCCCATAGATAAATTTCTAGACCCAAATGAGATATGTTACAGTAATGGATGAAAATGTTGAGAATAATAAGACCATGATAATACCAATTAAATAAATCTAAAATAAAATGGCATTGTCAGAGAAAGACTTATTTCCATTATCATAATCAATAACCAGAGAAGTCGATACCATCATTATTATTATAAGGCCTTAATACTATTTACCATATTAGATAGAATTATAAGTTTTGAATTTAAAAAAGACCTAAAATATGATTATCCTGTATCTTAATTTATCTTTAGATAAATATTCACTTTGCTATATTAGTTAACTCAGTCTAATCTATTATTAAGCACTGGATTTTACAGAGAGTGGTTAGTCTTTCTAAAGTATATATTCACGCTTTCTTTGTACATGTCAAAGGGGCAATGCATTAATCAAGGCTTTTTTCAACATAAAATTATTTCATACAAGTTAAATTTAAGCATAAAACTTCATTTAAGTAAATGTGACAAACTCAAATAAAAGAAATTGGTATTTGCTAGTTTTTTAAATATGTATCCACCTATTACTTTTATTTTAAATATCATTAGATAAAAATCCTAGAAAAAGTAAAACTAAAAAAGCCTTTATTGGGGGGAGAGTGTTTTGTAAATAATGCACACTGTAATAAGATCCTTTTTGTTATTTTATATGAGAAGTTTACACAGAAGATTTTTTTACGTTTATTTATTTATTTTGAGAGAGAGAGAGCGTGCACATAGGAGAGGAGCAGAGAGAGAGGGAGAGAGAGAATCCCAAGCAGGCTCTCACTGTCAGCACAGAGCCTGATGTGGGGCTCAAACTCACAAACCATGAGGTCATGGCCTGAGCTGAAGACAGACACTTAACTGAGTGAGCCATCCAGGTGTCCCATGGAAGTTTTAATTTTAAAATGCTGAGTTCTGTAGATGAACTATGGAAACAGAAAGTAGACCGCTCAAACCTCATGCTACTGTTGTCAGCTGTGTGGCAAGACTTTAAGAGTTTAAGAATGCTATAAAAAGTGACATTGATTTGTATTTGCCCATCAACAAAACGGGGTGGGGGCATCTGGTATGTAAAGAGCTTTTACTTTTTCCTGCTGTACACCAATAGTTTTGAATAGGCCATCAGGAAACGGTCTCAAATTTTGACATATCACTTGTATCCTTCTACCATGCTGGATAAATAATCTAACGCTGTACCATTCAGCCACATTTTTATGTGTTCACACTGCAGCAGTTCTGAGACTACTGTTTAAGCAATCTCTCATGGGGTAAGTATTATGATTTTTAAGTACAGTGCTACTTTTAGAAGATGTAAAAAGCAAAGTCAAACAAAGGCTATTAGTGTTTCTGATTACTCCAATCACTTTTATATAACCTGAGGAGACTTATCTGAAAATGTCCAACTGTCTTGGATTTGAATCTAGCGTCTGTACCTGTGACAGAGCAAAGACTATTTTCTCATATTGAAGAGATAACAAAGCAAAACAGAAGAGGAGCCCACATGGGGGTCTCTTCTTTCTGTCTGAGGAGACCAAAGCACAACTAGAAATTTCAGACTTTGAAGAAGCATATAGAAACCACAAATCTATCTCCTACTGTGCACAGAAAGTGATGGAAAAGAGGATTCCTTGCCACCGGAGTGCCTAGGGCTTCCACCTCACCCTTCGGAACTAGAGATGGATGAACTGGAGGGTGTGTACGTGATATGAACAAGCACACAAATGAACGCTCATGGAGAACATAGTGAAAACACAACACTAACTTCCCACCTAAATTCTGACATACTGGAGGAGTGCCACATGAAAGAAAGGAGTATGTTGGGGGAAGAGTTTGCAGGAGTGAATGGAAAAAGAGAGGGTTTTTTGGAGGGGGAATTTGGGGAGTTGCTGACAGCTGGAGAGTTGGTGAGGAGATGAGAAGGAATCTTAATAAGTATTTGTCTGTTAGCATTTGGATCTTAGTTTAAATGTTCTTTGAAGGCATGACTGAAAAATTACATTTCTTTCTTTATTCCTATTAGAGGTTAATAATGCTTTTTAAACATGGCAGCACATCAGAAACTAAATCAAGTGGGTCCATAAGATCAATAGTGTAGAGTCATAAGAAGAATCAGCAATTAGGAAAGAGAAGGGAAGTCTAAGGAGTTGGTCACTGTGGCCAGCTGGGATAATTTCATTCATCCAGGGAATGCTTCCTTCCTTCCTAATCATCCCCAGTTCATCTCCTGTGAAGATCATGCTTGGTGGAGACTGATTCAGTAACATAAACACAGCTGCCCTCCTGACATAGGAAGTCCAGACCTTCTCTTTCCTTATAAACCTGTTCTCATAATGAAAGAATGTAAGGCAGCATTTCTAATGTAAAAAGAACTCTAATAAAATAGTTACAAGGAGAGAAGAAGAGGTTAGTTGGAATTAGTTATTATACTGCACTATTACACATCTTAAAGAAATCTCAGGGACTTTATTTATGATTCTGGAGCATGGAAAGACACTGATAACTGTCGTTTGCAAAGTACTAACTATGTGCCAAATGCTGTGCTCATTGCATCACACAGATTAACTCATTCACATCTCTCTGAATGAGGTAGGTTCTTCTGGGATCATTCTCATTTGCCATGTAAAGAAAGTGAGGCACTGAGTATTTAGATGGCTAGTTCAAGTTCACCCATTTGGTAAATGGCAGAGCCGGGATTCTGAGACCATATGCTCAACCATCATATATGTTGCCTTTATTGACTTAAATTAACAAAATGTCTGGTTCAAATTCCTGTTAGTTGTTCTTCATATATACATATCCTGGCAATTAATATAACAATTATATGTAAGTGCTACATAATTTGTTGAAAGATGTCATTGCTTTAAGTAGGCATATTAGATGGTATATATAGCTGCTATTTCACCACACAAGGATGTTGTTATGGCTAGTACCATGGATAGCTAGCCAAGGTCATGTCTTCAAAGCAACACTTTTTCCAATATTATGACTGAATTACAAAGGATTTAACTGTATAAATTAGACTGTGCTTTATTTGAAATGTACTTAAGGAATTTGGAATCATACGTTGATACTGCATTCTTTAGGACATGGCTGTCAGCATAGGGTCTATATATAGCTTGTTTTCTACTTTCTAACATTTGTAACTGAGGAGGGCTAGCCTTTTCCTTTCAACTGCTCACTATAAGGTGGTCACATCTATCCTCTGTCCTTGTTAAAGATGGCATTTCCCGGGGCGCCTGGGTGGTTCAGTTGATTAAGCGTCCAACTTCGGCTCAGATCACGATCTCAGAGTTTGTGGGTTTGAGCCCTCATTGGGCTCTGTGCTGACAGTTCAGAGACTGGAGCCTACTTTGGTTTCTGTGTCTCCCTCTCTCTCTCCTCCTCCCCTGTTCATGCTGTCTTTTTCTCTTTCTTTCTCTCTCTCAAAAATAAATAAAAATAAAATTTTAATTTAAAAATAAATTTTAAAAAGGCAGTTCAGTTTATTCCCTGAATCTGAGACAGAAAAATTTCTTGAATAAAATGAAGGCTGCCTAATAGGATTCTCTTTCCTTCTGGCTGGTACAGACTCTCTGAGTGGTGAGAGTACTAGTACTCCAGTACTAGTGATACAAGCCAGTTAGTTTCCAGGCCTGTGCCATTTACACATCCCCTTTCCCCACTACTTCACCACCCACATCATCATGACAGCCAATCTTAAACCCTAACCATTTCTGCTGCTGCCTACCCCAAGTCTTTTCTGGCCCCTTTGCTGTTGGAAATGGTGGGACTAGGAAATGAGGGGCAGAGGCCATATTGATTTGCAGTAGTGACAAAGGCAAAAATCAAGAGGCAATGCTTCCCAATTTGGCATCCTGTTAGGGCCTCTGGATAGAATTGGAGACGGGGGGACATGAATCTGAAAGGGAACAAAATATACTTTTATTCTCACTAAACTTCAACTGACATTATTTCCCTCAACCATCCCTGTAGACCAAAAACCACAATTGTAGTATCAGGACTTGTCACTTTGTTACTACTAGAAATCAAATATTTTCATATCAAGCTCGTTATAGAGGTCTTAAAATATCATACACACATATCATTCTTTTGTAATCAAAGTAGCTCCTAGACTAACAGATTTTGTTGCTTAATGTGTTAAAACATGAGCATAGGCTATATAATAATTTGTTTATATTTTTATGGTAATATTTAACATAATTGCTTTATTTTATAATTCTACTTATTTTATGCATTTAAGGTAACTATTCTGGGGAAAAAATCAAAATGTTCAGAATGTCTGCTAGAAACTGATAGTTGGGAGGAAAAGAGAGTAGAAAAGCAATTTGAGGACTCCGCTTGCGTTTGGAAGTGAATGCTGGACTCCTGGTGCCTGCACAGGGTGCCAGAGAGGTTGTGAGGGATGGCGGTGTTCCCGTCCAGACCGACAGAGTGCTGCTAACACATCTATTTTCAGCCTACCTCTAACAGCACTGCATTCTGCTCCTATCTATTAAATCTAAGGAATCTGCACTTTCTTTGAAGGCACAGTGGTGGAGAAGTGTGCCCACATGGTTCTGAGGGCAAATAAGAAAGGTACCAAGTGTGGACCCTGAGCTCTTCAAAACGGAACAGGAGTTGAAAGAGGAGGTCCATAGTCTTAAAATAGAATGTCCAATGGACTGGAACACCATTACTACAAATATGTCCTTTGATGTTTGCTCCCTGCTGATCATGCATGAAAAACACTTTCTAGAAATCAGCCATGTCAGATGGGGACTCCACCATTCTGACTTCATAGCACCGGGATCACACTGAGTCCTGACCTACCAGGGATTTTCGGGACACTACTGCTTGCATGTGGTGAAAACATATTTTTATTCAGACATTTGTTTGGCCTTTTCCTCTATTACTATATGTGCTAAATAATATTGTCCTAGACTGTGTTCAAAGTGTTAGCAATAGAGTTTTCTTTCTTTTATCCCTTCTATCTGCAATCTTAAGAAGTTTACAGCAGAATCACCTGTAGCGCTCAAAACTATATACATTCCTGGCTTGTTCCAATAATATTCTGATTTCATCTGGTTTTCATGAAACTGAGTTTTTTAAAAGGTGCATAAATAACAAACATAGCCCTAGTTGAGAAAACTGCATTATGTCCATTAGTAATTAATCATTTAACTATTTTGATTATGATAATGGCTAGGAACAAATACCAAGCTTGATATTAGTTTATATCTCATGCAAATTTGGAGTGCATTATGTGCATTTTGGAGTAGCTTTTTGGAAAAAGTTGGACAATAACTAATATAATATCTACTGTGCTTCTTTTAATTTTTGTATTATAAAGTGCATTAATTATATAAAATGAAGAGCACAGAGGCAATCACTGTAATTTACTTAATGAATTTAAAGTCTAGGTATAAAAGGTATAAAACAAAAAGCTATAGAAGTAGAATTTTTATTAACTGAAAGAATTATCCTCACCAGGTTTATTCAAGTTCTATGTACTTGACCTACTCCACATCATGATGACACCAATCTCTAAGTAATAGATATCATTTATCTAATATTTCCATTGCTTTTGTTAGCCTATCTTGATTTTCCATTACCTACTTTTATTGATGAAAATAAGCCTTCCTTTAGCAACCTGGATCCCATATTTTTACTCTCTTGAATTCCAAACTCTTATACCTATCATTTTCAATCTTATCTGGATAGAAACTGTAATTTTATTCCTCAGAGACAGTCTTCCTTTGTTCTCCCACTGCTTAAATATCAAGGGATATTCTCTGAGGTCCCAAGTACTGTGCCAGACTCTGGAGATATGGAGATAAACATTTAGCCCCAGCTCCCTGAGAGCATACACGCCATTACAATACCATGAGATAAATGCTATCACCTAGGTAAGCCTGAGGTGCTGAGTTTTGGGTAACTTTGTGCAGGTTTGCCAGAGAAATGATTCCTGAAATGACTTAAAATCATTAGAGGAAGTTAGTCATTCAAGGACTGTGACTTATTTATCTGTTTATCACCAGCATCTTACAGGATACCTGCCTCTAACCTATAGTAGGTGCTCAATGAATGTACAGCTAATTGAAGAACACAGAAAACGTGGAATTTTTGGCGAGTGAACATAATTACCTGGATTTCAGTATGGATTGTAATTGATGAAATAGTTCAGAAATGGGTTTAAAAATGTGTCAGGGTCTGTAAGATTACTTTCTCTGCCATACAAATGTGTTACATTTTATTTTACGACAATAAGATTGCAAAAATACATAGATTTTTTTAAAAAAAGAATTCAAACCTGAACAACAATGACATGCTAAGACAGAAAATCTATTTGTCAGAATCTGCAAAAAAAATTCTACCCATATGACTTATGCAGCTGGATTGAGAGAAGTGCTTGGTGACATATCCATAATACCTGTGACAAAAAAATGCCAACTCAAGCCATCAAAATAGAATAGGAAAGCACTATATTCTTCTTGTGTTATCTCCTTTCTTATTCAGAGATCCAACTATTGTTCCAAAAAAACCCACACACATGTATCTAGAGTAGCCATCCTTTACTCTGTCTTTGACAATTGTTTTAGAGGTTAAAAACATCATCCCCATGTCTCTCCTTTTCTTCTCTCCTCATTGTTCCATATTGTTTCTGAGATGACAATGAGACACTCTTCCACTACTGTTCATAGAATACTTGAATATATCACTTCTAAACCAGACTACATTATCATCTCAGCATATTCAAGACTAAATACTGCACAGGAGGCATTTCATACCATTCTGCAATACAACTGAACATTATTAACACAATTTTAAGAAAACATCAGGATCTAGAATAAAATATAGGTTCACATTTAATTACTTTCTATAAGGGCAGTGATTTTCTAAGAATTTAATTTTAAAAGGAAGAAAAAACATATAGATGATTGCATTTAAAATATATCTATTTCTATATCTATCTATACCATCTATAGCTGTATCTATCTCTAGATACATATTATCTATCTCTATCTACATCTATAGGTATAGATAAATATCATTGATATATATCAATCAAATATATTGATGACATATCTGTATCTATATCTATGTAGCTATCTATATAGCTTTCTATATCTGTATGTCTGGTTGGCTGCTTCTCTTTGCTCCCTAGTAGCATTTGCTTGCTGTTCATAGCATTTCTCACATTAATATTGATACTGGATATGTTTAGATCTGTGTTCCCTACCATTCTGTAAGTTTCTTGAGGATCACAAACTACATCTCTCTGATCTCTACCTACTGCCTGTCACATATTGGATATCAGTAAGTATTTCATCAATGTCTTTTTCTAAAATCACTAAAATTAAAAAAAATTGCAAATTAACAAGAAAACATCAGTAGTCTAGTATAAAATTACCTTTAAATGTCCATACTGTTAAAATGTATAAATTGTTAATAAAATATTTCTCAACATTTACTTTCATTTCAAATAAAAATGAAAGCTAAATACAATTTTTGCCTACCAAATTGTCAAACTGATATACATACTATTACACAGAATGATGGTGTGAAGGTAGATTTATTACAGCCTTCCTAGATTATAAAAAGTGAGGGAGATATATTACCATGATTTCAAAACAAAAACAAAAACAAAATAAAACCCAATCATGTTCCTTATAGTCCTGTAGATTACCATGAATTCCAAATATACAATGTATAGAAAATAAGGGGAAATATAGATCTATTCTTGAATGAAATAAGATTACTGAAAATAATCATGTAGCCACAGACCAAAGTCATATATTAATCTCTATGTTTTCCATTGTAGGAAACACTTGTACATAAAATATATCTCCTATACTTCATGATATTACAGACTTAATACTCTTCTTACTCTTAACTCTAATGTCATGTATTATTCTGACAGCTTTCACTAAGGTCAAGGATGCAATGAAAGTGGCAGATGTATTGTTAATATACAGACTATGTATAATTCATATATTGTGTTAATATATGAATTCATAAATATTCACATTTTATATTCATGGCTTACTCCACCCATGTGTATTTTTATTACAAAAATATGTTTTCATGTGCCTTTATTTTTATATTAATTTTAATTAAAATTATATATATTCACTTTTATTTTATATTACATATTCATATAATTGTAATATATTATCTAATTATATGTGTGTAAACNNNTATATATGTGCGTAAGCAGAGACTATTCTCAATAGTACTGGCAAATCTTCTCATTTCGGACTTTATTGAACATTTCTTAAGTAGGCTTCTACTGTACATAAGATCATTACTTTTTATTCTAAAATTTGCTAAAATCTCATATAAAATAAGAAATAGATATTTGACTTTTTTTATGTACCTTGACATATTTCAAGATGATCATTTGATTATTATTTTTAATATGCTTAAATGAGTTTTTAAAAAATAATTCTAAAGTTAATCATTGTCAGCTTTTCTGGAGTTTATTGTACCTAATGAGGATATTTTACTATTTCAACAAACTGCTGATTATGGTTTGATAGTATTTTTCTTGTATTTTACACATATGCTCATGAGTGAGAGTCTGGTTGAGAGAAACAGATTAGAAAAATAGATACAGATAGAGAATGTTTGCACAACTCCTTGTTTGGGTTTCTTTTGCTAGTTTTGTAGCCTCATAATATTTTTGGCAACTTTGCCTTTTTTCCTATATTCTGTCACTGTTTAAAATAAAAAAAATTGGTAATGGGGGTTACTGCTAATGGGTACAAGATTTCTTTTAAGGAGGATGAAATGTTCTAAAGTTAGATTCTGGAGATAGTTGCACAATTGTGTAAATATAAGAATCATGGCGTTTTACATGTCAAAGGTGAACTTTATGTTATGTAAGTACATCTCAATAAGGTTGTTTTTAAAAAGTACCATTTCTTGTAGATTTAACAGACTCATCCATACAAATGTCTTTTCCTTATCAAAGTTTCAAATTTATTTGTATAAAAAATTACCTATTTGATATATTTCGTTTACCTGTAGTTGGGTCTTGTATTTTCTTCCTAACATCAATACTGCCTCCTTTCTACCTTTCTTTCTATTTGAAAAAGATTTCCTTTTCTAACCTTTTACAGTAAACTTCTTTTGTCCAAGTCTACCTAGGTAAATTTCCATTTTGTTAGGTTTTATCTTCTAATTATTTCATAACTTTTATTTATGTTGGATTATCCTGTTCTTTCTCAAGCTCCTGCTTAAATTTATATATGCAGGAAAAAATAATGAAAACAAATGGATTAAAATTAAAAGTAGGGTGTGGTTGGCTTACTGGTGTAATTTTCACCATCAGCTTTTCTATATTTCAAATGTTATCTAGAATCAGCATGCATCAGTGTTACAATAATAAAGAACCACTATGCTTAAATATTTCATTTATATGGAGATAGAGGTAGAATTCACAGTAGGGCATTTGACTCATAGGTATCTTTCAAAACATCCGTGACATGGCAGTTTAAATGAACCTGTGTTAAAATGTGTATCTACTATTTTTCATTATCATATAATGTGCGCATAATGTGTCCTCTTTCTCTGCCAGTAATTAAACCATGATTAGAGGAAAATTTTATCTTTGTATTCTATATTGGTTGGATATGTAGGCATAAATATATAAATTATCTGTTATAATTAGAATAAGAACTACAAAAAGATTTTTAAATTTTTGGTTAGAGGTGAATTTGCCTCTGAGAAGAAATCAGCCATGTTTCCAAATGCCATTTGTATAAAAGTGTGACTTCATTAACTGTAATGTATGAAGGTTGTAGGTAGGGGAGAATTTTTAAATTTTAATTGAGAATTCCTGTGAAGTCCAGAGAGGAGAGCAGGACTCATACTGTGACCTAAATAGAGTCCTCCACATTTTTTAATGATTCTTTAAAAATGTTTATTTATTTAAAAAGAGAGCGAGCGAGCGCACATGTGCATAAGCAGGAGGGGGACAGAGTGAGAGAGAGAATCCCAAGTAGGTTCCACACTGTTAGCAGAGAACCCTATGTGGATCTGGATCTTAGGAACCCTGAGATCATGACCTGAGCCAAAATAAAAAGTCCAAGGCTTAACCGACCGACCCACCCAGGTGTTCCATCCTCCACATTTTTATCGAGTTGAAGAGATCATAATATTTGAAAGGCAGATCATTCAAGATCCTAGAAAATTGTTGAGTAACAGCAATTTTCCTTAGGAAGATTAATGGATGCTCTGGTTTGAATGTGTGAGTTATCTGCCAGATGGTTCCTCATCTGTTCCTTTAACCTGCATTCTTTTCCCATATCTGTCTTTGATAGTCCCATATGTTTCCAAACTCACAAGTTAGGTATGGCTTAAGAATGGACATATTTGGGGACACTACTATGAAATTTTATCAAAAGCCACAATTTTATTTATTTATTTATTTGTGTCATATGTCTATATATCAAAAGGGCTGCTTCCAAGCAGTCACCTCAAACAAAAAGATTCTGCTATTACAATAGCAAATTAAAATAAAATGTTGGGTGATTGATACAGTCATCTAAGTGAAAAATGATGAGGGCTGAGCTAATACAACAGTGACACAAGTGTCAGAGCAGGCATTCCTGTTGAGAACAAGGAAAACCTGACAGGTTTGTAATGGGCTAGAGATCATACCGGCTATGATGGGCCAGAGATCAAAGTCAATGATACCTAACGGGTTTCTGTCTTAGCAGACAGGTTCTTTGAAAACTGCAATTATATCAAACATTAAACATGCAGAAACAAATGGTAGGAATAAAGTGGCAAGTTCAGTTACACAGTGTTTGAGTTTACATAGGGTGTTTGGGATGAGGTGACTAGTAGATCTATAAATATATAGTCTGGAGATCAGGAGAGTATTATGGACCTGAAACAGCAACACCATCCAATTAAAACATGTTCATAAATGAAGCTGTAGGGGAAGACTAGCTCAGCCATGGAGAATGAAGAGAGTAAGAAGAAAAAAATTCCAAGTCAGAATCTTGGGAAATAAAAAGAAGACTTTGAAGTACACATAAAGGTTGCTGAGTAGAGATAGAAAGGTATGTTGTCTTTCATCTTCTTTATTTTTTTTCTCCTATCAATCTTTGGTGACATCTCTCTGAGGCCACACATGTTTGTAAGGGCAAGGACTATATCCTATTTTTCTTGATTTCATAGCATTAAGTGCTTCCATCTCAATGTGGATGTGATGAAATGAAAATTATTGATGGGTATTAATCTCTACCTTTAAATTTCAAGCTAACTTAGATTTTTAAGAGAGTTTTGTGAAATACTAGCCACTCAAATTCTTAAAATAAAGATCCTAGTTAAAGAGTTTTGGGAAACACTGTGTAGTGTTTCACCTTTTGGAGATTCTTTATGTGCATTAGCATAGAAAAATCTCTGAGAAAGCCTTAATCATTTAATGCTTTAAAGTAATGCATAGTAATAATCTTATAATACTAGTTAGAAAATTTTAAACTTTAGGAACACCTAAATTATTTTTAGTTTGTCCTTCAAGGAAAGTCTCGAGACATTTACTTGACCTTCTCTCACCAACTGATCTACATTTTGATTAATTTTGTATTCCCACGGAGGATTTCCCAGTTTCATTTTTTTGTTTGTTCTTCTCACATTATTCTTGCACAGGCAGTATATATTCTTACACCTCCTACCTCCTACTGTTTCTCAACACCAAATGAGTTTAACATCTAGACTTCATCTCAAGATCCCTTATGTTTCACTCCAGTGAAGAAATTTTCATGCTCTGCCATGCCAAATCTAAATCAAAATCAAAACAGATTGCTTTCTTCATGTCTTCACACTAAGCCTTTGTCTTAGTTTTCAGAGCTACTTAGTTGAGGTTGTGTTCCTTTGTGTGAGTGAATATGGCAGCTCTCTCTTCACAAAGTAAATGACTTTGGAAAAATATCTTGGTGGCTAAGCACCTCAAGTTTTGTCTTTCTCTTTCTTCAAGAGGGTCTTTGTCTTCAAGAGGGTCTTGGTTTTTCTTTGAAGTTTCTATTTAATCCAATTTTGATTTTTAAGAACTTAGGAAGGTTTTTGAGACCCTCAATTTTTTTTTCCAGTCTTGTTTATATTTTTACCAGTGTTTTGGGGTAATTGTCCTAGTTTGGGTGAGAAAGGGGCACATAAATCTTAATCTATCATATATTTAGCTGTATTTTGTACTTCAACCCATTAACCTTCTGATTCAGAATGCAATGAAATCCTTTTCATTTTAGAATGCAAAGAATCCTAGAATCAGTATTCAGCTTTTTTTCCCTTTATTTGCTGAATGCCTCATTCTGGGAACATGAAGATGAATATAATACTAATAACAAAAATATGAACTACAATGTCAGTATCATTTTTTGGACATATTGTGTTCAACTTAGAGATAAAGCACTATTTGATCATTTTCTGAGAGGAGATAGGAGGGAAATCTGACACTGACATATGTAAGAACATTAATCGCCTGACTGTATTTAATTGATCTCAAAAAACAAAAACAAAAGGAAAAACAAGGGTGAGCATGTATGTTTTACCTGACACAAATATTACCAAGATAATGATTATGCTGCTCCTGCTGCTGATAATGATATATACTTATTGATATTTTAAGTGCCAGGAAGCAAGTTGTTTTTACATAAAATGAAATGTATAAATCTTAAGTGTGCGTTTACTGAGTTTTGACAAATGCATACACTGTGTAAACTAAAACTCCAATCAAGATACAGATCCTGAACAAGTTTTTAACGACCCACTCTACAAGTTTCATATAAACAGTATTGCATCTGCCCCTGGGACATGCTACTTGACATATACTTCTTTACTTTTTGGCCTCTGGATCCTGACAAAAGGGGATGATCTTGACATCCAGGTATAGCTATAATTTGGCAACATTAATAGTCCAGTTCTGACTGGACTAAAGTATATGCCATAAACTTTATAGATATTTCTACTTTTCAGAAGGGCAGACGTATTATAAGAGACATATATACTGAATGGAGAGAACATATTTCTTTGAGGCTGAAGAACTCAATCATTTGGAATAGTTTAATAAGTAGTAACAGACTGAATACCTGGATAGTAATGCTTTCTACTTTTTACTAAGAATGCATTGGTAATGTACACTGGTCAAAATTTGTATGTTTATTTTTTAAACAATAGTTGTATTGTTGGAATAAAATTATATGTAAAATAGCTGGAAACTAATTATAGGTAAAGATAAGAAATATCATAACTTATAGATTTAAACTGCTTAAAATCAAAACAATAAAAATTTCTTCCTTCAAAAACAAATATTTCTGGCTTAAAGAACAAGGGGAACATTTAGTATAGCAGTATTGTTTTTGTGATAATTTGTTATAAAAAATAACTATATCAACCCTTCAAAGCCAAAACATATACAAAATAGAATTTCTTCTGGTAAAAGAAACTTGCCCCTCCTCAACCCCTATGATCTTGTCAAAAGAACTTATTTAGCAAAGGATTATTTTATCACTTAAAATCAGGAAACCAAAATGAGAAAAAGCCAACTTCTTGAAAATAAATGGAAGATACTTTGTTCCATACAGATTTCATTTTACCCTTGATTGCCAATGGACCATAAGTTCTAGCTAAGTGTTGTTCTTTAGGAAGGAACAATGATCACATTCTTTCATCTTTCAGGATCCATATATACCAGTGCATGATGGTGGTCCAAACATCAAGTCATTTCAGTGCCAGGAAGTGGCATGAGGCATAGTGAACAATATAGATAAACTCTAAATTGATTTGGCTTTGGTTCAAGGTCTCTGAACAGAGTTGAACTCTGCCTTCAAACCCAGAGAGAGAACAGCTTGTGAAGAGGTGGACTCCAATTAGCTTTTCTTGAATGAGAATTATTAATTTCAGTCAGAGAGGATTTATTTAAGCAGAGCTTCCTCAAGAAATAAAGATCGTATATAACCTATGCTGTCAGAAAAATAAATAAAATTTTCTATCTTTGTTAACATGATAAAAGAAGTAACTAAACCACATAGAAATAAGCTCAAATACAGTAACTCAAGTTTTATGCCCTATGTTTATGGACCCGACATGTTGAATACGAAACAAGAATAGTACTGGTATCTTTGTGGTATGGGACTTACTCAATAAAGCTCATAATTTAGAGAGATCTCTTCAATTAACAAATTCATTTATTTTACCACCTGGCCAGGTAGTTTTACTTTTTGTTTCAGTTTGAAAATGACAGCATTGACAGTTTAGATAGAGTAAGAAAGAAATAGTGGGCATTAGTATAACACTGCTCATTGGATGTATTTTATTACCCATTTTTATTTTATTTTATTAAGTTTTTATTTAAATTTGTTTGTTAACATACAGTGTTATATTAGCTTCAGGTGTATAATATGGTGATTAAACACTTCCATACAACAGTTGGTCCTCATGACAACAAATGCACTCCTTAATCCCCATCACCTATTGTATCCATGCCCCCACTCTTCCTCCCTTATGGCAACTATTAATTAGTTTGTTCTCCATAGTTAAGAGTTTGCTTCTTGGTTTTCCTTTTTTTCCCTCTTTGTTTATTGGTTTTGTTTCTTAAATTCCACAAGAGTGAAATCATGTATTTGTCTTTCTCTGACTTATTCACTTAGTATTAGACTCTTTAGTTTCATCCATGTCATTGCAAATGGCAATATTTTGTTCTTTTTATTGCTGAGCAATGTTCCAGTGTGAGTGTGTGTGTGTGTGTGACTGATCCATTCATCAACTGTCAACCTTTGGGCTGTTTTCATTATATGGCTATTGTAGATAATGGTGTTATAAACACTAGGGTGTGTGCATCCCTTTGAATTAGTATTTTTGTATTCTCTGAATGCATACCTAAGTATGGGTAAATACCTAAGCAGTCCAGTTATCTATTGTAAATGCTTATTTCTAAATTTCATTTATGATGTTGTGATTGCCCTCACTTTCAGTACCTTGTAATCTGAAGAACAGATTCTGTAGATAAAATATACAAAGAACTAAAACGAAAAAATAATAGTTCCTAGAAATTTCATAAAAATAATATAAGGTATAGGGATCATGTCACAAGAAAAGGAAAAGATAAGCAAACTGAAGATACTTTGTATATACATATTTTAAGTTTATTTATCTTGAGAGAGAGAGAGAAAGAGAGAGAGAGAGAGAGAAAGCACATGAGCAGGAGAGAGGCAGAGAAAGAGAAACCCAAGCAGGCTCCATGCTGTCACAAATGGAGAGTGTGACCCAAGGCTTTAGCTCATGAATTATGAGATCACGACCTGAGCTGAAATCACAAATCAGACACTCAATTGACTGAGCCACCCAGGCATCCTTGTATACTTTTGTGTAAAAGGAAGCTGTGACTGGTCACCTCTTTCCACAGGAAAGTTTGTATATATTTTCCTTAAAACATGATGGGTCTTATACATACTAAGTACTTCTAAACATTGTAAGTATTGTTACTTTTAAGAACTTTTTAAAAATTTATTTATTTTGAAAGAGAGTGTGCGTGCAAGGGGGGGAGAAACAGAGAGGAAGAGAAGAGAGTCCCACACAGGCTCCATGCTGTCACCATTGAGTCCCACACAGGGCTTGATCTCATTAACTGTGAGATCATGACCTGAGTCAAAACCAAGAGTTGAATGTGTAACTGACTGAGCCATCCACGTGTCACAATTTTAAGAACTTTTATATGTAAAATTTGACAAGCAGAAAAGATGAAGATTTTCTTTCAACATAATAAACATTATTATTTGACAGAGCTTAAATATGAATATTGTACACATTTATATATTTTTTATAAATATAAATATGAAATATTTATATAATTTATATATTTTAAATATAGAGGAATTTAACAGCATATGAAATC